>NC_137206.1:23269135-23521635 GCF_960531495.2 Zeus faber | reverse complement strand
TCTCTCTCTCTCTCTCTCTCTCTCCCTTTCTCTCTCTCTCTCTCTCTCTCTCTCTCTCTCTCATCCCCGTCCTTATCTCGCCCTCGCTCTCGCCCTCTCTCCCTTCTGGCGGCAGATGTCACTGAAGCTGAGGATGAGGCTACTCTGTCCCTGATTGGCTGCCATTCACAAGTTAGCGATAGAGAAATGCGTGCGAGGGGGAGAGAGAGAGAGAGAGAGAGAGAGAGAGAGATGGAGAGATGAAGACGGGGGGGTAGAGAGATGGAGCGAAAGGGCAAAGAGAAAAAAGGAAGCAGAGGGAGAGAACGGGAAGGAATGGAGGGGGGTGAGGGAGAGAGAAGAGTCCCCTCACAACCCAGCGAGCATCAACGAAACAAGGGGGAGGCTGGAGGCTGCAGAGGGAGAGAGAGAGAGAGACTCTTCTCTTCTTCTTCCCTTCTTTCTTCCACCCTCCCTCCACTCCTTCTTTCCTGATGGATGGACTCCATGATGTTTGATGTCTAAGGCAATCGGCCCCATCTAATCTCCCTTCTATGGCGGTGGAATGAAGGAGAAAAGAGCCATAACTTGTAAATCACCCATGCAGGAGGGAAGGATGGCGGGGGAGGAGGTGGGTGGAGGTGGGGAAGGGTGGAGGTGGAAGGGGAGGGGGGGAGCCTCCTTTCTGCCATCTTCATCTCTCCATCTCTTAACGGTGACGAGGCCTTTCATTACCTGGTGTCGGACCGGACACATATCAATACAATTTATTCTGTACGAGTGTGTGCTCGGAGACATTTCGCCGCGTGGACAGTAGGGTGAACCTGCTCCGCTATCAGGAAACCAACTGAGGCTCTCTTAACTGAATTTATTCTGCAGAATAAAGGGAGAGATACAGATAGACTTTGTAAACCGCGAATGCAGTACTATCTGACGTTTGCCTCTCCTGGAGAACGCTCCTGGTCCCTCGAGTGGCACAGGGAGGGTGGCGTTGGCCTGGGCACAGAGACTTGAACACTTGGGCGAGAGACATACATTATGATAACGTTGCTTGGTCTCCGTCCACTGTTGTCAAAGCGGGGTACATGGATCGATCAAGGGGGTACGCAAAATAAATCTGTGATTCCCAAACAATTATGTTGAATTGACTGCAATCTCAGCACCGAATATAAATGCATGAACCCTGGTGTAACAACAGAATAGTTTAATTACAATGCTCAATATGAAGTGGATAATGTTCGCAGAATATCAATTAGGCTACAAAATGACCGACAGTGTTTGAATCGGACAGGGTTGTAACATTCTTCTGGAACGCATTACTCAAATGTTGCTTGAACATAATCCTGCCCTACACAATGAATTAAATATATTAACAATAAAGAAAATTTTAAAAGTGATAAATACTAACCGGACAATCTGATCAACTCTGGTCTTTCTGATGCATTCGTGGTTTTGCCGGAGGGAGATGGACCTGATCACATCCGTCTCCCTGTCAGCATTTTTTGTGGGGACAGTACGATCACCACGTGATAGTCCTCACATTTTCCATCATTACTCGTGGCAGGCATGAAAGCCATTCGCACTTACCTTCGCTGGGATCCCATTTTGAAAAGCATGTCAATTATCACTAAACAATATATATATCTATATGTATATTTTTTTTACCACGACAGGGTGTCAGCTCAATAAGTCCATCATGAAGTTTTCGAAGGGAGCACTCGGAGTAGGATGGGAAGAGCATGCGGTAGTAACAACTCCGCCTTGTTCTGAGCACAGATAACAGATTTTTTCTTTTTTACAAATATTTTCGTCAAACACGGTGAAGCCTGGGATTTTGTAATGTTTACTTACAGTAGTTCTCTAACCATCCCTCTTTTTGACACATGGTCTTACCACGAGTCAAACAAAGCAAAGCAATGAAAAAGCTGGCGGGGGAGAAATGGCTTTCCCCTGCGGACTATACCAAATGTTTTTGTCGCCGTAACCTTTGACCTTCCACAACGACAGTTCAGCGCAGGATGCCTGTGTTTGGAGGGAAATTGGGTAAGTGACGAAATCTGTGTCGTCCTCACCTGTGGGGGAGACAACAGTTGTTAGAACAGGAGCATGTCAGATATAGTGGCGGCTGTCGGGCTCCGGCGTTTCCTTCAGAGATGGGGTCAGAGGCATTAGTGTGAGTAGCACATTTGCAAATAGGAAATCGAGATGGAAGGGTTATGGCATTAAACATTAAATGGATACTCCCTATATCCCATTAGTCAGCTTCACTTCACCGTATCACATTGGCCCCTCATCTATTCATGCAATTAAAATAAACAAAGACAGGTGACAATAGAGAGACTCAAATCACAACCAGTTGCAGAAAAATTGACAAACACTGGTTAAAACAATGACAGATACTGAACAAACAGACAATTAAATAACCCCCTAATAGTTGTACTTATCAGTTCAAATCATCATAGTTTGATTTTCAAGAACTTCATCTTCAGCGATGGAAAGAAGAGTGGCTGGATAAAGAGACCTGCATTGCTTTAAAGTGACATGAGGAGGTGAAAGTAGCACATGTTGATAATGAAGAGCTGTTGCTGGAGAAAATGAGCCACTTTGCTCTGTAGCAAGATGGAGGCTACCGCATATGATGCTCAGACAGTGTGCAAGTGGTAGGCCAGGAGAGGCAGATGCGGCTACGGCCAGAGATGTGGCACTCAAAGCATGCATACAAGCAGGCAACCCACTAGCCACAGAACAACGTTTCTGAGAATAGTATGCAACAGGACAAAGTCTCCAATTAAAGTAAAAAGGGCACGTCATATGGCAAACCCAAACATGGAGCAGATGCAAGAGCTTGTGAGAGCAACAAAACTTTCCTCTGTCTCAGTCGTTCATTCACACCTGTCCGACAACGACAAGCCC
Organism: Zeus faber; assembly: GCF_960531495.2. Lineage (NCBI taxonomy): Eukaryota > Metazoa > Chordata > Actinopteri > Zeiformes > Zeidae > Zeus > Zeus faber. The sequence goes on along the minus strand of NC_137206.1, from coordinate 23,518,743 downwards.
TTCCCATGAGCCATTGCTGATATTCGCTAGGCAAGTAGCTCATAATACACAATCTAAGGGCGATAGCAAACCACAGCAGCCTAAAAAGGCAATCCCTTGTCTTTTTAGTCCTTGGCCTTGACATATCCAAAATGGCGGAAAATCTGGCGTTGCCCAGGGTGCGACCCAAAGAAAACGGAGTGACTTTGGGCAACTGGCAACCAACAGTAATCAATAAACTTGCGATCTCATTAGCTATCGAGGTAACAGAAGACCGGTTGGCGTTGATATTTGATCAACCATCCGTATCTGATGGTAAAGTTGTGTTAGCTAACCTTTGATGAATTTACATGCATTGTGTTTTTCTTTGGACTGCTAGTCATACATTTGACTAGGATGCATTCAGTTATAAGGCACATTATTCTGCAGTCTGCTTGGACAAATTATTAGGTTATTTGGGATTTCACTTTTACGCAAAAAGCACGACAATAACATAACCACCATTCAAATTGAGTCTATCTGAAAACCTAGAGGGGCTGTTACTAACACAGTCAACACAACCACTTTGTCCAAACTCGTGCCTAATTCTGTTTCTGCCTATTCCATAATCCACTAATCATTTGAACCAGTGCCCAAAGTTTTCAAAGTGTGTAGTTTTATTTGAGAACATTAAATACAATGTGGTATTAGGATAGAAATAGAAGAAGAAGCAACAGCCGTAAACACACAGAAAGCAGCACTCTCTGGCGGTAACTCAGGCATCACATAAGGACTGAAGGGGCTGGTCATCTTGGAGCTCACATCTGGATCAGAAAAACAATGCTGTCTCCATGAGTGCAATACATTCAGATTGGGTCTCCGTCCGTTCTGATTGTCCGATGGAGTGACCCTCCCTCCACTGTTCGTTTGCGGCATATGCATGAACACTTCATGTTTAGTCTGTGGAGGAGCAACAGAAGTTGGTGCTTGCGTTTGATATCATGCAGCAGAACTTTTTTTCAATGTTCAGAAAATGTCCCAAGTTATTCAACCCGTCAAACTGAATTCCTGCAGACGCGGCCTTTGCAGACCTTCTTGGTCTTGCAGGAGTAGAGTGTTCCTCAGCACGATACTAGTCAGACAGGATCAAAGCACTTCAGATTGTCCTTCGGGTCATAATTCACACTCTGCTGCATAGTAACTTGGTGAAGCCCTGGGGTGCTACTAGTCATGTGAGCCACAACCATTGACAGAGAAGAATCAAGCGCAATGGTCTACCACAATAATATGCAGTGTCATAAAGAATTATAACTACTGGGTTCTCTGACAACAGTGTTTCCTGACTGATAACGCAGTAATCTATAACTCAACTTCTGAACATTGCTTCAAGAACTAGGTCAATTTAGAAGAATCACATTTTAATAAGAAACTAATTTAGATGTTTCTGGTGCTATGGGGCACTCTATAACATTTCACAGTAATTAAACGCTGCAGACCAATAAGGTACAGTATATCAATTTAGTCTAGGTCTCCCCATCTATATGCTTGCATGCATTTCATCACACAATAATTCCAGTTTAGCCGATCAAATAATTGTATTTGCAAATCAATTTGCAAAATCAAGTACAAATGACAGCATTATCAATGATTGACAGGGATCTTTGAATGCTGGAAATGTTTTTGTCTCACCCAAATCTAGATCAATTCTCTGACGATTTTTCAGATCTTTCCAAATGGTAGCAGTCACATGCGAGCTGGCCAAAGGTTTCACGCGGCAACCCAGCTGATTCCCGTTCAAACGCTTTCAAGGCTGCGGAAATAAAACACCGAATAGATGGGTTGGTTAAGATCTATCAATACACAATTACAACATTAATTGATTTACTTGGTATTTCCAAATTAAATCCAAGAGTGATTTAAATAATGGGGTGTGATAATAAGTCACGTTCATAAATTTTTCTTTGTCTCTTCTCAAACTCTTTATGAAGGGATGAGAAGGGTGGGGGCTTCCGGGCTTTTTGAGGCCCGCCTGTGTTGTGAAGCGGGGGTTGGAATTGGAATCTCTTGGGCCCCTGGTTTCACATAGGGAGGGAACATTAATCATTTTATTCAGTTAAATCACTTGGTTCCTGCTGCTTCCTCTGTACTGATATCCCACTATGATATTTACAACTTTTGGCCTCACGTTAGGTTGGCAAATACACAAAATAAACTTGTGCCAACTTTCCACCTTCATTGTCTTTCCCCCGTTAAAATATATTGCAATTTTTGCAATATATTTTAACCTGCTTCCAACTCCTTGTTAACCAATCTTACCTTCCCTTCTTCTGCTTCACTTCTATTTACTTTCTTCACACACATCCTCGGTGGTGGCGCGCTCATTTATCTACACAGACTCTCGATCCCGCACAAACACACACCAACTCTGGCTCCCTCTTACACACACATACAAAGACACAGAGAGAGAACCTTTCCCATGTTATTCTTCTGGTCCTTAATTCATCGGTAATCAGGATTTATGTCAAGATTCATTTATACATTTATATTTAAAGAATTATTTAATCATATTTACTTTATTATAATTTAAATTATAATATGTTTTTGTTTTTTTTCTTTGATCGATCCTGTTCCCCACATATTTCTTTGCGGCACCAGTGTTTCTCTGCCAAGCTTTCCCTGATGCCGACGGCTTCTGGAACGACTTTCTTAAACAGGTTTTAAATATGTACGATTTTCTTTCCTCTTACAAGTTTATTTTCTCGACCTCTTTCTTTACTGCACTAGCGTTGCCAAGCTCCCCCGATGCTGATGGCTTTTTGCAAACTATTTTAAACATGTTTCTCTTGTCTTTTATCGATCCTTCCTACATACGCAGCACGTAAGTGGCGCCCCTGTTGATCTGAGGGGTACAAATTTGGCTTTTTCCCACAATCTAAACCCGATCGATGCTGTTAATCTCAGAAGGTCCTCATCTTAATTTATCCAGAATCTCGTGTTGTCTCTTCTGGACCTGCAGTCACGTCCAGACGACTCCAACTCGTCAATAAACTACATTTTTATGTGGTCCAGTCCACGGATGTCTTACGGCGGTCCTGTAGACTGCCGTTGTACACTCAATCTGAACATGGATAGGTCCGACAGAGCCAAGCCAGGGATCCCATCCTTGTCGCCAAATTGTGGGAGAGATTCCTCTGTGTGGATTGTGAGGTGAACCTCGCCATCAGGAAACAAACTGACTCTATTAACAGAATTTATTCTGCAGAATAGAGAGATACAGATCCACTTTGAAAACAGTGAATGTAGAGAATGTGATGTCTGACTTTTGCCTCTGCTGGAGAAAGCTTTATACCGTGAAAGGTTGGGTGTCATTGGTTCGTTGTCATTCTGCGACTACACCCCCTAATCACTTGTCACATGTCTTGTTATTCCTACAATGATTAACAGTCATACTCACAGTTTCACACTTTACAATCTCATTGTGCAGGTGTAAGATGCAGTTATTTTCCACTCCAACGACTATCCCCTTGAAATGGTTGGTAATCAGTTTGTGAAAGTAAATAGTTATTCTCCAAGAGTGGAAGGAATCTCCTGGTTCTAAACACAGAGGAGTGACATGGGAATTTTGTCTGACCTCCACAGGATGGGAAACAACAAAATCATTAGCTTAGAGGACAGCACCACCCTCAGCGTTACTGTATACTGTACATAGGTTAACAAAGGAATGCATTAGAAAGGCTGCACAAGTCACAAAGGCTATTTCATTATTCAAAGAATATGAAACCACACGCAATGAACAAAGAATTAATCATTTGCATTTCTCACAGTTTGAGAGTGAGTGAGAGAGTGAGAGAGAGAGAATTAGATGTCCATACCATACATGTACCCGGGGCTGATCGGCAATGGAGGGACATTGAAATGCGTGGGACGCCACTCAGCACTGCCGATCTCCATGAATTATTCAAATAAAAAAGAAATACGTTTCTAAAAAGTCACCGTTTCTCTGGTTTTCGTGACTCACCATCTTCGTAACTTGTGATCTTCATCACTCAAAGTCTTCATTACTCAGGCAAACGGGCCAAATTAATTATCACCACCGGAACGAGCCATCTCCCGATCTTCATAACTTGTGAACTCTATAACTCACAATCTTCACAACTCACAATCTTCATAACTCGCGATCTTCTTACTCGTGCTCTTCATAACTCAGTGTTCATAATGGACGATCTTCAAAACTGAGTCTTCACAACTTACGATCTTCATAACCTCGCAACCTTGTGTTGACGGCACTGAGAGAGCCAGTCCAAAGTGCGTGTTTGTGTCTGTTGTGTTGTGGTTGTCTTTTGTGGTTCGCCAAAGCCTGTGTGTGTGTGTGATTGTGAGTGTTTTGTTTTATAACCCCCTGTGTCTCTGCATGTTTGGAGTTTGCGTGTGCGAGTTCCTGCATATGGGTGGTTCAGTGTTTCTCGCTAACAAGCCACTGGAAAATAAAAAACGAGGGAGAAAAAGAAGCAGGCTATTTTGTACATCTCTGCATAGAATTAGTATTAATTCACTTGCTATTTACACCCCAGGGATGTTAATTACCTTGTTGTTACACAGCCCTAGCAACTCTGCGCAAACATCAGAGGGAAAAACAACAACTATTGTACCCAAATATGTTCCATGGAAACCCGGGAACAAGTTCTGTGTGTCACTCCATGTGCACCGCGCACACACACACACACACACACACACACACACACACACACACACACACACACACACACACACACACACACACACTATTCCCCAGTACGATTGTGTTCCTGCACTCCGCTTTACACTGAATCTGAAAGATGACAACTCATAGGAAAGAAGTCCAGTCATTTCTATGGAAAACTCAGATGCCGCACGTGACAAAAGCTGAAATCCTCTTCAATAAGCACCAACCTTCTGAAATAACCCCCACCCCTCTGCAGTCCCTCTGCATCCGATCGATCGAGGGTTCAGGATGAGTTGAAGCTTTCCAACTCATGCGACAAATTCAAATCCGACACTATGACCTACGACACCATGGAAAGTCACAGCTTGAGAACTGACTTAAAATGAAAGAAAAAAAGTTACGTATGCAAAATAATGACATTGATAGCGTAAATTTTAAAGTCCAGTTGAAAAAAATTATCTTTTTCTGTAGAATTCCCATTTTCCCAGACATGTTTTGTGATTTTGCAAAATCCAGGTGCATGCATTACGCACTGCGGCCACTCGGGCGCAGTGCGTAATCCCTCTTTAGGATCAATTTGCTACAAAATACATATTCATGCAAAGGATGAATGGCAATAAAACGTGATTATTTCACAATAATGACATTCTTAATGTTGATACCATCCTCCATTTACAACGATTTTAGATGACTTGTTATGATATGTTAACGGTAACTCAAGTAACTTACAAGTACTTACAATAATACGCTGACATACTGCGAATCGCAAACATCACTTGAATTATTTTTTTAATATATATATATATTTTTCATGTACTTCTCCCAGTCCATGTCAAACGGCAGGAACTCACTTCTGTTCCATTCAATCAGAGGGTTTTTCCAGGCGTTTCCAGGCCAAGGCGAGCACTGTCTTTGGTTAAGAGTGTGGACTGATGCTCTCCACCTCCCCATGTCTCCTTCCATCAGCCTCACTCCCTCGCTCCATCGCTCCGCTCTTCTCTTCCCAGACACTGTTCATCGTCCTGTGGTCGCTCTCTTCCACCGTCCACCATGCTAACATAATGCCCACAGCTGCCGCCGTTATTAATATGTTGGCTGTCCGCTAAACATTATGTTGTGTTTGTATGTTGTACATGTCTTCTGCACTCCTGAATGTCTGCAAAATATTTAAACTGCACATGTTTTTAAGATAATATAAAAATGTGGGATTCATTATACCAAAGACTTCAGTTATCTGCTCTCTTAATTTTTATTATGATAATTTTTATTTATTATTATTTTTTTATTATTATTATTATTATTATTATTATTATTATTTGTGGTCCAGCCCACAATTATTTTCCTGGTAATTTCTCTGGCTAAAACAATCTGGAACAGAACAACGGCAGAACCTATGAACGCGGTTTACATCTCGTTAGGACTGGGACGTCCAAAACATCTCGTGGTTCAAGTTTCGTCCAAATCGAGCCATAGATCCATAGCCGGACCATTGCGCCTCACCGACATGCCGACGTTGGAAAACAAATTAAAATCAAGAGGTTTATCTGTCACATACATATACATACGTTCATACATATATGCAGTGAAATATCATTGCAACACACCCGGAGATTATGCACAATAGTTACTAAACCGAACAAAATAGCTAACCTAATTCCTACCTAATTTACTAACTGGAAAGAACTGATTCCTAAAACGTAATGCAGTTAGTGAATAGAATATAATATATAAAATAAAATAAGAATAAAATAAGACTCAAAAAGGTAATACAGAGTGGGGGTACAAAATTGAAGTGAAGGGAATAGACTCATGAATATAGGATAGGCTATTTGTATATACAGATATTTGCAGTAAAGTGCATGTGAATGAAGTGTTATTGGAGATATTCAGTACAGTATACAACAGTATGACACAGCGATACAGTAACACTGAACAGAACAGCAATACAGCGCAGTATGCAGTAACCCAGAACAGTGATACAGTATGCAGTACAGTGATACAACATACAACATAGCAGGCCGTGGGGCCTATGTGAGTGTTTCAGTGAGGACCCCTGGTGAGGTCAGCATTGACAGTCTTTAATGCTTGCGGGGAGAAACTTCGTCTCAGTCTCTCTGTTCTCGTCGTGTGACTGCGGAGGCGCTTGCCCAACCACAGCAGCTGGAACAGTCCGTTGTTGTGATTGTGAGCATCCTTCATGATCCTGTGGGCTCTGCTACTACACCTCCTGGTGTATAAGTCTTGCAGGGAGGGGAGGGTAATTCCAGTGGTACGTTCAACTGAACGCACCACCCTCTGCAGGGCCCACCTGTCCTGAGCAGTACAGTTCCCAAACCAGGCAGTAATGTTGCCTGTCAGGATGCTCTCCACCGCTCCACGGTAGAAAGACTTGAGGATCCTCACGAGACCCAGAATTTCTTGAGCTGCCTGAGGTGGTAAAGACGCTGCCTCGCCTTTCTCACCAGAGTGTCTGTTTGTAAAGTCCATGTTAAATCCTCCGTGATGTGGACTCCCAGGTACTTGAAGCTGCTCACCCTGTCGATAGTCCCATTAATCACCAAGGGTGTGTGCGTCCTCGATGTAATGCTCTCCTAAAGTCCACAATCACAACAATCACCACAATCCTTGGTTTAGCCGACGTTCAGGAGGAGGCTATTGTCCTGGCAGAGTGACAGGTCAGCCACCTCCTCACGGTAGGCCTTCTCCTTGTCGTCAGTGATCAGGCCCACGACCACGTTGCGTCAGCAAACTTGATGATGTTGTTGGAGAGGGAATCTCAAATGGAACGAGATGAGATTTAGAGTAACACGCTTTGTGACATCATCATCCAACGTACTATTAATGTGCAAGCTGTGGTTCTGAATGTCCATTCACACTGTGTATGTGTGCCGTGTGCGATTCGGTCACTGTGTTGTGGTTAGAGATGACAAACGAGGCGTTTACGTGTGTGTTTATCTACCTTCTTACCTGGTAGATGTCTGTGGATCTGTTCGCTTGATATTTAATCTTTGATCCCCATTACTTTGCTGGTTTCATGAAACACACAAAAAACACAAAAAAAACATTGATCCACAGAAACTCGTCACCACATTGAGTCCATTCAACTGTGCACGATGCGTTCATGTACCAGGAACGCGTCGGAATAAAATAATCTGTGAAATTGTTATTAGTCACAGAAATACGCCAGCGTTTTCATATTTCGTGGAAACGTAACCTATCGTAACCTATTTATCCAAGGGAAGAAGTCACCACCAAGAACCTCTGTAAATACGTCACTTCAAACATGTGACACGAACAGCCAATCGTACAGGGTAGAGAAACAACCATGTGACACGAACAGCCAATCGTACAGAGTAGAGAAACTACCATGTGTCACACAAACAGCCAAGCGTACCGAGTAGAGAAACAACCATGTGACACAAGCAGCCAATCATACAGCAGGAGCTCCGGTGCTTCCTCTGCTCGGTAGGACACAGCGGGTCTTCCTCAAACGGCAATTTTAACGCAAACTCGCACTCCTCCCAACCCGAGCCTGTCGCGGTCCCCATCCCAGGCAAAAGGAGAGCGATTAGAGAAAGAGTCCGCGGTTGGAGAGAGTCCCTCGGCCCGCTCCAAACGTCCCCGCATATCCCCGCAATCACAGAGCGCACATTCGGGAACCTTGGAACCTCCGTTTCTAACATGACTAAACTGGACCCCGTGTATTGCTGCATGCAGCTATATTTATTATTGTTATTGTTGTTGTTGTAATTATTGGTAGACGCCACCGATGCGGCCCCCGCAGAAATTAGGTTTGAAGAAAATATTTTTATTTAAATGTATCACACTTTTTAAAACATGCTGTTTCAAAGTACTTCACAAATGCAGAAGAAGAGGCATAACATGAAACATAATGGAAACAAATGGGCATTAAAATGAAATAAAAACAAAGATGAAAATATTTCCAATCTAATTTAACCTTACTGATATAATCTAATAATATATAATATTAAAATAATAATAAAAAAATAATTGATCCATTATTTATGATTTTCTTTTACCATATTGGTGTAAATGCGTTCTTAACTGTATATGCACAATTCTATTCTGTACGCCATACACATTTTAAAAGTAGGTTGAAAACCAGGTTGGCCATGATTGCTTTGAGCGTTCCAGTAATATAGTAGACAGTGTTTTTCCTCAGCTGCTGTAAATCTGATCTAAATATCATTCGATTTGGCTCCTGATATGGCATTGTGGATTTAGGAAGGATCTCTTTTGAGTAATATGATCAGCACAAATGACCAGAGCGTTACCAATTTTACATCATCACACATACCTCAGTAGTCCCCTTCTTCTGAGATGAATTCCACCAGTTGGGCAGGATCCGCTCTGACGTGTCAGTGGGAAACGTCCTACATAGCGTAATCATAAAGAAATACATATATATTTTTTGCTTCAGTGCAAAGAAAAAAATCCTCTCTGGAGTTGGAAATGTAATAAGAACTCATTAGTTGTCAGTCTGCGTCAACATCAAAGCCTGGAGCCATCTCCGAGTACCCACAATGCACTATGTTTTCCATAGAATATTCCCTGTGAGTGCACTTGTTGGATATGCAAAACCGGGAGTTTATGATTTACTGAGAACATTATGAAATACGGTTGTCACGGTGATCTCGAGTGACTAGCAATGAGCAAGCATGTCAGGTTATACTATCTGCTCGCTTATGTAGCCTGAATCAGAATTTTAATTTATTTATGTTTTCCATTATCAGAAGTCCACATCCATCCACATATGGAGTAGAAAATAGGGAAAACGACGAAATCCAACCGAAAGTATCTTCACTGACACAAAATTGGTGAGTGCATGATGAGTTTCATATTATCACAACGAATCGGCAAAAACAGTATCCCGAAAATTGTAAATAATCATGTAAAAATGTCAACCGTTTCCCGGTTTCATGGAATCGTAACCCATCGAGTTACCCAACTTGGATTTGAAAACATTAATCCACAGAAACTCGTGACCACATGGAGTCGAGTCCACCCCGACTGTGGGAACGAATGATGCGTTCAAGTACTAGAAACATGTCGGAAAACCAGAATCCGTGAAATTGTAATTAATCACAGGAGGACGTCAACACTTCAAAATATAATTTGTCACTAACACGATTAAAATGGATCGTGTGTATTGCCGCCTGCAGCTATACATTATTATTATTATTATTATTATTATTATTGTATTTTAAAATCATTTTAATTTTAATTAGTATTCAGAATTAACATTATTAGTAGAATTATGACCTGTATTATCACAGGGACCAACACTACTTATAGAAGTTGTTGCCAATTACAATTTATTTACAAAATCTAGTGGCTGATTCTCTTTAATCATAATCCATATTACAATATTCTCACTTGTTTCAGAGTTTTGGATGGAGCAAATATTTTTTGTTCCCATATGAAAAATGGTTGGTTGGCAACCAGATCTGAACATGATGGTTCACAATGGCTCAAATCTGATTTGCCCTGGACAACCATTATTGTCATATCTTCGAAAAATAAAATATCTTCAGCTTCGAAAGCTTTATAAGCTGTTCCAACTTGAAGCTTATTTTTAAATGCCCACATGGTCACGCTCCTTCTCTGCTTAGTGAAGACGTTACAGGACTCCATCACACTAATAGAGTCAACACACGGGCCTCAACCAGTAACTCTCGCACTGCTTTCCACAAAACCTCATTTGGACAATCAGTCTTCTCTGTTAAAGGAACAAATTATGGAACTGTCTCCCAACTGAATTTAAAATACAAGCCACTTATAATGTGTTTAATAGAGGTATCAAATCATGGCTAAAAAAGAAACAGCATTGCTCTAACACCTAATACCCACGTAGACACACCTGGATTCTGTATTTTGTGGATGTATTTTCTTTTTTAACAAAAAAAAAAAAGCCTCCTGTGGACAGATGTCCAAACACTAAATACAGTGCATCTGGTCCTTGTCCATAAATGTATGTTACAATACTACCGTAATATCCATATCAAATAAGATAAACGTAAAATGACCTCAACTAATTGTCTGGCCCTGCATCATCATCATTGTAATAATAATAATAATAATAATAATAATGATCATGACCTTGTCTGCACTTATATTTTCGTGCAATGGGTTGCAAATGAATGAGGTAAATTTGATCTTTAGCTTAACTTTAAGCATGCAAGATATTTCCAGCTAAGGAATCTCCTGGTCATTAGTGTGGAATATCTTTATTAAGGACAGATGTAAATATACAATCAAAAAAAAAACAAAAAAAAACAGTAACTGTATTGCTCAGTGAGTTTTTACAAGTAAATTCACATGTGTAATTTGCTTGAATGTATAATTCAAGGCGAGTCACCGACAGGAACAACATATATTTATCTTATTTTCACAATGATTACAGCGCGGCAGTTCCTTCACCGAAACACTCACAGAATAGATTTTAGAGAAAACAAACACAACAAAAATAAAGGAAACTCTACATTACTGAGCGGATTCATTACCGTCACGCCTAGACAGCGCCCGTTTGCAGCGGGAACTCAAGTCACACAAACACTCCAAATATAACCCCTTCGCACGCCACAATGGCTGATTTTAATTTTTTGGGGGGGCGAGGGGGATTGTAGCATTGTGAATGCTTATTCATATGTTACTTATCGGAGGCAGCCTTTCTGATCCAATGGCCCGTTGATCTCCACGGTGAACTCCGACGTCTGCATGAACCGAGGGAAGAGGCTGCATGCGATGTGGACGACTTTGGAGGGAAGAAAAAAAAGACCTCGAGGAGGACGCCGTCCTGGACGAAAAGTATACAAATAAAATAAATGTATACAACCATAAACAAAATGAATCCATTGACAAAATAAAAAAGACATACATAAATCCATAAACAAAAAAAATGAACAAACCCAGAAATTATATATATATATATATATATATATATATATATATATATATATATATATACATCTATAAAAAAAAAAAAAATCCAAAAATAACATTTTAAAATTGAATCAACTCATGAAGCAAAAAATAAACAAACAAAAAAGTCCATAAACCTAAACATTTATACATTGATTTATGTGTCGTCATATATACAGTGTACTGTATATATGACGACACATAAATCAATAAATACCTCAACACAATTCAAAACAAAAAGAATAAATCCATGAATAAAATATATAATAAAAAATAACAGCTTCCCACCCCACCTGACCCCCTCGGAGTCTGTTCATTTAGCAAGTTTTAAAGTGCCGCAATCCACTGTGGAAATTATTCATCATCCGTTCCTGGTGAAATAATTAAGGGCGGGATGTGAGTGTGAGTAATAATTTGCATCTTGTGTCATAAGTTACATTTTTCCCTCTAAAAACAAAACAAACAACAACAAAAACAGATGCATTAATCATGACGGATGACTGCATAGGAATAAACTCCAGTGAAATAATAATAGAGGGAGACAGGGAAAAGAAAAGATGGATGCTTGTGCCGAGCATACACCAAAGGACTTGATCTAGGATTTTCCATTCCCTGACAAACTTTCACCACGTTTAGAAATCCCTCATTCCATCTCATATTTATCACCTGTTTTATTTCTATTAAGAAACGTACCACTCCGCTGCAGCTCCTCACTGTGGTTAAAAGCAGTTCAACGGGGTGAACGAAACAAACCAAAATACTTAAAAATAACATTAAATCTCCTTTTCAGTCGTTAGGTTATGCAGAAAAAACGGTGTCATATTGTGCATTCTATCAGTTTTTCAAGGTTTTATTGACTCTTTTGCACCTCCGCAAATCAGCTGCAACACTGATAATGTAAGAGAGTAGACACAGGAAGTACAAGACTAGAAACGGGAAGTGAGAGGCTAAAAACGGGAAGAGGCTGGAAACGGGAAGTGAGAGGCTCGAAACGGTCCAGAAATATGTACAGTATTTCAGATTCTATTTTGGTTAAAAATGTTAAAACCAACCAAAACTCTGAATTGACAAATATTACTATCATTGTTTATTTATTTATCTGTTTACTTTACTACTCACTAGCCAGTTTATAATTACTGATAATTCACTGGTAATTTTTTGCTATTTTACTTTGTCATATTTCCCTTGTTTATGTGTATGTGAGTCTAACTGTTATTACTTTCATTATTATTATTATTATTATTATTATTATTATTATTATTATTATTATAAAGGATTATTATTTATATTCTTATCATGCCTTTTCATACATACTTTATATAATCATTTGTATTCTTATTGGTAGTTGTAGAGACAGACAGATACGTAAGATATAGGGAGAGAGAGATGCTCCCCTGCTCCCAGTACAGAGCCTGGAGTGTCCCTTCCTGCAGAGCTTTATTTATCACCAATCAGTCGGTGACGGAGAAGGAGGCGGTGGCGGCCATCATTCCAATGAGCCCCCACACAGAAACCCACACACCAGGGTATTCACAGCGGCTGCTGTCTCTCTCGCTCACTCGCTCGCTCTCTCTCGATCATGGAGAAGCGACATACATGTATGTTTATATCATATCGATTATATGTTTACATCATATATATTATGTTTATATCATATATGCGTATCCATCCATCCATTTTCTAACCCACTCATCCTGGTCAGGATCGCGTTAGCAACGGGGTCAACAGAGCCGCCGGCACGTCCCTTTCCCCAGCAACCTGCCTCTCCTGGGGGATCCCTCTGCGTTCCCACGCCAGCCCAGAGATACAACCTCTCCAGCGTGTCCCGGGCCGGCCCCGGGCTCTCCTTCCGGTAGGATGTGCCCGCTACACCTCCAAAGGGAGGCATCCAGGGCGGCGTCCTTACAAGATGCCCCAACCACCTCGCCCTGGCTCCTCTCCATGTGGAGGAGTGGTGGCTGCACTGCGCAGTGCCCCCATCCCATACCCAGCGAGTTTCATTCCATTAAATCACAACCACCGGACGGAGATGGAGGGAAGACAACTAAACAAATATCGGTTTATTAATTTTCACGTGCGCACACACGGGGATTCATTCTGTCTGTCTTTATTGTCATGGGGAGGGGGGGTTACCGTACGTTAACATTGCCAAAGCAAATGAAAAACGAAATAAATAGAGAAATGTACACGTTTCAGTGAAGGTTACCGAAAAAAACCTGTGAAATAAAATAATAAAATAATAAGTATACAAAAATCGAAATTGTTCAAAGCCAGCATGCTGACTTTGAACAATTTGTGTGCGCACAGATAAGTGATGATATACAAGCCGCCATCAGACTATAAACCGCCATCATAAACTACTACTGCTGTGTAAACTCTGTTTTTTCAGCCATCCCATCATTCCAAACGCATGTAAACACCATTTTGCGCATGTAAACACCTTAATCACATTATTACCGTAACCCGAATATTGAGTTTAATCTGGGTGTTTAGAGCATGTAAACGCACTGAAGGGACAGTGTCGGTGCCAAGAAGAGCACTACCCAGAGACTTTGTTCAAACAAACCTCAAAACAACATCAAACAAACATCCCATAAACAATAGCCAACGTCAGTCTGAGGGAGCGAGGGAGCGGGAGAGATGGGTGTTCTAGATTGGGGCAGAGCAAACGCTGCGGTCGCCACGGCAACATGGATGGATGCCCTGACACCTGACTGATGGTGTCGTGCGACATGTGGCCACCTGGTCCATCTTCATTTCTCCGCCGTATCTTCAGTGTCTGGGTTTTTTTTTTTTTTTTTTTTTTTGGGGGGGGGGGAGGGGAGGCAAAGAAAACAATTAAAAACAAAACAACAAGAAAAATAAGGTCAATGAATTCGGGCTGGGGGGGGGGGAGCAACTGTGATGTCTTCCGACCGTCGTGGCCGAAATGTCGTGATTTGCATCGGGCCGATTTGATGGACTTCTCGGTAGATTTTCTCGCCGGAGACGTGTTTTCCCTTCTGTCCTCGCAATTACGGCCAAACACCATTCCCACACACACATGCAACTACACACACACACACACACACACACTGGACTATTGAATATTCTGATGAGTGTTTTGATTGACATGGACGTCCAGTGGAATTTTTATTTAATTTTTTATTTTTTCAAAGGCCAACTGCGATTGACTGCCGGTGGCCTTTCCAGGGACTGGACAGTCAGATTCAAACTGTAAATTGCATCTATTACGCAACGTTTTCATGGAGACCAGGACTCGGCAGTAATGGTTGTTGGTAATTCAGACGGCAGGGACCCGAAGTTGCCTTTACAGGGACTGGACAGTTTGATTCAAATTGAAAATTCAATTCCCCCAATGTTGGGGGAATTTTTAAGGATCCCAGGTTCTTGACAACAGCTGTTGCACGGCCTATAAAATGTGACACTTGATATAAATGAAGACAGCGAGGGACTGGAGGTGGCCTTTTCCAGGGACTGGAATCCTAGCCTTTACAGGGTCTGGACAGTTGGATCCAAATTGAAAATTGCATCCATGGTATCAAAGCTGAATGAATTTCTAAGGATCCCAGGATCAATACACTACAGTATCGGCTGCTAGGTTGCCCCGGTATATCAAGTCTGTGACACTTCTGAATGGCCAGATGAGATTGGCTTGTTGTGGTCTGTACAGGGTCTGGATAGTTGGATTCAAATTGTAAATCACATCTGTTACAGAAAAATTGTGACTGGCACATTTGGAATGTGCGGGAAAAACATCGGAAATTCCTCTCGAGGTCAAAACATTTATAATAGGAGGTTGATGTTCCTCAAGTTGTTTTCTATCTCGACCTATTTTCAATTTTCTTTGATTTCCAAATATTTTATAAATATCAAAAGTGGCTACGTGCTCCATCAGCATTAGTTGAGTTGCTCACCAAAAAGTTGTTGAACAAACAGCGATCTTATGGTTCCCTTTGATGCAAACTTGCAGATAAAGCTCATCCTTCGATGTTCCCTTGGATGTCAAGTCGGAACGTGAAACCTCTTTGATGAAATAAGGTTAGAAATTGAATCCACTGGTGAAGGACTCCACCGGGGTCGTCTTCGCGTGGTATAAAAAATATTGGGCTGACACCGCCGCAGAGGACACGAAGAAGAAGAGCTGACGTCACTTCCCGTGCGTCTTATCGCAACAACGACAATTAAACACCCGATGCAAGAAATTTCACTTCTCTGTGAAAACATCATTGTTGTTATCCCTGTTGTTATGGATTATGAGAAGAGGGCAGAAGAAGCTGTCAATCATATTGTGCAACTGGCAGCCGGCAGTGGGCGGCGTGGTGCTCCAGAAAACAATTTGGTTTTTTTTGTTTTTTTGTTTTTTTTTATGTGCACGATCTGAAAAGTACCACTTTTTTTTTTAAACTGCCATTGTTATAAAACAAATGCAGGAAATGGGAATGTTAAGAAGTTACAGAATAATGGAGGCGTCATGCTGCTAAAGTGAGCATGAACTTAGAATGAAAAAATCAACTTGAATTATGCATTTTCCAATGTTTTTCTGAATTAATGATTTCAGAAAAACACATTGAACATTATCTCATTGAAGGAGCACGGCAGTATCCAGATGTCACGATTTAAAGCGCTAATTGTATTTCTAAGTATGTATTTTTTACTGCAAAAGTCTGAATTTTTTTTCGAAAACTAAAGCCTGATTTCTCACAACTTCTCTTTCCAAAACCTTCATCTTTAATAAGTCAGAGCTTACAAAATATTAGCTTGATTTCACCAAGTGATACCTTGTTTAGAAGCTCTGATTGCACACTTTTATATTATGGGAAAGCAGAAAAATGACAAATTTCGAAATGTGACCCCAAAGTACGAGGTGGGTCCCATTTTCAAGGATACCGGAGCTCTGCCATGGTTGCCTGGCTGCCCGGTCTATAAAGTGTGTGACACTTTGATTCAGTGGATTTTCAAGGATCCCAAGATTTTGATAATAACGGTTGCCCAGTACATCAGGTGTGTCGCTGGGACACATTTACAAGGACTGGACAGTTTCATTCTAATTCTAAACTGAATCTACTTCATTTTTTTAAGGATGCCACGGTTTGGCAATAAACGGTTTCCCGGTTGCCCAACATCTCAAGTGAGTGACCCTTCTTTAAGGCCAGCTGAGATTGGCACGTGGGGGTCATATTTAAACTGTCAATTGCTATTATTATTATTATTTTTTTTTTTTTTCAGTGCGGATGTAAAGCATGTGTGTAAATATTTACAATACATGATAAATAAACGAGAAACTCATGAATACGCCGAGAGAAGCAGGGAATAAGTCAAACAGAAAATCAGAGTGTAAGAACAGAGTTCAAGGAAACGGCGGCGTAAATATGTACATTTTTAAACATTTGAACAGCGTATTAAAGGAGGAGATGATCTGCAGGGCAAACGCTGCCAGAAAAATACTAAAATGCAAAAATAAAATGGAAGTAAACCGAAGCGAGGAAATACAATGGAAGAGCTAGAGCCGATGACGTGGGAGGACGGTGGTGACATCCCTATCGTTTAATGTCTGTCTCTCTCCCCCCGCAGCAGTGCAAAGTCAGGATAAAGTGAGGACATGGACTCTGACATGGACATGCAGCAAACATTTACCCCTCTCTACAGTTAATTAATTTTCAAATTAATCGTTAATTCCCCACAACCAACGAGCTGATTAGCCAACAATCACCACGGAGACCTGGGAAGGAGAAGTTGCACGTGCACGCCACGCTCGCTATACATCCCATAATGCCGTAATGACAGGAGGCGGCGTGCTGGATTTAATCTGCCCCGAACAGTAAAAGCGAAGGTGTGCGGGGGCGGAGATACGGCCGGTCGCCACGGATGCCTGACACATCCCTGTTATGCTGTGGTTTGAAACGGAGCTTCCATCAAAGCAGTGTCGTGTAAGCAGTTCAGGGTGCGACACTAAAACTTTAGAAGTGGTTGCCAAGTTGCCAACCATTGCTGGGGGGAAAAAAAGGTTGCCGAATTTTAATCAATGGATCAGTGGATAAATTCCTTAACTGACAGCAAGGTATATCACGCACAAGATGGTTGACAAATCTTGCCAATCTGGCCACACACATTATAATTGTCCCAAAGCAAAATTTTGGAAGCAGTTGATGGCCCGACACTAACTTTTAGAAGCCGTTGCCAGCCTTGGATCCACTTTGGTTGCCATGACTGACAATACGGTTGCCAAATTTTAATCATAGATTTGTTGGATTGATGAATACATTTGTAAGCAATGGCCAAATTCAAGGCAATTGTTTTCGAGCCCTGCAGCCTGTATATTTAATTTAAGGTATGTAACTAGGCATTATTTTGATTTTAAACAAGGCTTCCATCAAAGAAATGTCATGTGAGCGGTTCAGGATGTGACACTAACTTTTGAAAGTGGTTGCCAAGTTGCTAACGATTTCCTCAGAATTTTGTGGCCACGACTGAAAAATAGGTTGCCAAATTTTAATCAGTAGATTTCTGTCGATCAATGTACAGATTTCTAAACAGACGGCGAGGTAGGTAACAGTCAAGATGGTTGACAAATCTTGTTACTGAGGGACATATTTTGCCGGCAGTTCTGGGTGCGACGCTTAAGCAACCATACACGTTGGCGTAAGTGTACAGGCGCGGTGAGCGTTGTTTTCCATCTGCTCCACCCACTGCGTGGTGAAGCATCCCAGACGCGTTGACGTTGAGGAGACGAGGAGCACTGGAAACAACAGCGATATAAATGGCTTTTGACAAACAGTTTGACCCCCAGTGCTTTTAATATATATTGTGTGAAAAATACAAAAAAAGATCTTTGTGATTTCTGCTTATTTATTGTTTAATAATTACATTACAACATGTAGCTATTGTTTAGACTGTCCCACAATATGACCTATGATCCCTGCAGAGACTTTAATTCAAACAATGTCTTGTTCAGCTAAAAAGGTATACATTTTTTTTTTTTTATAGTCGTCTGTAATAAATAACTTTTAATAGTGTAGAGGGGGTTAAGTTCGTTGGTGGGTTGTTATAATTTGCATAAGTTCATCTGATTGGAGGGGATAATTGGCCCAGGTGTCGAGGGGGCGGGTCCCCGGGGAGTGTGGAAGGAGGAGGAGAGAGGGAAGCGATGCGATGCATTCCCTCACTGGAAGCCAGTGAGGGAATGTCAGAAGAGGAGTTCGTAATAAAAGGGACACGGCCGTCCTGGGGGAGCTATTTTCCGACTGGACAACTCAACCGCGGGGTAGTTGTAAGCCCCGCGGCTTACAACTACAATAAAAGCGGTTTCGGCTTCACACCGTCTGCGTCTCCTTCATTGTGTCTGTCTGGTCGACCCTGCCAAGCGTCACAATATAATTGAAATGTGAGCTCCTAACTGTAATTGTTGAAATTGCTCAGCGGGATGTGGCACGGTGGCGCAGTGCATTGCACTGCTGCCTCACAGCAAGAAGTTCTTGTGTTCAATTCCCGCCTGAAGTGCTGTTGGCACCGTGCTCTGGCGGGTTATCTCCCAAATAGGAGCCTTTCTGTGTGGAGTTTGCATGTTCTCCCCCCAAAAACATGCACACATCATCTTCTGACCAGCGATGGGCGCGTCCACGTATGCTGCCCACTGCTCCTGGAGGAAGGACAAGCCAGGATGGGTTAAACGCAGAGGCCTCATTTCACCGGCCACCATCCAAAAGCGTTTGTGTGCGTGGATGTGGTGTGCTGTGTGACAAATAAAGATTCTTTACTGTGTTGCGTTTCTTCTACGTATCACATACTGTGTATGTTTTTCTTTGTATTTAAACGGGTCTGGATCAGTTAGCAAATCCCACAGCAGCTCTCTCTGGTACAATGTAAACTCATATAAAACACATTTAAATTCATTGCACTCTTTACAAAAACATTTCTATGTAGTTTTATCTCCTGTTTCTATGCAAAATGCTCACGTAGCCGTGCGCAGTTGAAAAAGAAAAAAAACGCTTCGATGTCTCGCCCAAAAATACAGATCTGACCCCGCGCGGCTGACGTGGCTGGTGGAGCTACAACGGTAGATTAACATGGATTTAATAGGAAGTGTGAACTTAGGGCACGCTGTGTCAACGTGTCTGGTGAGCTTCTACCGTCGCTTTAAGAAGTGGTTGCCAAGTTGCCAACCATTGCTTCAGCTTTTGGTTGCTATGACTGACTAAATAGTTGCGAATTTTAATCCATAGATGGATTGATCGATGGATAGATTTCTAGATAGTCGATGAGGTATACAGTATACCACACAAGATGTTGACAATGGTCAAATTCTGGGGAACCATTATTGTCGAGCCCTGCAGTTGTCTTTCTATTGTTTAATTAAAGGTATGTAACAACTAATTATGATTATTATAAGTAATTATGAGTGAATTACTAATTATGAGTTTTAAACAAGGCTCCCATTAAAGCAACATTTCGGAAGCAGTCGATGGCCTGACACTTACTTTTAGAAGCTGTTGCTTTTGGTTGCCATGACTGACACTAATATTGGTTGCCAAATTTTAATCATAGATTGGTTGGATTGATGAATACATTTCCAATCAGAGGTTTGCCGAATTTTCATCAATAGATTGGCAAATCGATGGATAGATTTCTACATGCTGCACAAGCTGGTTGACAAATCGGGTTAATGCCGAGCGCCGCAGTTGTCTTTGTATTGTCTCATTTCAGCTTTAAAGTGTTTTGTTAGTTCGAAACAAGGCCCCCAAACAAGTTGTAATAAATGTGACCTTTACAATGTAATAATAGTACATATTATGTATTGTGTTGAAGATGTTTAGTACAAAATGTGACTCATCATTACGCAATGTGAGTGTTAATAAATCTATAAATTTGACCTTTATTATGTCATAAGTTCATACACAATGAAACGCTCTTACATAATGTGTGGTTCCTAAGTAGCACATTAATCCATGTGCTGTTGTTTATGAAATGGTTCATCTCCAACAGCTGTGCAGAAACAAGGGTGAGTCAGTGGTCAGCTTGCGGTTGCCTCACAACAAGAAGGTTCTGTGTTCGAATCCCTGCCGTCCCAGGTCCTTTCTGTGTGGAGTTTGCATGTTCTCCCTGTGTTTGTGTGGGTTTCCTCTGCATGCTCCAGTTTCTTCACAGCATCAAAATACATGTATGTTAGGGGTTAATACTCCTATTGGTGCCCCTGACCAACGCACTGGTGAAAAAACTGGAGTTGGTCCACGGGCGCTGCAGTGCGGCTGCCCTCTGCAGCTGCCCACTGCTCCTAGATATAGGATGGGTCAAATGCAGAGGATTCATTTGTTGTGTGTGTGTGTGTGTGTGTATATATATACTGTATATATCAGAAAAAATCTGAGCAACAACAAATCATGAAATGTGTTTATTTTAGTTATTGCACAATTCATCTTTACAAGGTAGCACAGAACCAATGAGCATAGGGAAGGTGTTTAATCAAAAGGTTTTTTGTCTATTTTCTATATTTGCCTATATAGCCTTAGCCTCAGTTCAGAAAGCACCAAATTAGCCCCAGTTACCTGCCTCCCCGGATGGATGGATGGGTGTCTGGGTGGGTGGGTGGGTGGGTGAGTGGAACTCCATCAGATTAATGAGTGCCGTTGTGGTCGGTCGCTGAGATAAAGTGATTGCGGCCCTCGATAGGACAAACCGTGACACCCCCTATCACAACAACTGTCAGGATAGACCAATGGCCTCCCCCTTTCCGACCCCCATCAGAGCCTTCACACCTAAACCTATTGTATCCCCCCCCCCCCCCCCCCCCACACACACACACACACACACAAAATGCTGTTACTATGGGACAAACGGGATGGAGCGGTCGGGAGAAAAAACAAAACAAAACAAAAAAATGAAATGAAATGTTAATGAATTCAGATGCTGATCAGCTCCGTGTGGAGAAGAAAAAAAAAACAATAGAAGCGTTTGCAAGGCAGGGGGTGTGGAACAAGGCGATAACGTATCTCTCCTTCCATCGCTCCACTTTTTTTTAAAGGAGGAGGAAAAAGGAAAGTGGGGGAGAGAGATTGCGAGGAGGCAAAACGGCAAAGGTAAATACTGAAACGGCGCTTTGCAGTAAATGGCGGACCATGCCACGGCTGCTGTCTTCTTTTTTTTATTTTCTTTAATCGCATCTTATTTTCGAGTGTTCAAAAAAAATATGCAACGAGCGCGATCACATAATAAGAAGCGGACAAATCGGCAACTACTGTATCAGCTGTTGATTGCCATGAGTGACATCATGGTTGACATCTTTGAATTTGTAATTGAGTAACATCAATCTGTAGATCAAGTATATGCCGTGACTATACCGGTTGACGAGGCAACCAGACCGAGCAACATGGTTGACGATTGCCAAAATCTGCTTGCCCAGGGTAACTGGGCAACCAATTTTGTCTAGCCCTGCAGTTAGTTGTCTTTCTATTGACTCATTTCACATATGTAACAACTTATGAAGCAGTTCTTTGTAAGCAGTTCATGGTGTGACACTAACTTCTAGAATGCATCAGTCGGGAGTTGCCACGAGCGTCAAAGCGGTTGCCACATTTAAAGCATTTTTAATTGAGCAAGATTAATAGATCATTCGATAGATCTATCGATCAGGTATATACTGCGCTAGACCGCAACATGGTTGACAATGGCCCAAATGTGGTTGTGTAGGGCAACTGGGCAACCAGTTATTGTCAAGCCCTGCAGTTTGTTGTCCTTCTATTGTCTCATTTAATAGATTAAACAATAGATTGTGTAATAAATATGAATTGTATAATAACACGTAACAACACATAATATCACACCTTGCTGTGATGGCATATTTCAGCGTTAACAACTTTTTGTAATGAAGGATGAAGGATCTTTAATCGTCACGCGACACACCACACTACAACACATGCACACACACACACACGCGCACATGCTTTGGAATGGATGGAATGGATGAATATTGAATAATAATGCAATGATGCACCAAAAAATTGCAATTGTCTTCATTTGGTGGCACGGTGGCGCAGTGCATTGCACTGCTGCCTCACAGCAAGAAGGTCCTGGGGCGCTGTTGGCACCGTGCTCCGGCGGGTTATCTCCCAAATAGAAGCCTTTCTGTGTGGAGTTTGCATGTTCTCCCCGTGTTCACATGGGGTTTCCTCCACCTCACGTCAGTAAGGACCCCCCTCAAAAACATGCACCCATCATCGTCTGACCAGCGATGGACACTTATCACCTGGTCCCCGGGCGCGTCCACGTATGCTGCCCACTGCTCCTGGCTGTGGCCCCGGAGGAAGGACAAGCCAGGATGGGTCAAAAGCAGAGGATCCATTTCACCGGCCACCATCAAAGCATGTTGTGTGTGTGTGTGTGTGTGCAAGCATGTGTTATAGTGTGGTGTGTTGCGTGATAAATAAAGACTGTTTCTTGTGTCATTTTCTTTATCTCAAGTGACGGCTTTGCATAAAAGTATTAATAATAGAAATAATAACAAAAGAGATTCACAAGAACTTGGCTCACAATGTCTGGAGGACACGAGGGAAAACATGCCGCTGAACTAACTCTTTGCTCGCGTGAGCAATAGTCCACGGCAAACCATCCACGTCCTCCCTCACTGTCCCCATCCTCCACCCCTCTATCCCTATCCCTCTACCCCTCCGTGATCTTATCACTCCGTCAAGACGAAGTGCGATGCAAGAGCAGAAACTTCCTGTCGCGCTGTGTCCTTATCATCGGCACAATAACTGATTAATGGCGACGCTATGGAATAGTGATTGGAGTCATTTGCACTCGACGAGGAAGGTCGGGGTCCTTTCGTTTCTTATTTTTCTTTCTTTTGTTATTTCTTTTGTTTTGTTTTTTTAGGCGTGGTGAGCGATGTGCTGTTTCATAGGAGAGTGCGGTCTGATGAAAGTCATTGTTCCATTAAGGGGCAAATTGAGCAATCGCAAACTGTAATCCGCCTTATTAAAGCATCTGTCTCCGATTTAGCATGCACTCATTATAGGCCATTAATTTTGATGTGAGACACTGTATAATCGATGTAGGTAAAGAAATGCAATATAAAAAATAGCTGCTGTGATATCGATCAAACAATATTGATAATACCGCAGTACTGTAATTACCCTAATAGGCATGCAACAAAAATATCTATCTTTACGTTTGAGATTTAAAAAAAGTAGTGTAATTAAAGAAATCTATGTTTTTTAAAGTATTTTATAAGTGATATTTCCCCCCACTTCATCTAATTCTCTCATCCTTGCCATATCCTACAGTCCTTGTGTAAGTGCCTCTCTTCCTCCCCTCCACTTTTCCTCTCTCTCCTCTCCGACAGCTTTTTGCCGAAGCTCCCATGTTGTAAAACTACTTCCCGAGCAGCACAACCTCCTTGCGACTTCAGAGCAACTCCTCTCTCCTCTGACAAGCAGTGACATATGAGCTGTCCATCTTTCTCTCCCCCTCCACCCCCCATTAAGGAGGCGGCTTCACATTCCGTGCCTCTGCTCTGGGGCTGCCAACATCCGCTCTCTGTCATGGCTCTGTCTCTGTCTCTGTCTCTGTCTCTGTCTCTGTCTCTGTCTCTGTCTCTGTCTCTGTCTCTGTCTCTGTCTCCCTCACCCACACCCAAATAAATCATGACGTATCAAACTGAGCTGTTTCTTAAAAAAAAAAGAAGAGAGGCGCTCCCTCCTGACACGCCGGAGACGTTGCGGGGGCAGAAGGCAAGGATGTCGACTCGTTGGGAGTTTGCCGAATAGTGCAAAAAGAGTGTTATCCATCGTGAAGAAATATATGAAATGAATCAAAAAGCGCCTGTATACAGATCATCAGGTGTTTGCCTCGATTCCGTGCTGCGCTGTATACAGCTGTTTTTACAACTGTCGTGTTACACAGTGACGGAAAGTTGGGCTCCTTTTAATGTTTGCTTTGTGATGAGCGACTCGGTAAACAGTGGTAAATTCTTTCTCATTCTCATTCAGCCTGAAGCACTGTAAAATAAGTAGCATAGCTTATAGATGTTGAAATGTACTTGGTTGTTTTAACCAAACTAATGTTAAATGCTGACGAAAAGTTTCCCTCTTTATTTCAAGGGTGCAAAGTTTGACCCTTTTTAATGTTCGGTTCGTGATGATTGGTTGGTAAAATGAGTGGTTCCATTTTCAGACTCCTACGACTAATAATAATAATAATAATAATAATAATACAGCATGAAGTGCGACTGTTAAATAGTTCTGACGCATAATGCATATCCTGACATAATTCACGAATGAATGGTGTAGATACTTAGTGATGAATTGTAAGATTTGGTTTGTGATGAGGGACTCAGTATAAAGAGTTCAATTTTCAGACGATTAAATAAGAGTAATAAAATAATAAAAATAATAAAATAAATAAGAACAATAATAAAATAATAATAATATGGCATAAAGTGCTCCTGAATCATTTTCCTGATGCATAATTCCCTGCATAGTCTCTGGAGTATCCTAAAAATACATGTGACAACATGCTGTACACTGCAACATGTACTGTATGTGACAAATAAACCTTTTGAACCTTTGAATCTTCGATTGGAATTTAAAAATATAATAATATAGATGGATAGTGATGAAATGGCAGGCTAATTTTTTAGACTTGGTAAGTGTGACTCCGAGTGAGTGACGATGTAAATTGAGTTGTTCAATTTTATGACTCTGAATTGATAATAATAATAATAATAATAATAATAATAATAATAATAATAATAATAATAATAATAATAATAATAATAATAATAAATATAGCTCTGGGCAGCAATAGACCTGGCCCAGATTATTCATTTTAATGAGCTGTTACAGTATTTTGGTTTCTGTGAAATGCATCACAACTTATTAAACATACAAACATCGTGGAGTTACGTCCATAGTCAATTTTTGGGAATATTGTGACTGACCTTGAGGACTGGATTTTTGGATAATAGATTCTTTATTGTCTTTGATTTTGGGCTATTTTTCAGCATCTGGAACAGTAACAAAAACAAACTTTGTAGTTACTTTGCATATAAATAAAAATAAATACATGTTAGCTGTAATTACTACTTTATTGTATTTTATCTGTTAATGTAAAGTTGTACAATTCAGTTTAATAGATTACGTGTCTCTATCGTAATGCAGACAACATTTATGGAACTCTAACATTAATTTTTCATTAGAATTATTATGGAAGAACTTGTCAATACTTTACACTTTCTGTCTTTTCGTTTAAATCTGCTACGTGTAGCTGTAGGAAACTGTTTATACATGATGTTTAAAAAAAAAAAGTTAACTTTTTACATTAAACCAAACCTTGTCATTGTTATAATCGACCTTGTTGCGTGTAAGTACATGTGCAGTCTCAGTGACGGTAGGTGACGTTGAGTCTCATGTGCGTCAATTAGGACGTATTCACGCAGGTTTACGTATTTACAGAGATATACGATAGTAATCGCTCTTACATTATTTTCTTCTTCTTCTTTCGGCTGCTCCTGTTAGGGGTCGCCACAGCGGATCATCTGCCTCCAATACCTTCTGTTCTGCACTTCTTCCTCCCTTACACCAACCGCCTGCATGTCCTCCCTCACCACATCCATAAACCTTCTCTTTGGCCTTCCTCTTTTCCTCTTGCCTGGCAGCTCCATCCTCAGCATCCTTCTCCCAATGTAACTCTCATCTCTCCTACACACGTGTCCAAACCACCTCCATCTGGCCTCTCTCACTTTTCCACCAAACTGTCCAACCTGAGCTGTCCCTCTAATGTACTCATTCTTAATCCTGTCCATCCTTGTCACTCCCAATGAAAATCTCAACATCCTCAACTCTGCTACCTTCAGTTCAGCCACCTGCTTTTTGTCAGTGCCACCGCCTCTAAACGTAGCTGGTCTCACTACCGTCCTGTAGACCTTCCCCTTCACTCTTGCTGGAACCCTTCTGTCACAGATCACTCTGGACACTCTTCTCCACCCACTCCAACCTGCCTGTACTCTCTTCTTCACCTCTCTCCCGGACTCTCCGCAGCTTTGGATGGTCGACTCCAAGTACCTGAACACATCCGTCTACTCCACCTCCACTCCTTGCATTCTCAGGTTTTCGCCACCCTCCCTCCCATTCAGGCACATGTATTCTGTCTTACCCCTGCTGACTTTCATTCCTCTTCTCTCTAATGCTGCCTCCACTTCTCCAGGCTCTCCTCAACCTGCTCCCTACTCTCGCTACAGATCACAATGTCATCCACGAACATCATAGTCCACGGAGACTCCTGCCTGATTTCATCTGTTAACCTGTCCATTACCATGCAAACAAGAACGGCTCAGAGCTGATCCTTGATGCAATCCCACCTCCACTTTGAATTCCTTCGTCACGCCTACTGCACACATTACTACTGTCTGACTGCCCTCATACATATCCTGTACCACTCTTGCGTACTTCCCTGCCACCCCCGACTTCCTCATGCAATACCACACTTCCTTTCTCGGCACCCTATCATAGGCTTTCTCTAAATCCACAAAGACGTAGTGCAACTCCCTCTGGCCTTCCCTGTACTTTTCCATCAGCATTCTTAAAGCAAACATTGTATCTGTAGTACTCTTTCCTTTCCTCTTAACCTAGCCTTCACTACCTTTTCCCATAGCTTCATGCTGTGGCTGATCAAATTTATTCCCCTGCAGTTATTACAGCTCCGTACGTCTCCCTTATTCTTGAAGATGGGTACCAGTATATTTCTTCTCCATTCCCATGGTATCCTCTCCCTTTCCAGGATGGTGTTAAACAGTCTCGTTAGGAATGCTACTGCCACCTAAACATTTCCATGCTTCCCCAAGTATGTCATCTGGGCCAACTGCCTTTCAACTCTTCATCTTCTTTAATGCTGTTCTCACCTCATCCTTGCTAATTTTCTTCAGTTCTTGATCCACTATCCCCACTTCATCCACTCTTCTTTCCCTCCATTTTCATCAACTCCTCAAAATACTCCTTCCACCTTCTCAACACACTCTCACTTGTCAGCACATTCCCATCATTATCCTTCATCACCCTAACCTGCTGTACGTCCTTCCCAGCTTGGTCCCTTTGTCTTGTCAATCGGTACAAGTCATTTTCTCCTTCTTTACCGTCCAACCTCTCATACAACTCATATGCCTTTTCCTTTGCCTTTGCCACTTCTCTCTTCAACCCGCGGCGCATCAGCTTGTACTCCTGTCTACTTTCTTCATCTCTCTGAATATCCCATTTCTTCCTTGCCAACCTCTTCTACTCTATGCTCTCCTGTACTTCCTCATTCCACCACCAAGAGTCCTTGTCTTCCTTCCTCTTCCCGCATGATACACTGAGTACCTTCTTGGCCGTCTCCCTCACCACTTGTGCAGTTGTTTTCCAGTCATCTGGTAAACGTTCATTCCCACCTATTGCCTGCTCTTCCCCTTCCTTAAATTGCATGCAACACTCCTCCTTTTTCAACTTCCACAGTTTTATCTTTGGCTCTTCTTTCACTCTCTTCCTCTTCTTGGCCTCCTTAGTCATCCTACAGACCACAATCTGATGCTGCCTAGCAACACACTTCCCTACCACCACTTTGCAGTCACTAATCTCTTTCAGATTGCACCTCCTACATAAGATGTAGTCCACCTGTGTGCACCTTCCTCCACTCTTGTATATCACCCTGTGTTCCTCCCTCTTCTTGAAATACGTATTCACAACAGCCAATTCCATCCTTTTGGTGAAATCCACCACTATCTGTCCTTCCACATTCCTCTCCTTGACACCATACCTACCCATCACCTTCTTGTCACCTCTGTCTCTGATCCCTTTACCAACATGCCCATTGAGATCTGCTCCAACGATCACTCTCTCTCCCTTGGGGACGCTCTCCACCACTACATCCAACTTAGTAAAGAATTCTTCTTTCGCTTCCATCTCACACCCAACTTGGGGAGCATATGCACTGACCACATTCATTATCACCGCACCAATTTCCAGCTTCATACTCATCACTCTGTCCGACACTCTCGTCACCTCCAAAATACTCTTGACATATTCTTCCTTCAAGACTATCCCTACCCCATTTCTCCTTCCATCCACTCCATGGTAGAACAGTTTGTACCCTGGCTCCGATGCTCCTGGCCTTATTCCCCTTCCACCTGGTCTCTTGTACACATAGTACATCTACCTTCCTTCTATCCATCATGTCAGCCAGCTCTCTCTCTTTACCCTTCATAGTGCCAACGTTCAAAGTTCCTACTCTCAACTCTTCTCTCCTACCCCTCCCTCTCCTGCTGTCTCCGGACACGATTTCCCCCTCTTCTTCTTCTTATTTCGGCTGACAGTAGCACAATTTCCACTGGCACCCTGTTGGCGGCACCAGTGGCGGTTGTTGTTAACCCGGGCCTCGACCGATCCGGTATGGAAATCAGATTTGTTGTCTGCATGTTTGATTTGGCATGGTTTTTACGCCGGATGCCCGTCCTGACGAAACCCTCTCTATTCATCCAGGCTTGGGGCCGGCACTGATGATACACTGGCTTATGCACCCCCAGTGGCTAGATTACTTACGTTATTTTAGTGGAGCATTTTTTTCCTTGAATTACATTTTCAGTAAGTTAGGTTTCCATGAAATACGAAAAATGTTGTGGTATTTCCGTGAGTAATTAACACTGGACGGCTTCTATTTTTTCAACGGATTGCTGGATCATGAACGCATAACTCATTCGTACATTTTAGTGGATTCGACTCGACGTGGTCACGAGTTTTTGTGGACTAATTTTTTTTGTATTTAATATTAATCCAGCAAAGTAATGGGGACCAAAAAGATAAAATATAAACAAACAGATCTACTAACATCTACCAAGAAGGTACATAAATACACACGTAAATGCATAGTTTGTTATCTCTAACCACTACAGAGCAACAGTCGGTAATCTGCGCATTTATAGTAAATAATGATGATGTCATAAAGCGTCTTACAGTAAATCTCATCTCACTCATTTTGTTTACGAATAGTGGCATGTCAATCGAGCAGGACCAGCTGAATTTTTATGGTCAAAGTTGCTCGTTTTTTTCACTAATATCTGCTCTGTATGTGGATCTATTTGGATGAAACTTAAACCATGAGAGCCTTCTGACATAGCAGTTTAAACAACACCTCAACCATGTTTGTAACCTCTGTCGTTATTGTGGTCCAGATACTTTTAGCTCGGTTGGACTTATTTTGTTGTGAAGTGCATTGGACTGCATCTGTGACATCGGTCAAATTTGGTTGGTTTTTCACTAATTTCTGCTCCGTATGTGGATTGATTTGGATGAAACTTCAACCAGGAGATGTTTGTGACATAGCGGCTCAAACAAGACCGGTACCGTGTTCGTATCTTCTGCCTTTGTTGTGTTCCAAATAGTTTTAGATTTCAGAATTCAGAGGATTTTCCCAGAACAATATCAGTAGTACACCACTAATAATACACCACAAAGTGCTACTGAACATGTTTTTTTTCATACATCCTGATTGCAATTTACCCCCAAAAAATACATGGTTGGTTAGGAATTAAGAATCTTTATTTGTCACATTTGACCACACTATAGCACATGGATATATTTACATTTAGACATTTTTACATTTACATTTAGTCATTTAGCAGACGCTTTTATCCAAAGCGACTTACAAGGGAGAATAACATTCAAGCTACATTGCGAGAGAGACATTAGTGTAACAATAAATACTGCTAGGTAGTGCTAAGTACTTGTAAGTTAGGAGAGGAGGTACTCTCTGAAGAGCTGGGTCTTCAAGTGCTTCTTAAAGACAGAGAGGGAGGTCCCTGCTCTGGTCGGTTTTGGCAGCTCGTTCCACCAACGTGGAACTACAAATGAGAATAGCCTGGATTGCCGTGGCTGTATGGCCGGCAGAGCCAGGCGACGCTCATTTGATGAGCGCAGCATCCGGGGGGTAACATGTGCTTTTACAAGAGCATTTAAGTAGGTGGGAGCATTCCCAGCAATCACTCTGTAGGCCAGCATAAGAGACTTGAACTTGATGCGAGCGGCTACAGGTAACCAGTGGAGCTCGATGAGCAGCGGAGTGACATGTGGCCTCTTTAGGTGGTTGAACACCAGTCATGCCGCGCAATTCTGTATCATCTGCAGTGGCTTCACCGCACAGGCCGGCAAGCCTGTTAAGAGAGCGTTGCAGTAGTCGAGACGGGACATATATATATATATATATACACACACACACACACACACACATACATGCTTTTTGGAGTGGTGGCCAGTGAAATGTGGCCTCTTTTTGCTTAAGATTCGCTTTGTGACGAGTGACTCAGTAAAAAGAGTTGTTCAAATGATCAACTTTTATTAACTTGAAATTGAGAAATTGGGATGTACGTTATATTGAGAAAACCTAAAGAATAAAGGATTAAAATATTTCACTTGATGTTTTTTTATTTTTTTGCTCGAAAAAATGACACACTTCCACGAAATTAGAAAATAAAATAATAATAATATCCTGTCTTATCCCCCTGTGATTTTTTTTTTCTCTAGTTCCTCAAGCAGAACAGAATGGATTGCCCCAGTTGAATTGCTCATGAATCGAATTTGGGGTTGTACAGGAGTTTAAGTTGGTCCAGCTGCTGTGGACTCCTGGGTGTCCATCACTGGTTCTGTTTCAGGTGGACGTTTGAGACGTCCACACCGGGAGGACATACACCCACGGTGTCACCTGGGGGGACGTGTCCTCCACCATATGGTCTTCTGGCTCGTGGAGATCAATTGCGGTGTGTAGGGGTACAAGGGGGGAAAACTGTTTGGAATTCTTTGAGTATTATAAAAAATAATCTAAATATTTATTTCAAATATGATAAACATGTGTTATATATCTTAAGAATACATCATTTGTTGATTATTTTCATGTTAAAATGTATTTATATTTTTATATGAAAAACATACAATATAGTTTTATTAATTATAAATATCATAATTATGAGTAGTAGTTGTTGTCATATATTTTATATAAAATGTATTCTAGCTGTACCTGGGATAGTCCATAACATAAAACATTTACTCCTACAATGCTTGGAAGGGGATTCGAAGCAGCCTCTACAGACAGCATTAAGATTTGAGGGTGTGTGAGTCTGAGAAGGAGTGATGCAATAGGAAAAGTTCATATTTATTCTGTGTCTGATGCAAAGACATGTTTGAGATGTGTGCTTTCCAGAACAAGTCATGTTGGCTCAGAAAGGGTTTCGCATTTCAGGAACAAATGAAAATGTTTTCCATTGTATATGGACACTTATTGTTGAACTTCTCATGACAAGTATGCAGTATTTTTTTCATTGTGGAATAGTAGTGTGTGTATTTATCTATGCTGTGAAT
This sequence comes from Zeus faber, assembly GCF_960531495.2. Classification (NCBI taxonomy): domain Eukaryota; kingdom Metazoa; phylum Chordata; class Actinopteri; order Zeiformes; family Zeidae; genus Zeus; species Zeus faber. The sequence goes on along the minus strand of NC_137206.1, from coordinate 23,486,772 downwards.
GGAAGTGTGTGGAAATGGAAGCTGTAACATTGCCGGGACAAGCACGTAAAGTAGGGGTGAGGCCGATTCTGAGAGAGAGAGAGAGAGAGAGAGAGTGAAAGAGATGCACAAAGGCAGAGCAAGGTATTTTTACTTCATTTATTTTTTTCAAAGTTGCAATATCAATCGTCAACTTTGGATGAAATAGAATAATATCAGCCCAAATTACAGCCATATTTTAGCGGACACCATTGTGTGGTTTTAGTGGGAAAAAGAAGACAATATCTACTTTCCTGATATTATTTTTTATTATCACGGCGGGAGAATAATGTAATAACTATAACTATGGTGTATTAATGATTTGCATATTCCAGAATAAATAACTTTAATTAGCCACCAGAAAAAGGAGAAGAGAAAGTCCAGATGACTAATTTTGGAGCACATTTATTTTCTGGGCAACATGTGAATATTCAGGAGGTCCACGTTTGACCTCATCAGTCAAGTTGTTCCACCAATAAAGGTGGAATTGGTGTAGGAAGAAACTGATGGACAGAATACATGCAGTATATGCATAGGCATAGTCCCCCTCAATATTTAGAACACATAAATTTGCTCCCCGACCCCAATAAAAACATGAAAAAAGAGACAGACATTTCCACAATAATTTGATGCAGAAAAGGCTCAAATTGGTGCATAAAAATTCACCAGAATGCAGGAAATTAAGTGCTTGACACTAAAAATGTCCGGGGGGATGACCCCCCCACCCCCCCTGCTTAATGTGCCCCCCAATGTTCAAACAAAACCTATGCCACTGCATATATGGGTTGCTAAAATTCAACAGGTTGTTGCTGGAAATTGCATTTTAAAATTGTGTTCCATGTGCCCCCTTTTTTTTTTTTTTTCTTTTTTTACTTTGAGCACCCACTCCTCTTTAGGTCTCTGCAAGGGCCTGACGTAATGTATCTGTAACAGTCATTTATTGTGGGAATAGACTCCATACGGAACTTCGCTATAAAGGAGGCCAATGTGTGAATAACTACCTACTGCCTTTGCCGGATATTCTTTATCCAGCAATGTTATGGATTTCATTTGGGAAAGGGGCTTAAATAGCAAAATCCTAAATAAAGATCCTGAGGATAATAAACCAGCTGTAATTTGTTTTTACTTTACTTTACAAATGCCATGTGATATTATCTTTCACCGTAGTGGTTGCGGGTTTTTATCGCGTCAATAAGACGTTTTATGTTATTTTCGTGAATCCTTCCTCTCGGGGAGGAACAACACAAATCGATTTCTACTTATCTGAAAAAATCAAAGCAGAGGAAATGGCATATTGGTGTAGCAGCATTGATTGAAATGCATAGAAGTTGGAGAAACACAGCGTCTGATTATATTGATCATCCAGGACGTTGCCAGCGTAGACTTCTCTGACGAGCTACCCGAGGAGACGCGCCGCAGATAGCATTGTTCGAAAAACAATAACAGGAACAAAAAGAGAAGGGCATTCTTTTGATCCACCTTGGAGGAGGCAACACCACAGCCGCTCCTTGTGTATCGTTGGAAGACGTCTGGGCGATGCTGCCCATGCTGGACTGGACACTGATTCGCAAGGAAAACCAGAATTTTCACTGACCGACTGTATGTTGCCAGCCACGCGTCAGCTGTTTGTTGCCATGTCACGACCAGAACTGGGAGAGACCCAAACGCACGACACAGGGAGACGGGAGGCAGGCAAAGGATGTTTATTAGCCGGGACCGTGGAGCTGGCCAGGGGGACCCGGTCAGGTGGGGATGGAGCAGGGCAGGGCAGGGATGATGATGACCAGGAGATGGGGTCCAGGATCCGGGTGGAGAGACGGGGAACCAGGCTGGATGGAGATGGACGGGGAGCCTTGGTCGACAAGCGGAGACAGGCAGGTAAACCGAGCTGGCTGGATTTGGAGAGACAGACTGGGTCGACGAGAGGAGACATGCAGGTAAGGCGAAGACGAGACAACGAGACATAAACTAGGAATAGGCACTAGGAACTTGGAAGGGAGCCAATAGCGATACAACTCGGGGAAAGCTAGTTGACGGTCTGGCAAGGAATGACTAGGAAGCTGGGATTAAATACTGTGCAGGTAATTAATCCCAGGTGTGTGCAATCGGGCTTGAGTAGGTAGCTGCAGATGTGGCAAGCGCGGCCTCTAGTGGCACTGGGAGGCCGTGGGCCTAACATGCCAAGAGTGACAAAATGTGACCCACTGCAGACTTTTGGAACATTTGGTAGCTTTTAACTTTTTTTGCATCATTTAAAAGTGGAGAATCAGAGCTTCAAAACAAGGTGTCAGTTGCGCAAATCGAGCAAATATTTTTAAAGCTATGACTTGTTAATGACAAGGGTGCGAGATAATCACCTTCAAAGTTTTCGTCTACATTTGGCTTCATTCAGCCAGCTCCCAGAATGTAAATGAGTTGGAGGACCAACAAAGCCACATGGCTACTTGTCACATGGCCACTTGACACCCTGCTGAATGGAGACTTGACACCCTGCTGAATGGGGCAATCTCTGCATTGTTCTTGTGTTATGAGGGAATGTTGAACAGCGTCATCGACACACAACATCTTTTGTTTTAAAAAAAAGCTTTTATTTAACAGTAAGAATATACATGTTTTATAAAAGTTGAATTATTTGACGTCAGCATGACTTCTTCGTTAGTACACGTTGGTACCATCGAAGCGTAAAAGTAGTACGATTTAAAGATTGGACTCTATCAAAACGGTTTCACATTGGGACTTCACATCACATGGAATATGAAGGGATGATCTTCACCTGGACGGTCACTTAAAAGGAAACAATCGATCGGCGTTGTTCAGCGCTATTCAGCGGTCTCAGTAAGTGAACTGTGTTTCCCCATGTAATCTAAACAGGAATAAGTAACTCTATGGTTTAAAATTGTTCTACTATTTATAAATCAAACTCAGTTTTAAAAACACTTCGAGAGATAAAAAAAAACCCCACAAAGGAACACGAATCTGGAAAAATCAAATTTTCCTTCTAGAAAGGTTTATTAACTTAACTTATTTGGCTGCTTCTGGCAATTTTAGAAATGTGCGAGATAGCGAGTTTTGCTGCGGTGGGTCACAAATGGTTGCCGAATTTGAATTGATAACTTGATCGATCGATAACAGACAGTGACGTATATACCACACTGGTTGACAATAAGGCAACCAGACCACACTAGAAGGTTGACAAAATGTGGTTGCCCGAGGCATTATGGGTTCCATAATTATATAATAGTATTAATTATCTGTGTTGTATTAAATATACATCTAAATCCTTCTAAATGAAACTTTACCATAACTTACCACCAGTACTTACCTCACAGAGCTTGCGTCCAGCAAAGTGCGGGCGCAGTCTAGAACTTGGCAAAACGAAACTCGAAAAACCGCCAGCTGTTTGCAGGCACCATTCTCGTTTCTTCATGCTCTTCTATCAGTGCGTGTAACAACATCCTAGGTCATAACTTGCATTTTGTAAAAAGTTGCCAAAATTGACCTTTAATATCTACGAACACCCAAATGTGTGTAATAAACTTGCCACAGTTTTTAATATAAACCTATTCATTCAATAATTACATAATGTTATTACTGTTATTACATATTGCTGCATTTTTGATGAATGTGAAATAATTGAACGCATTATGTAATCAGACAACAATCGCTGTCAAATACCCTTGAAGACAACAAATACAGCAAGGCTTATATTTTCAATACATATTCACATCATATTATATTACACAAGTTAGATATTCGATACATACATATTCATGCATATTAAAGATATTTATTACACAATTACAAGTGTTAATATATAAATATATTCCCAGTCTAGTGAATGAAAAAAGCATATTCTTTAGATCCTTCAGACCTTGGAGCCGATGGCACCGCTCCCTGCAGATCGCTGGGAGACTGGTGGTGCGGGCGGTGCTGGACTGGACTCAAAACAAACATTCTGCGCTGACTGAAGGGATAAAGCATGTGACCTTTTTCATGTAGATTAGCTTCCGCCGCGTTCCCAGCGAGAGGCTTTTAATCCAAGACCGTGCACACACACACACACACACACACACACACACACACACACACACACACACACACACACACACACACACACACACACACACACACACACACACACACACACACACTCTCTCTGAAGGTAGAAAAATAAATATAATCGTACAAATCCAAGCACCACAATCCCCTTATTACATGTGGAATGTGACGTGGGTGACACCATCCAATGCCCAATTTGCCCTCTCGGGCTAATTCACTGTACTGGCTTTACCAATTTAAAAAATAACCTTATAATTTGTATTTTATATACTTGTTTATGCAACAAAGGTGAAACATTAAAATAAAATAATAATAATTAAAAATATATGGAATAAAATGCATTATAAATATAAAACAAAACTATACATTTAAAAAAATATATATATACGCATGAAAAAATACATTATTCTACCACCTCGACAACCCACACACACTAATCCATACTCGCAAGCATCCACTCATTTGTTCACCATTCTACAATAATCCGATAATTCTACTTCAATCACTCAACCCCTCCCAAAAAAATGTCTAATAGTCATGCTAACAAATCTTGACAATTAAATCAGACTAGATTGATTTGTAACCTGTCAAAATTGACAGTGTATCACTTTCGAGCATGAGGGACTTGTGTTGCTGTTTGGAGCTCCAAGGAATTCTAATTAAGTAACTGGCGATGCAAGGCACGCAGACTATTCGTTCATCACGAACATTTTTTTGAAAAGTCTCCTCCAAAAGAGTCGCTTGTTTTGCATCATTCCATCAAAATGGATGATTTTCACAGAATAAAATTAGTTCCATAACTCAGATCAAGAAGAAGAAGAATCTTTACTGATCACACGACACGCCACACTACAAAACATGCACACACACACACACGCACGAGGATTTAAACACGGCTTCCTTTTGTCGCAGATAATGTGTTTGTGTGTGTTGTTTGTGTGAAACGCAATGTTCGGTGTAAATGTCGGTTGAACCCCAGAGCCCCTGATATTTTTGTTCCGATCTATGAACAAAGGGTAAAAATAAAATAAAATAAGATGCAGATAATAAACCTTGTAGGTGATGAACAAGGAGGCCCCAGCAGCAAAGCGTTTTGAGTTTCCCGCAGCATCATTTGCTTTCTCCGCCGTTCGCGATGCAATATCATTTACTTTACTTCCATTCATCAGTCTCTCTTGCGCTGGGTCGCATGACTCGCAAAGTAGGAATTTATTTGTCATTTATTCGAGTGTCCGAGAAGGAGCCTCGTCCATCAGTGCCGTGGATGATTCGATTTGGGGTTTTTGTCATTGAGATCCAGCAGATGCGGCACATTCACCCGCCACCATGTTCCTTTTTTTTTGTTTTTTTTAAAGATGTCTCCTTGTCTATTCTGTTGTTATTAGTTTTTTTTGTGTGTTGATATATGGTGTAAACACAGAGTGGTAATGCTCCCAATATCACCGGGCTCAGGCACTCGTCCTGAAATGAGGAGACACAAGACTATGTGGTATCTTATATAAGCGTCCCATATTGGTTTTTCTCAATGTTCTGCAGCTTTGTGAGGTCACATTGTTTTCTGAGATGTACGATCAATATTAAGAGAAACGATGGACTTGTGATGTTGATGTTATGCAACCTTCTGCTGGCAAACTCAAAATGATGACTGTGGATTTGAGTGACGTCGGGAAAAAAAGTGAAGGCCTTTGGGGTAATTGATATTGAATGTGACTCATTAACACTGTGCATTACACCAAAATAATTTATTTAGACCGGATTAAATGATCCTTGTGCCAATTCCGTTCACAGCTCAGAGCCGGACTCGTCTGACGTCTCCAAAAAGAGGAAAACTTTTTATCACAAATTGTTGCTACTGTAAAAGATGGAAATTGTTGTGGTCAGGGTGTGACACGTGGTTGTGATTTCATGAGGTGTTGTCATCACTTTTCTATAAGTGACAATGTCTCTTTGCTTCTAAATTTGATCGTTGCAAATATCTGAATAATGCAGATTTCGTTCTGATACTTCACTATCATCATAGCCATTTGATCCCACAACAGCCGCTCAAAGGCAAAATAAATCCAATTCCTTGCAAAGTCACAGTTTAGACCTGTGAGGGTTCAAAGGGGTGAAATTCAGGGGGGCAAAGAAAACGGAGCAGCCGGATCAGGTGCCAAGCTGAGCTTTGTTCAGATCAAAGTGGCGAGAATTCCTTCCACAGACCCGTCATAATCAGCCTTCACCCACAAAGAAGCACCAGCTCCTCCACCTTAAGATGCTGCTGTTGAGTTTGTTGTTCTTCCTTTTCCATGAGTTCATGTGGAGAGGGGGAAGGACATGAAAGCCGCTCTGAATTATTCAGTATTGGACCAGAGGGACAGGACAGGCAGCTAAAAATAAAATAAAATAAAATAAAATAAAAAAAGCCCAACAATCCCTGTGACCGCAAACTGCCACCGATTTCCCACCAAAATATCTCTTCCAGGAATAATGAGTCAGCACAGCCAAAAAATGGCCTCGGTGAAGGTGTCGTGGCCGTGCTTTGAGTCAATGAGTTGACAAGGCTCCAGACTAATCCAGGGATTATTGCACTCATATCTTAAAACCTTCCCCTCTTATCTCAGAACCTTTCCCTTGCACCTTAAAACCTTTCCCTCGTACCTTAAAACCTTTCCCTCCCACCTTAAAACCTTTCCCTAACCTTTACCGGCGAAGGTGTAATTAAAACGCTTAAGGCCTAAGTCGGCGTAAGTGGAGGGTTTCCGAAGGGTTTCCGAATTGCTATGTACTGACTAAACCAAAACTTACACTCTCTTTTGATGGGATCAGAATCTGTCTATTCTACCAAGTATATGTTCATATACAAGGAATTTGTCGGGATAAAGATCGGAAGCACGGGCAATTGGTATAAAAAATATCCCAATATACAAAGAAAATAGCCAAAAAATACAAAAATAGCTCAATACACAAAAATGGCCAAATATACAAAGAAAATGAACAAAAAAAAAAATATAGGCAAATAAATAATATACAAAAAGATATTCTATGCACAGGATAAGTTAAAGGCATCAAAATGTCGGTATGGTTGCTGCTATTTGGCTTTGGGCATAAAATACAAATTGTTATTCTGTATTGGATGAATAAATATGCATACAATAATACTTGCAATTATCACAATGGAATTCCTAAATTGCTATTGCTATGGTATTAGTGTTATTACAATGAATTGCACAGTTATTGCACAAGTTGCATGTCTGCGTGTTTATTTATGAAAGGGTTTTGGTTTTCAGTGAAACATTATTTTAGCTTCGTGAGCGGTAGGAGCAGGTTCCATGCTGAGCTTTTTTGGGATCAAAGTGGCGCGAATACCTCCTGCAAGACTGCAGATCCGTCATAACCAGCGGTGGCAAACCGCCCTGCCATAAAATGAATCCCATCCACCAACTTAGAGCCAAACCAACTGAATCAAATGAAGGAAGAGTCGGACTAATCTTTTTATATATATTTGTTTTTTTACAGAGTCACTCGTAAAGTGCAGAATCTCTGATACAGAGAAAAAAGTTTTCATCACTAAACGATTGAAGAAAAATATACGTGCAACCGATTTAAACATGGTTTCCTTTTGTCGCGGATAATGTGTTTGTGTTGTCATGTTGGGAACGATTCAGTTTAAATGTTGAAGAATTGGTCAATGAACAAAGGTATATGAATCAAAAACAAAACAAACAAAAAAAACACAGATGATAAATCCTGAGATGAACAAAGAGGCCACGGCAGCAACGTTTTGAGTTTCCCGCAGCATCATTTGTTTCTCCGGCGCCATGCAATAATGCACCGCTGATGCAATAAGGTTTACTTTATTTATTTCTTTTTTCAATGCAACGTTATTTTAGCTTAATGTGTATCAGAAACCCAGGTACGATTTCTGCTTCAGATGTTAATGCTGTTATCCAAAGTCTAAGTATACTGGAAGGAAAACTATACTTATATACTGTATATGTGACCCACCGCATACTTTAGGGTCATTTGGCTTTCGACTTTTTTGGAATCAGAGCTTCCAAACAAGGTGTCACTTGTGCAAATTAAGCAAATATTTTTAAATCTGTGACTTGTTAATGACAAGGGTGTGGCAAACTGTATTTCTGAGATAATCACATTGAAAGTTTTGCCGAGACTTGCTTCATCAACTTCTTCCGTTGAAACAACAACGGGCGTATCGTTGGTCTCCTCCGGTGGTTCTTGAAAATATTCAGTTCATCGTCACATTCAGGTTGAAACCCTGCTGTTTGAAATGTTCTCTAAGTCCGGGATAATATTAGATTCAGCGTCGCTGTGGGAGAAAGTCCAGTACGGCTCCTTAAACTGACTTGGATCTATTGCACTGGTCAGATTAAGGTCCGCGATATGATTTTGATCTTCCGTCACCCGCTCCTCGTAATCCATAACAACGCAGAGTTTTCACAGACAAGGATCCTCGTCTTGTTTATGGAAGTGACGTCAGTGACATGCCCCGTCCACAACGATGTCTCTGTGTGTGTGTAAAAGTAGTAGGATTTAAAGGTTGAACTCTATCAAAACGGTTTCACATTGTGAGTTCACATCACATGGAATATGGATGAATAATCTTCACCTGGACGATCACTTTTAAGGAAATGATCGATCAGCGTTTTTCAGCGCTATTCAGCGTCTCAGTAAGTGAACTGCATTTCCCCATATAAACTAACGGGAATATTTAACTCCACGGTTAAACATTTTTCTACTATTTATAAATTAAACTGGGTTTTGAAAATACGTTGAGAGATAAAAAAAAACACAATTACCATGAATCTGGAAAACATCTAATTTACCTTCAAGAATGTCTTTTTCAACTCATTTGGCTGCTCCTGGCAATTTTAGAAATGCGCGAAATTACAGGTTTAGCTACGGTGGGTCACAGACCAGTACTTTAGGGTCATTTGGCATCATTTGAAATTGGAGAATAAGAGCTTCCAAACAAGGTGTCACTTGTGCAAATCAAGCAAATATTTTCAAAGCTATATCTTGTTAATGACAAGGGTATGGCAAACCGTGTTTCTGAGATAATCACCTTCAAAGTTTTTCCCACACCAGGTTCATTCAGCCAGCTCCCAGAATGTAAACAATGCGGACGAACAAAGCCTCATGGCTACTTAACATACTGCTGCATGGGCCAATCACGAACAGCTCAACAACACACAACTAATTTTGTTTTTAAAAAAGCTTTTATTAAACGGTAAGAATATACATGTTTTATAAAATTGGAATTATTTTGGAGTTTTAAAGTACAGACAACACAACAAAATGTAGTGTCTATCAATATTATGAGTCTCAGAAAATCTGAAATCTGAAAATCTGTCACCAACCTCAACGGACTTCATCAAATCATCAACTTCTTCCATTGTAACAACAGTGGGCATTTCGTTGGTCTCCTGCGGCGGTTATTGAAAAATATTCAGTTTCATCGGCTCATTAAGTTTGAAATCCACTGTTTGAAACGTTCTCCGAGTCCGGAGTAATATTAGATTCAGCAGCGCTGTCGTTCTCCGCGTCACTGTTGGAAAACTGACTATCATCGAGGAAAATGAAGTCCAGTACATGCTGCTAACACTGACTTGGATCTTGGACCGAAACACCTCTGTGCTGCGCTTTTACTATTTGTCTGAAGTGACATAGCTGCGTGACGCGAAGGGTTCTTCTTATACTCAGTTTCACAACAATGGCTCTGTGTGTGTAAAAGTAGTACGATTTAAATGTTGTATTCTATCAAAACGGTTTCATATTGTGACTTCACATCACATGGAATATGGATGAATGATCTTCACCTGGATGCTCGCTTTAAAGGAAACGATCGATCTGCGTCGTTCAGCGCTGTTTAGTGTCTCGGTAAGTGAACTGCGTTTCCCCATGTAATCCAACGGGAATATTTAACTCCACGGTTTAACATTTTTCTACTATTTATAAATCAGACTCTGTTTTGAAAATACATTGAGAGATTAAAAAAAAAACCACAAAGGGACACGAATCTTGAAAAATCAAATTTTCCTTCAAGAATTTTTTTTTCAACTTATTTGGCTGCTCCTGGTGGTTATTGAAATGCGCGAGATGGCAGTTTTTGCTGTGGTGGGACACTTTTGTTATGTTCATGCTCACTTTTATTCTTCACTTTACCCTGTGGACCTTTGTGATTTGTGGTCAAAGAGTAAATGCAAACTCACTACCCTCATAAATAAAATTTTGTGAAAACGTCGCCTTCAAATTTACAAGAAGTAATTATGATTTTGAAAGAATATCAACCCGGTCATTGACAGGAATGAAATAAATTGCTATGCTGTCGCCTCCTTCTTAACTCTGGGTTTTTTACCGATGCCTGAATGGGGCTTTATTCTAAGTCCCCGTAGTGCACCCTGGCGCTGGGCAAAAGCTTGGGCAAAAGAGTCGCTCGCTCGCAGCAACCCAACCGCGTACCGGACTCTCGATTCACGAAGGAGGAGAGCGGGAAGCCTCAAGCATGCGGCTTAAGCCCGCTGCGCAGCCAAAAGTTAGGAGTTTAGCTCTTTTTTAACATTTGTGTCTTAACGAGTGACTCGTTGGCATTTTGCCTAAACAAATAATTCTGACAGATTCTTGTGAGAATTCCAGAATTCTTCTCGTCTTGGTCGACAAAAACTCTCAGGGAAACTTCAAAGCAATAGAGGGATCCCCCAGGATGCAATGGATGGCATTATACACAGTGTATGCCTTGTAGCTTATGTCTCTTTACTTTCTTTCTGTTGCTTGTGAGCAATATCAACCATTCATTTTCACAACATGGATGAACAAAGGAAGGAAGGCTCAGGGTAGTCAATTTGGTTGATAATAATCATGGTGTATTGCTATGGTTTATCCCTTAAACGGTGGTTTGAAATCGATTTTCAGTGAGGAATATGGGTTTTGAATCGGGAAACGGTGCCAATAGCATATGCATTTACACTGCATTTCCGAAATAGTGTTCGGTGCCAGCACAGTATAGATGATATCTTTCTGCATATCGTTCAAGCTATTTTCTTTAACAGTGTTTTCCTTTTGCCTGGAGTTTTTTTTTTCCAACCCCGGAAAACCGAGAGCACGCGTTTTGGACCCTTCTCAAGGGGCTACCTTACGCACAGAACGCGGCAAAATAGCAAACGTACTTGTTTGCCCGACATGCTGTGACAATAAACGGTTCGGCTCAGCGAAGTCGCACCCTTTTCTTGAACGTGAGGAGCCTTCAACTGCTCTGCAAAGAGAGGTCCACGGATGAGACGAGGATCTGCCTTCTCATTCTCTGACTTTTTAGTCTGGGACGGTATTTTGTTTGGGTTGTGAGCCAAAGGCCTCGCAGGGAGAAGGAACGACAAACAGAATTCATGCTGTAGCCTTTACACGGGCCCCGTCAAACAATACCGTTTTTTGGGCGTGATTTTTTTTTTTTTGGCACGTGTCCCAGTTTGAGGAAAGGCTCATTTTAGAAAATTGCTAATCACCCTCTCGCTCCCTGCGTTTGTATTGGGTTTCCTCCAGCTGCTCCAGTTTCCTCCCACCCCAAAAACTCACGCTGGTTTGGCTAATTGGAGACTGGTAATCGCCCCCGAGTTGTGAATGGTGCACGAGAGGATTTGAGTGACCCTAAGATGGCGTCTGGCGTCATTTTTTAAGTGGCGACGCAGGAGTCGCAAACAATTTGTTCGTGTTGAACAAATCTTTTAAACGTAATTAGGAGTCGCTCTGCCGAACGAATCGTGAATCTTCTAATAATGGCGCAGCATTAAAGTAATGAAATAAGGTGAAGGCATTTACCGTCGTTCATATTGAATGTGATTGATTTACACTTTGCATTCCACCAAAATAAATAATTTTGACAAAATTGAATGATTCATGTGAGAATTCCATCTACAACTCGAAACCGAATCGACCTTTGATTCGTTACACTGGCTGAATCAAATGTACGAAGACTTGGCAAAATCAAACTCATTTTTATTTTATTTTTTATTTTTTCCTGATTCACTCGTAAGGAGCCGGATCGCCAAAAAAGAGACTCACTATTCATCACTATTTTTAAGGCGTTGCCCATCCCCTCACCCTGGCCAGGAACCGGGGTTTGGTGGGTGGAATGACAATGTTGGCTATCAATTGTTGTTTCCTTTAAATGTCTCACAGCGTGTCGGAGTACAGGACGTTGTATATTAATCTTTTTCAACATCGGTGGTCAACAAGTACGTTCATCACTCTGTCACAATGAGCCGGCGCTGCGGGGGAACAGTCGTGCCGTTCTAATAATATTCTACACATGGAGAAAATAACTCATTTGAGTTGGTGGTTTTTTTTTGTTTTGTTTTAGGCAGGCAGACGTGACCCCATACCAATTCAAACAGTCTGTCAGTTAGGCTCCTTGTCAAACAGCCGCTCTTACACTTCTGCTTTGAGACGTCACCAAACGACAGCAAAAAAAATGTCTCGACAGTTGTTCCTCCAATGGCGGCGCCGCGGAAGGTCCTGTCAGTGTGATGGAACAAAGGACCAGGTTTTGACATAAACCGTATAAACATCAATTAATAACCTTAGAAGTTTATTGTTTCCCAAACTTGAGCCCCACTCTGCGCCTCACCCTCGTTTGCGGTGTCAACTCTCAACAATGCTGTGGTAACAAGCGCGGTGAGATATTAAACATATCTCCTGGTTGTTTCTGATTAGTTGCCACTCGCATTAACCGTAATCCCATGAAGCCGGCCTCCATAGCGCCGAGGCTCCCGAACCGGCATACTGATGTGTGGCGCTGGGGGAAAGAAGGAGCCGCTTCCTAACTACTTTTCAATTGACTATGCAAAGCTCAGGAGGCACTGAGCTATTTTCTGGGGCGGGGGCGTTGGAGGATCATGATGCCTTGGCATCTAAACGCTCTTGGCAACAACCAAAGTTTCCGACAGAAGCCAATGGTGCTGCCCTGCGTGTCCAATACCATTAGAAGTACTGTGGATAAGTACTGTGCATAAGGGCAGTAACATTGTAATAATTTAGTAATAAAATACTTTATACCTGCTAATTTATTGCACATATGTATTCCTGCCATACAGTTTATATGTATATGTTATACCCACAGACATACTAGTAATGGTTTTCTGAATGACTTAATGTATCCTTACTTAACTGATGCTGTGCATATACTTGCTTTTTGTATAGTCCGTATATTTTAGTATTTTTGGCTATTGTCTTTGTATATTGGCTATTTTTGTTAATTCTGTTATTTTTCCTCAGAACCGTAAGTTTTTTTGATGCTAATTGTTAGTACAGCAATGCACCAATCCTCACTAGGACAAACTCCTTGTATATGAAAATGTATCCCTCCAGTAAACAGAATTTGTGATTCTGATAAATCGTGCCACCAGAAAAAGTGCATTCTTTGGCGAACCAGTTGTAGTAAACCTGGAACTGTGTGGTATGTACTACAAAATGTATGAAGGTCCAAGTTTACATGATGATGTATAATGTAGAAAAGTTAATATGTCACCGAAATGAGACAACTTGATTAGACCCCTGTTGCAGGGTTGCTTATTGAGAATCTGTTGGAAACGGAAATCCACCTAATTCAGCGGAATCGATACGGCAGCACGCTTCCTCTTATCGATGCCGGCCAGGCAGATGCTTCTGGAATAGCTATGTGACAGCCTTATTTTTAATATTTGAGTATTAGTTGATGTAAGGGGCTGAGGGGGCCTCTGGTGAGAATCAGCAATAAACCGGCAAAAAAGGCAAAATCCAAATTCAAATCATTCAAAACTCAAATCATTAATTATGAATTTGTATCGAACTGTTTAAAAAAAACTGTCTCACAAGGGAATCCAAGTGGGCGGGGCTCTTTTCGAGCGACCACGCCCATTTGTCAACTGAGCTGACTCTAACTCTTGGAACGTTCACTCGCTTCCGTCTCCATTGTAACACAACTGGACAACCCCTATAGCAAGAATCACAGTTACTCGCGTTTAACTCGTTGAGTGGGCGTGGCTTAGGAATTACAACCAGACCAGTTCTGGGCTTTGGGAAAGCAATGGAAACGATTGCGATGAACCTTGATATTTTTCCACATTTTTTTTTTTTTTTTTTTTACTATTGCGAAATAAAATTATTTAGAAAAACCCTAAATTGTCAGCAAAAGTCCGCCCTGGTCAATTTCAAATTGTGATGAAAGAGCATCCACAGATTCCACTCTCATATCTTTGGTAATTGTTGCCACGGTACAGGAGCCATAGCCGCTGGTGCTCATGCTCTTCCTGTTCTTGAGTTCCGCTGATGGAACCGTTAAAAACACCTTGGTCTGACAATGTGAGACACCCTCACGTGTCTGGTCTTGGGCATGAAATAATCAAATTAATTCTGAGCATCAAACACACACAGCGGCTGCAAAAGTCAGTGGCCGCTCGGCAAAGGCTGTTAGGGCTCATGTCAGTAGAGCCTGCACTAAAATCGAGATCGGATCAGTAAGCGCAATGAAAGCAAAACGGGGTAATTACCGGTAAAATCATCACGAAACCCCGCCCCGAACCCCAGGACCTCTCGCGCACGACGACCTAGCCAATCACGGCTCCATTCCTCCCAATTCAACCTCGAAAAGTATTACTATTTTTTCAATGGTATTAACATGTTTTCTCAGGTCAACACAGCTTTTACATTTTTTTCATATTATTATTTTTTTTTTCCCCAACTGCCAATGTACACTCCGTCCATTCCAAGAATGAAGATTATTACTGAATGCAGATTAATATTTAAACAGACGAAGGAAGACATGACCAATTAATTTGGGGTGGAGGAAAAATTATAGAAATGAAATGAAGAAAAAAATAATTAAATTAAAAAGAATACATTGAACAATTCCACATTTCCATTTCCATGGCACCCGCGTAATTATCTTGAATCGCTTATTGGTCGTAGTAGTTTGGCAACAATAAAAAAAAATCCTCTTTTCTCTGTGAAGTGAATATAAATTGGAGGCACATGCTCAAGATCCTCCATTAACACTGTCACGTGGCATCACTCATACATCAGCACACACACGCACACACATGCACGCACACACACACACATGCACACACACACACGCACATGCACACGCATAGGAGTGTTGTGATTGAATTGTCTTGTGTCCTGCTCATTACAATCAGCTCAGAGGCGCCAATGCAGGTGAGGCAGGTCAGAGCGCGACTGATCGGGCCATTCAACACTGCTGAGTGACTGTCTGTCTGCCTGTCTGCCTGACTGTCTGTCTCACTGTCTTTTTTTAACCTATGCTGTCAACTTACTGGGCATACAACACAGAGTATTTGTCCCATTGCATCTAACACAGAGTTAGTTTGCAAGTGGAGTTCAAGTACTCAACCTGCAATGCAACTCTTGATTCATTCTTTAATCATCAATAACTGTGAACAATTTTACCATGTTTGGGTCTATAAACAACTAATCGATACTCCAAGAGGGGAGAGTCACCACAGGTGAGGCAAATAAATATATAACGAAGCAAAACAGAGTTAAATTGGAGGAAAACTGGAACAGCAATTGAGCACGTGGCCTCTTCCTGTCATAGTTATGGCAGTAAATGAGAGAGAAAAGGAGAGGAATGTAACCAGGAGGGTGTACGGAGGTGTTTTTCAAAGCAGGTGCTGGTGGTGTATGTGTGTGTGCCTGTGTGTGTGTGTGTGTGTGTGTGTGTGTCTGTGTGTGTGTGTGTGTGTGTGTGTGTGTTGTGTCCATTGGTGAGTGCACAGAACTTGTCCCAATTGGTTCTGGTGTTTGAGGTCGTCATTTTATAATAGTGCCTCCAAAGCAGCGGAAAAGGCCCTGAAGCCATTGCTGAGTCCCGCGGCTGTATAGACACGACTGCAGGAAAGCCCCGAGCACCCTGCCCTGCAGCCACAGAAGACACCCCCGGGCCCCCAGAGAAGCTGCAAGCCCGCGGAGCAACACCCACGTCCTTCCCCGAGGACCATAACCCAGTCCCAGGGAGCACAAAGAGAACCTGCTACCCTAAGCACACACATACAATCCACCCCCCACATGCAGGCACAAGACGCACCCGTAAGCGCAGAACCTGGGCCGCAGACACAGGCACGTACTACATCCCCAGAGCCATATCCCGCACTGACAGACTGACACCCTGCCAGAACCGCACGCCCCGCAGGCGAGCCGACGAAGCCCCCATTCCCACTAAAGGTGAGGCCGGCCATACCGCAACCGGGTAGATGCCCAACCATGTAACCGAGTGCACTTGGTGCAGGACACTCCGATCTCAGCCCCCTCCCCGGAGCCACCTCCCGCACCGCAGCACACAACCACGACGGCGAGCAGCCTCCAAGGGGCCCTGGAATATATCCGGTAGTGCATCCCCGCCGGGTCGAAGTCAGCCAGAAACCACCTGGCACCAGGGCCCAACTGGTCGCCCCCCGGCAACCGCACCCCCACACCAACACACCAGTGCTTAATGTGTGCTGTTGGTAAATGTATTTAAAATTGCAGGATGTGGGGGTGCAAGTCCTCCAAGCATGTCGAACCCGAATCACTCGCACCCCTCCTGCCCCGCAGACCCTGGTCTGGTGGAGCGTTGTTCGGACTAGGATTGGTGTGCGAGTGTGTGTGTCCGAAGCTAATATGAGTGGGATTAAAATTTTGGGACTTACGAAAAACACGTCGGGGCAGGAGCCTGACGGGCAAGATCGCAGTCCCCCGGCACATCCCCACCTACATTGCTCGCACCCACCCATCCTGCAAGCCCTAGGCCTATTGTGTGGTACTAAGTTGAGTTCTGGTGCTGGGAGACAGACCGACCGACAGTCAGTCAGACTGTTTCTCTCTCTGACTGACTGACTGGCTGACGTTCTGTCTGTCTGTCTCATGTTCTGTCTGTCCATCTGTCTGACTGACTGACTGACTGGCTGACTTTGTCTGTCTGTCTGATGTTCTGTCAGTCTGGCTGACCGACTGATGGTCTGTTTGACTGACTGACCGACTGACAGTCTGTCGGACTGACTGATTGTCTGACTGACTTATGGTCTGTCTGACTGACTGACTCCATCTCTCTGACTCATTCTCTGACTGATGTTCTGTTTTTCTGTCTGTCCATCCACTGTCCTTCTTCCATCCATTTGTCCTGCTTGCCTCTGTCCGTCCATCCCCTCTTCTATCTTTCATTCTTTCTGTTCGTCGGTCTCACTGTCCGTCTGTCCTTTTTTACTTTCTATCTCTCTCTCTCTCTCTCTCTCTTTCGTATGTTTGTTTGTTCTCTGCATCTGTCCATCCACCTTTCCTTCCGTCTTCCTAGCTTGCGCTCTACATGTCTGGCTTTCTTTCTTTCTATCTGTCTATCTGTCCGCCCCGAGTGTCTTGGATCAGCTTGTGTCAGATCTTCGCCATGCAAGGCTGCACAGGTCGTTGCAAGAATTTCTAACAAATGTATTCTTAACTTCAGACGAGCCCACAAACACAGCTTTTCTTTCTTTCTCTCTGTCTCTCATTCATTCGTCCATTTTTTCAGTTGTTTGTTCGGCCCGTCTCCCTGTCTGTCCATCACCTTTCTCTGGTCTCTCTTACTCTCTTTCATCTGCCTATATGTCTGCCCATCCACCTTTCTTTCAGTCTCTCTTCCTCTCTTTCATCCGTCTATCTGTCCGCCCATCTCTCTGTCTGTCCATCCACCTCTCTGGCATGCTTTCAACTGGCTTTCTTCCTTTCCATCTTTCTTTTCATTTGTTTCTTCTGTCTGTCTTTTTCCCTTTCTTTTTTCTTTCTCTCTGTACATCCTTTCATCCACCTACATCTGTCCATGCATCCCCTCATCCTCCTTTGTTTCGGTCTGTCTTTCCTTTTCTCTCTGTACACCCTTCCTTCATTCCTTGCTTCCTCCCTTCTCTATTTATTGCTTTCCTTCTCTCTCCCTCTATCGCTCTCTCCCCCCTCACTCTGACTCTCTCTCTCTCTCTCTCTCCCTCTGCCAGAGTCCGTGTTTCACTGTTTTGCAGAGTGCGACAGACTTTTAGAGCTTTTTAGTCTTTTAAAGGAAAGTTTTAAGCTCTTTAAGGAGGAGTGGTCCAGAAACTGTTTTATTTTTGGGGCTAGATACTACAGGGCCAACGCAGAGAAATGGCGACTGCTTAATTTTCTAGTAGGGGAAGCGAAGATGGCCATCTACCTCACGAGGAGGAACAAACTGAGGGGAAAGGAGAGTGTTTTAGGAAGAGTGTTTGTAGCGCTGGTCAGGGCCAGAGTCTTGATTGATTTTAACTTTCACAGACTGATGAAGAGTCTGGACGTCTTCATCAAGCTGTGGTGTTTTAACGACGCCATCTGTTCCCTGGTGGAGGACGACCTGTGCTTCCAGTCTGTTTTTAACGTGTAGGACTCTGTTAGTGAACCAAGTGTGTTTGTTGTATTGTCTGTAACTGTGAACTAGAGAAAATGTTAAAATAAAGATGCTTTAAAAATCAAAAATCTCTCTCGCTCTCTTTCTCTCTCCCTCTCTCCCACTCCCTCTCTTACTCTCTCTCTTCCTCTCTGTCTCTCAGTGAAGTTGAATGAACGCAGCGTTAACACCAGTACGGTAGGAAATGATGAAGTGATGAAATGTGACGGAACAAACTGCTCTGGATGGAGGAGCAGCCTTTTTTCGTTTTTTAATTTTAATTATAAAACAAACTCAAACAAACTGCTTGTTTCTTTTTACCTTCAGCTTATTAATGAGACATCAATAACAATTTCCAGCCCCAAAATGTATTGTAGGAGTCCACACCTCTTTTTTTTCCAGAGACTGTATTCCACACATAAAAAAATAAGATAAAGATATGAATAAAAAATCAGACTACAGTAGGTTCCCGTCTCATTAGGACTTTATGGAATAGAGGTGATTTGCATTTTCATGCTTTTGTTTTGCTCATTTTGGTTTGTTTTACAAGATTTTCGGACACAAAAAGGCATGTGTTCACTGCGTTGTAAAATAATTGGATTAGATTGAAAAAGTACAAATTGTCAATAACAAAAAAAGAAATCTTGAATGCGTTAAAATTTGTTTAAAATATTGTTGTATGAATTATTAATTCATTTAAATTAGTAAATGTAAATTACTTATGGCTTTTGAAATGCTGGAAACCATAGTAACTAAAGTATGTCCAATAGGCAATTAATCAATAATGATATTAATGATATTAATGACTTATTTGAGAAACATACGACTTTATCAGTTATTGACTTCATCGACTTGAGTGTTATTTTTAGTTAACAGGGATTCATTTTGAAGAAAATAAACAAATTCCAGAATTGAATAAATAATAATACATAAAGAAATATATAATACATAATACATGAAAACATATATGAATGAATAAATGCAGTAAACCCCCCAAAATAATTAAATGAAGATTCCAGGATTGAATAAATAAAAATAATAATACATATATGAATGAATAATTGGAGCGAACCCTGAAGAATAATTATAATAGAATAATAATAATCTCACAGGTTCAATTCACTTAACACACACACACATGCATGCAGGTAGTGGTCAAGACCTGAACACACACACACACACACACACACACACACACAAACACACACACACACACACACACACACACACACACACACATACAGGTAGTGGTGAACTAGAAGATGTTTTCCTCTGCATCCTCTGCTATCCTCGCTGTCCTTCCTCGAGGGGCAGCCAGGAGCAGTGGGCAGCCCTCACTTTGTTAGCACCCGGGGACCAATTCCAGGTGGTGGATGTCCATGCCGTGGTCAGGGACAGGACAGGAAAACGTATTGCATCTTTTTAATTGGGGTCCTTTCTTTGGAGGAGGAGGAGACCTGTGTGAGCATGGGGAGAACATGCAAACTCCACACAGAAAGGCCGCTAAACGAGAGATAACCCACGTGAGCACGGCTCCAACAGCGCCCTAGGCTGGAATTGAACCCACGACCTTCTTGCTATGAGGCAGCATTGCAAGCATTGCACCACAAAATTCCACAATTGAATAAATAATAATAATAATAATAATAATAATAATAATAATAATAATAATAATAACAATAAATATAGCTGCAGGCAGCAATACATGGGGTCCAGTTTATTTGTTTAAGGTACCTGTTACAGTTTTTTGGTTTCTGTGAAATGCATCACAACTTACAAACATCAAACATCGTGGAGTTATGTCGTGGAGTTACGTCCATTGTACTTTTATTTTGAATATTGTTACTGACCTTGAGGACTGGATCTTAGGACAACAGATTTTTTATTGTCTTTGATTTTCATCTATTTTTTGGCATCTGGAACAATTACGAAAATGACATACCTGTGGAAGCATGCAAATGTTTAGGTGAGATGGCAGTGGCGTTCTTAACGAGACACCATCCTGGAAAGGGAGAGGATGCCGGAGGAGTGGAGAAGAAGTGTACTGGTACCCATCTTCAAGAATAAGGGAGACGTACAGAGCTGTAGTAACTTCAGGGGTGGGGATCAGCGAGCAGGAAAGGAAAGAGTACTACAGATGCAATGTTTGCTTTAAGAATGCTGATGAAAAAGTACAGGGAAGGCCAGAGGGAATTGCACTGCGTCTTTGTGGATTTAGAGAAAGCATATGGGTGCCGAGAGAGGAAGTGTGGTATTGCATGAGGAAGTCGGGGGTGGCAGAGCAGTACGTAGTGTGGTACAGGATATATATGAATGCGGTCAGACAGTAGTAAGATGTGCAGCAGGCATGATGAAGGCGTTTAAAATGGCAGTGGGATTGCATCAAGGATCAGCTCTGAGCCCTTTCTTGTTTGGAATAGTGATGGGCAGGTTAACATATGAAATCAGGCAGGAGTCTCCGTGGACTATGATGTACGTGGATGACATTGTGATCTGTAGTGAGGGTAGGGAGCAGGTTGAGGTGAGCCTGGAGAAGTGGAGGCAGCATTAGAGAGAAGAGGAATGAAAGTCAGCAGGAGTAAGACAGAATACATGTGCCTGAATGGGAGGGAGGGTGGCGAAAACCTGAGAATGCAAGGAGTGGAGGTGGAGTAGGCGGATGTGTTCAGGTACTTGGAGTCGACCATCCAAAGCTGCGGAGAGTCCGGGAGAGAGGTGAAGAAGAGAGTACAGGCAAGGTGGAGTGGGTGGAGAAGAGTGTCCGGAGTGATCTGTGACAGAAGGGTTCCAGCAAGAGTGAAGGGGAAGGTCTACAGGACGGTAGTGAGACCAGCTATGTTGTACGGTTTAGAGGCGGTGGCACTGACGAAAAGCAGGTGGCTGAACTGAAGGTAGCAGAGTTGAGGATGTTGAGATTTTCATTGGGAGTGACAAGGAGAAGAATGAGTACATTAGAGGGACAGCTCAGGTTGGACAGTTTGGTGGAAAAGTGAGAGAGGCCAGATTGAGATGGTTTGGACACGTGTGTAGGAGAGATAGAGGTTCCTTTGGGAGAAGGATGCTGAGGATGGAGCTGCCAGGCAAGAGGAAAAGAGGAAGGCCAAAGAGAAGGTTTATGGATGTGGAGAGGGAGGACATGCAGGCGGTTGGTGTAAGGGAGGAAGAAGCGCAGAAAGGAAGGTATTGGAGGCAGATGATCCGCTGTGGCGACCCCTAACGGGAGCAGCCGAAAGAAGAAGAAGTTGTAATAACTACTTTTTGTATTTTTTCTGTTAATACAGACTACAATATGGACTTGTCTATATTGTAATGCAGACAACATTTATGGAAGTTTTAAATTAATTCGCCATTAGAATTATTATGGAAGAACTTGTCAAGTTATGTGGAAAGTTACATTTCCGTTAAATACAAAAAAACGTGTTTTTTCTGTGATTAATTACCATTGCATGGTTTCTATTTTTCTATTTTCATTTGTAGGAAATAATATGATAACGTCATAAAGTTTCTTACCCTAAATTTCATCTTGTTCATTTTAGAATGAGACCTGTGATGTGTCAATTAACCAAGACATTTTGGGTCATGGTTTTTCACTAATATCTGCTCCGTATGTGGATCGAAATGGATGAAATTCGAAGCACAACATCTTTGTGAAATACCAGTTTAAATGTCACCTTAACTGTGTTCATAGGTTCCGGCAAAGTATGTCTTCCAGATAGTTTTAGCTGGGTTGGACATATTCCTGCGTCAGATGTACTGGATCATCTGTGTTAAAATTGCTCAATATTTGGTCGGTTTTTCATTAATATATGACCCACTGCGTACTTTAGGGTCATTTGGCGGCTTTCTAGATTTTTTTGCGCATCATTTGAAAGTGGAGGATCCAAGCTTCCAAACAAGGTGTCACTTGTGCAAATCAAGCTAATATTTTTAAAGCTATGACTATAGCATGACAATGGTGTGGCAAACTGTGTTTCTGAGATAATCACCTCCAAAGTTTTACCCACACCAGGTTCATTCAGCCAGCTCCCAGAATGCAAATGGGGTTGGCTGACAAACAAAGTCTCATGGCTACTTAACATATTGTGAATTGGCCAATCACAAACAGCTCAACAACACAACTAATTTTGTTTTCAAAAAAGTTTTTATTTAACAGTAAGAATATACATGTTTGATGAAAGTGGAATTATTTTGAATAACAATATGGGGCTGCCAAACAATTACGGGGAGCTGGACCCATATAATAAATGTAGCTGCAGGCAGCAGTACACAGGGGTCCAGGTTAGTGGTCTTAGATACGAAATACAGTTTTCTGAGTTCCCACCACTTCACTTCGCAAATTTTCGAATTCCCATGGAACTTAGCATCAGTTTGTGCTGTTGCTCGCTGACATAATGGTGCAGTGATGGCTCTCTATGACTAATTCTGGTTTTCCAAGTCCTGGTAACACGCAGAATTACTACTAACACAAGTTACAATATTCTGATTCCCATGGAACGCATCATCCCATGGAGCGCCTACACCCTATATATTACGACTAGGGTTGGGTATGGTTTTGTTTTTTTCGATACCGGTGCTAAACCGATATCCGATAAAACGTTATTTCAAACATGCTTTCATTGAACAAATTGCACATGAATACCCAACCAATCAATCAGAACATTGATTTAAATAAGACATTATAACTAAAATAAACTAAAGTTTAACTTCCTCCGCTCCCTTTAAAACATTTTCTGCTAAACTCAACCAAAACATCTCTTGAAATAAAAATGGAAAAAGATCTGTGGGAAAACAACTTAAATAATTAAATAAATATAAATTAAACATGGAATTTTAAAATAACTGTAATGTGATAGTAATGTGAATGTCTGAAATGTCAGACATTACATATTATAGTGACAGGGCCTGTCCCTTTAAGACATTGCATTGTTGGTAATGTAAGAGCTCTGTCTGTGCATGATGGAGAGATCGCTGTAAGAGCCTCATTGCCAATGGTACGGTCACACCGGCAGCGACCGGGTGCTGCAAAGCGCATTTCGAACGGAGCGCGGCTTCATCCGACAACCACGAGTTGACGCTTTCACGGCAACAAGGAAAGTTGAGCAGGTTTCAGCTTTATGCAAATAAGCAGCACCGAGCGTCGGGTGCCAACCAATAGGAGGGAAAATACGCTCTCGATGGCGCCGTTCCTTGAAAATTGACACTCAGATCGCTGCATTGTTCCTATTATTTTTAATTAAAAATGTTACTTAAACTTTAGATGAAATAAGGAACACATCATTTTATTTTAAGGGACAGATGGCAAGATTATTTATGTAATGTTTTTCAAGAGGCTATTTATTTTGCCAAAGAAACAAACTACACCATTTTAATAAAAGAAAAAAAGTAGACACTGCACCATCCATCTGTATAATGTATATTAAATATGGAAATGAAGAGAGGTTTGAAATGTTTGACAAAACAACATGATTCAGGCCCGCTGCTCTGGAGCTGCAAGCGAAAATCGATGTGTGAGGACTTTCTTGTGAGGGTTTTTCACTAATTCCTGCTCCAAATTTAGATTGATATGGATTAAACTTGAACCACGAGATGTCTGTGATGTCCCTGTTCTAACGAGGGCTGGTACCATCATAATATTAATAACAATGATAATAATAATAATAATAATAATAATAATAATAATAATAATAAATTGAGAAAACATAGAAAGATAAACAAAACAGAAAAAAGAAAGTGAATCATCAATAAAACAAAATTTATATATTTCCACACGTTTCTATAAAAACTATTTGAAATTTTACATATAAATACAAAACTAATATCAATAGAATGTGTGTTGACGAAATATAGCACTGTGTAAACTTATAAGTCAAATAAGTGGTAACAGCGGTTATACAGAAGCGGTTATACCGAATCTATGCATCAGCAGTAAACTACTGATTGACAGTGGAAAGCAGCAGGTTACTTCAGGTCACTGAATAAACTCCTGAACTAATATCTCCAGTGAACCATTAGTTTCTTTATTAGCCATGAGCACGTGTGCACATACACCTGTGCACTCATGCAGAATAACCATTAAGTGAATAAATGAAAGAGCCAGTACGCTGCTCCAAGGTGTTTGTTGTGCAAACAATGTTCCAACCTCACTTGATTACATTAACACCTGACCTTTCATGCCGAGCCTCCCATAAGCTCCGGCTGCCGGCCAAACAGCGGACTACTCATTTATCTCCAGCCGGATACTTTATTATATAAATTTTTGATTGTAATAAGATATTTTTGATTAACAAGTTGCGATTAGCTATGCGTGTACATTTACGACCACTAGCCTCCGCCTCAAAACGATACGAGCATGAGGATAGAGAACGGTGCCGATCTGTCTGTATCGGTCCCACCCCACATGCTCTATTTGAAGCTGAGAGGGTGTGTCCTGCGGAGCAGAGAGCGGAAAGTCGTCTTCAGTGTTGGACAAATATTAACAAAATAATTGATGTGCAAGCACGTGTTGTAGTGTGGTGTGTTGCGTGATGAATAAAGACTGTTTCTTCTTCTTTCTTTCTTTCAAGCCCCAAATCACATTTCTCATCTGGTCTCGTCTCATCTGGAACGAGATCTGAATCATGACAGATATTTACTTTAAAGGACCAAAAGTCATAAAGTCCTTTTCCATAAACATTTTCCCTTAAAATGAAATGTACCCATAATTGCACAATAACTTAAAGGCCTACCTGCATGGTTGGATAGGTGAAGCTATGGGATGTGGATCCTCTGTGAGTCAACACAACTATTTTCAATCCGGAGTAAATGAAGATGGAGTGATCGACATTCTAGGCCTAGAATACATTTTAAATAAAATTAGAAAGGCAAGGACACCATTATAACCAGGATCTCAATAAGCAAGAGTCCTAAAAGGCCTAAAAGTCCTAAAAGGCCTAAAAGTAAACACACGTAACTTAGACACATTTCAATTCCAGAGTAATTGAAATAAAGTAAAACAAAATCTAAATCTATATCTATATCTAAATCTATCTATCTATCTATCTATCTATCTAACTATCTATCTATCTATCTATCTATCTATCTATCTATCGATCTATCGATCTATCGATCTATCGATCTATCTATCTATCTATCTATCTATCTATCTATCTATCTATCTATCTATCTATCTATCTATCTATCTATCAATCCATCTATCATCTATCTACATGTATTTTAAACTATATAATTTTTAAAAATCCAATTACAATGCAGCAACACTTGTTTAAATGTTGATTCCCACCATGAATTTGAGAGTGTGACGAATAGAACATGAGGTTAACTGTTTGGTGGAACACCATTCAAAGGTCACGGCCGGGAAGATTTGAGTCTACGGCTCTAAAAATAAAAAATCTTATCAAGGTGTATGCATAATTGATGATAGGTCATTTTACATGAGGGGGGGGGGGATTTATCTATCTTTCTCGTTGCTGCTGCCAATCCTCCAGAGTGACAGATTCTTTATTTTACCTCTCCAGCCAATCATCTACGTCTACGTGCGGATGGATCAGCATGCGTCCAATGACATTCGAATCCTTCCCGATGTGGGGAAACCTCGGCGGTGTTCTTATTATTAATGGGAATTCATCTTCACTCGTCTCTGGCTGAGCTTATCTGTCCACCCAGTCATTAGCATTATTCCCAGAGATGGTAAATACCATCTCAGCAGCTGCAGGTAACAAGTCCTAGCAATAATTGATGGGTTGCCGGTGCCGCCAAATGGGCAAGGCGGGCAGCCATGGGAGAGAGAGAGACAAATGCATTTATTTTATTTTACCTGTCTGTTGATTATGTTTAACTAATATTACATTACATATTACATTTGTCGCATGGTCCTCCAAGTGTGTGTGTGTGTGTGTGTGTGTGTGTGTGTGTGTGCGCGGGCGTGTGTGTGTGTGTGTGTGTGTGTGTGTGTGTGTGTGTGCAAATTTATAATCAGAAGAGTCAGAATTGGTGTATTTCTGCCAAGAACATTTACATAATATGAGGAATTCCTTCTGGTGAGGTTTGGCGCAAAAAACGAGAATAAAAAAATAAATAGAATAAAAATTAAATGAAAATGTCAAATATCTACGAATTCCCAGAAATAGTCAGATATTTAAGATGTACAAATATACAAATGCGATACTATGCGGAGGACAAATAATTTCTTCAAGTATATAGGTTAAAAATGATAAATTAAATTATGAAATAATTAACCTCATCAACCTCATCAACCAATAAAACTTAACATAAACACTAACAATAAGAATACAACAAAATCAATTTGCAGTCGTGCCAGTTTGCATAGATATGCCCTATATACATATAAAACAAAAACTGCATATACTGTAGAGGTAAACATCCTACTTGCATGATGGAAGACCTTGCCTGTTGCAAGCGTGTATCTGCATCAGTGTTTACATTTTAACTAGCTATTGGATTTCGAGATGAGGTAATTGAGAAATTGGAAAGACAATGAAGGGTAGTGATTGCTAACCACCCACATATGTTTCCTGTCATGGAAAAAACTTCCATAATCTGAAGAGTGCCTGTCAGAAAATAACGCCGTCAGCAGGATCTGTCCCTTTCTATTTGGGAGTGATGTAATGATGCTGTCAAAAAAGGAGCAAGAGAAGGCGAGCAGCATGACTCTGGGTTATTATATGTATCCAAAAGTCATACTCTGGGTCTTGTCAAACATAATAATTTATAAAAAAAAAGAAAAGGCCTCCAAAGACTGGTACTAGCTGAGTTGGGCTTTTTTAGATTCACAGATAATTGAGCAATGTTCAATTAAAGCTTTGGTAACATTTTGACCATATAAGGCAATATTGATTTGGGTGCAAATCACACCATCACCCAAAATAACCATAAGAGATAAGAAAAAAGGGAATTTTCAGCTGAACAATTAGCTATAAATTTCAAGTATAGGTGGAATAATGATATAAACCTGGTTTGAGGGGTTATTTCTGCTAAATGGATTATATATGATGAATTTTATAGTAAAATAGTTAAATCTTGGAATTAATAGATTTATAAATTTGAGAGTGATCTGGATGTAGAGAGATTGCAAGTAGTACTCATGATTCCCATAAATTACACAGTTTCAACTACCAAGGTGGTTTACAGTCACTCTTGTATAAAAGCTGTTGCAAAACATCTTGACCATATATGGCTATATTGATCTGAGTGCGAATCACACCATCACTATATGTAAAAGGTAAGGAAATATTCAACCAAACAATAGTCGATAAGGTCTCAGATATATGTCGATTAAAAAGAAAAAAAAAATCCTGGTTTGAGATAATGTTGACGCAAAATAGATTATGTATTGTGAAATTGATCGTTACAACGTAAATCATTTTAGACAGATTCAAAGTAGTTGTTATGATTCCCATAAATTACTCAATTTAACTGCAGTACAATGAGCAAGGTCACTCTCTACATAATATATTCACTTTAATAATAATAATAATAATAATAATAATAATAATAATAGTAACAATAACAATCCCTGTGGGGTGGACCCCTATTATTAAATAGCCATAGTCAAAGCTTTGTTTCGTAAAATCCATTTTGTTTCTGGCATGATATTATTACTGTGCATTTGATATCATTGTAAAACAGGACATTGAAGCAACGGACCAGAGACATGACCCCCTACAAGCTATATTTTATGAAATGGTCCGTGTTTCAATCCGCTCTGCAAACTGTTTGATGATGATTATATTGCAGTTAGCAGAAGTTAGTTCCACCATTTTTTTGTTGTATATTCAAGATGAACAATCTCCAACTTTTCGGCATCTCCACCACCGGAGTCCATCCTGAGCAGCGGAAAGAGAAAAAGTTTTTTAATGATCTGGGGCAATTATCCATCGCAGATTAATTAAACTTGGCAGCCCTTTTGTAATCCAAATCTAATTGGACTCATTAGAAAATAAATTGCATAAATTAATGGTCTGTAGAGAACAAGGACCAAAATAAAAGATATTCAGGCTGTTTGTGAAGCTTCATTTTATCAAGCGTTAACAATGCATGAAGACTTTAGTGTTATGAGCCGGCGTCTCAGATCGCTTTTGTCATTTTCGACTTGACGTGGATAGTAAATTAGCCGCCATTGATTCCGCTAAAGTCTCTACATTAATGAAAGCCAATAAAATCATTGACGACGTGACGGCATCGACCTCCACATCGCTCTGAAACGTTCGAGTCTCAGTATTGAAAAAAAATTAACACAAATTATCTAGTGAGGGGAAAAAAGCATACATGTTTAACTTAGGTTATTGTTTTATATTTCTCATTTAAATTGGTAGGAATCCCAAAAATCCAAGTCGCCGTGCATGCATGAGCAGTTTATCACCTTTTAGAAATGGTCTGATCAGCATTTCCTGAGGTGTCCTTGAACCTTCCTAAGTGAGATTTATGCTCCTCTTCATCCACAATAAGATAATTGGCAATCCATTAAAGTTATACGTGAGATCAATAACATGATAAATTCACATAGAAGAACCAAACATGATATTTAAGATGAAGCAAAGAAATCGAAGTCGAATTTTGATAACTCATCTCATATATGATTTATATTACATATTAATTTTTCTCTTGCTGTGTGTTTATGAGTGTCCATCCTTATTTTCGTTAAGTATATATATATATATATATATATATATATATTTTTTTTTTTTTTTTGTGTAGTGTGCGTATGTAACATGCAAAAAACTATATACTGTTTGTATATCACGTACAATTGAATGGATGAAATGTTCTCATGAAAAAGCCCGAACTTACAAGTAATATAGTATAAGTAATATGCAATCGGTCACTTCTGTGGAATTATAACAAATTAATTATGCAAAAGTAAGGTATAGGTTTCATATCATATGATTTATATGAATAATATTTATCTTTCTGTGTATGTCTGTTCTCATATAGTCTTATATGTAACTTTTATGTCATTTTTTGACCTAACCTGTATTATAAATCTTTATATATTACATTTACGTGAATAAAATTGACTGTATATTGTTTACAATTGAAATCGGCCAAACTTGTACTTTATAAAACGACACAATCTTGTCCCTGTTTTCTTTACCTGCCTCTCAAGTCCCAGCTCCCAGGGCTCACTTGGAGTAGAGGTAACCAACGCCTCCACAGTTTTTTAACACATTGAAAATCCATTTTTATTTCTCATTGTATTTGGTGATTTTCATTTATCTTTCACTCTCAAGAAATGTTTTTCTTTTGTGGTCACTGAGATCACAATCTGCTGCATATTATTCGGTAGAAACAGCGAAGGTCAAAGCGCAAGGCATCCACAATCCACAGAGATTCTGAAATTTTTTCCTGGAAAATAAGTTTTATAGAAAACAGTAAAATTGCGAGAGAAGACTCAGGGACGAGGCCTCTTTTGACATGGCTCCCTGATAAAGGTGTTTGTGTGTCTGATAAGCCATCGCTAGCTGTTATCATTTTCCTTATATTTGGCAAATTGGGGTTGAAGTCGCCTCGGTCTGATCCCTGCGGTGGCTGAAAAGGGTGAATGCGCTACAACGGCCCGAAACATCTCCGGTCGGAGAAACACGCTGCAGCTTTGGAAACGATGTCAATTCAACAACACGTAAGAAAATCTGAGCACGAAACACGCTGCAAATACAGACACGATGCAAAGTCAAAAACACACAAGTTACGAAAAACAAAGGCAATAGAACAAGAACAACACGACAGACGTACATGCTCCAACCCTCTAGGGGGACCCATAGTAATAAAGCTTGATTTTTTGACCCGACACAGAGAGCGACCAGAAGAGAGAGGGAGGTGAAGACAACTTATCATCAACAACAGCCTTGTCGGATTTCATCAGATTAACTTATTTATTTGGACTTGTGACCAGACATCCGGGTTTCGAGCCGTGTGTCCCGAGTCCCGACAGATATCTGTAAAACACGAAAATGTCCGGATTTTCACAATTCACTACCAAATGTCCCGGTTTTCAGTACACGTAAAATAATAATATCATACTTGTTTTCAGCACTTAAGTTTACATGTTCTGTCTCACTTATTACTCATCAGAAAAGCCACGTTCCCCTATCCTCTCCGCTATCCACGTTCAGTGGTCCACGCCCTGAATGTGTTCACATTTTTTTTTCTTTTCTTTTTTAAATTGTGTACGTACGCTCCAATCCCAAAATGTATCACATGAAATAGTAACGACAATAGTAGCCGAGGCAGACCATGACGCTGGGAGGGTTGGGTACGGCGACGTGCAGCAGAGCTCCCTACTTGCGTTTCTGATCAAGATATGCATGATCGGAATGAGAGATAAATAGATTTGGGGCTACTTTTTTTATTATTCTTATTTTTGTAAAAAAATTGAACTGGAGATATCTTATATCCGGGCTATTCATTAAACAAGCTGAAGCCCCGGACGACCACACATAACGATGTCCCTGGTCCATATATATGTATATATAGCATACACTGATCAGCCACAACATTAAAACCACCGCGAATAACCACTAATATTGTGTAGCTCCCCCCCATGCCGCCAAAACAGCTCTGACCCGTGGAGGCATGGACTCCACAAGACCTCTGAAGGTGTCCTGTGGTATTTGGCACCAAGACGCACCCCATCCCATCCACATGATGTAGAAGAAAACGTGATTCATCAGACCAGGCCACCTTCTTCCATTGCTCCATGGTCCAGTTCTGATGCTCACGTGTCCATTGTAGGTGCTTTCGGAAGTGGACAGGGGTCAGCATGGACACTCTGACCGCTCCCATACGCAGCAAGCTGCGGTGCACTGTGTGTTCTGACACCTTTCTATCACTGCAGTGTGAACCTTTTCAGCAATTCCCGTTACAGTTGCCATTCTGTAGGATCAAACCAGACGGGCTAGCCTTCGTCCCCACGTGCATCAATTAGCCTTGGGCGTCCATGACCCTGTATATGTATATGTATATGTGTGTACATGAATATGTGTATATATGTGTATTTTAAATATATATATATTTATATACTATATATATGTGTGTGTGTGTGTGTGTGTGTATGTATGTATGTATATATATATACTGTGTGTGTGTGTGTGTGTGTGTGTGTGTGTGTGTGTGTATTTGTATGTATTTGCAATTTGACCACTGACAGTTTAGAAAAGACTGTTGCTCAGACTGTTGCTTGTCAGCCTTAATGTGAATTCAACACAACAAACAGTCAAATTGGCTCCGAAACAATAAAAGGAAAATAAAAAGACGATTAATCAAGCTGTCTGATTGCTATTGTTACAAGAATTTTGTGACCTAAAATGAGGCCATGGACCAAAATAAAAAGTTGGACAACCACTGGTCTAAACAGCGACTTAAACACAACCTGAATACACAAGACAGTAAGTGAAAAAAGCCACATAAAAGGGAGGAGCAGAAGGTGCTGTTTCATCTTGTCTTTTTGTGCTTTCTTTGCCCCCTCGTTTCCCCCCGAAAACCCGGTCTTCTTAAACTTTCCCCCTTCGCATCGCCACTCAATCAGATTTTGGAGTCGTGGATCACCAGAGACCCTGGCCATCATT
Source organism: Zeus faber (assembly GCF_960531495.2). Classification (NCBI taxonomy): domain Eukaryota; kingdom Metazoa; phylum Chordata; class Actinopteri; order Zeiformes; family Zeidae; genus Zeus; species Zeus faber. The sequence goes on along the minus strand of NC_137206.1, from coordinate 23,454,720 downwards.
TATATGCAAATGGGGATGCCATCCATTAGCCTCTCCGAGAATCACTTCAGATTATTGGTGGGGCTGCACCTGATCTTCCTTCTCTCCCCGGGTTCTTTGAATGTATTTCCAACAAAAACCCTCTTTCTCAGACGCCACCCCAAGATGTTTTTAAGGGAATTCGGCCGTTATTACACATTATATCATAACCTCCGTCACCGGGGGAGCCTGTGATGGATGCCGCTCGGAAAACGATCCGAATAGAGCCTCAGATTACCACAGGACCATATCTTTTTTTCTTGGAGGGTGGTCGCTTATAGGTGGAGGATACCTATTTATCATCCACCCAAGGTTAGATGGAGCTGGAATGAGAGATAATTACATCAGTAAGTTGAGTACCACATCTTTTTTTTTCTTCTTCTTCTTTTCTTCGGGACGTAGATTATGCAGTGGGTTTAAACTTTAGCCGTCACAGGAATGAATCTCAATCCCTGCGAGAGAATAAATAAAAAAAACAAAACATATTATATCAACATTGGGTTTATGGGGGGGGGGGGGCAGGAGGAGGAGTAGTTTCATAAGTTGTGAAAGGCGCAGTGTGTTTTCTCTCTATTTTTCTTCTTTTTTTTTCCCTGGTACAGATATATTTGGCTCGTCAGTGGTGCAAGGTAATTATATTTGGCCAATATGAATAATGGCTTCTTTGGACAAAGAGACAGTAATGAGTATGTGTGTTGCTTACGCTCTAATTAAATGTTGAGAAGCGAGCAGATGAGTGGAGGAGGGGTGGAAAAAAAAGAAAAAGAAAAAAAGCTTTCATTTTTAAGGGGTTATGCCAGCAGAGCGCTGTGTGCCAGCTACCAGCGCTGGAGAGGGAACAGGTAGAGCGGCCATGACGGCTTTCATAATGAAGAATAACTCAATCTGTGTCGCAAGTTCTGCACCCCTTCCACAGCTGCTGTTTGTCTGAAATATAACAACTAGAAGAATAAGTGGTACTCTGACTTTTTTTTTTTTACTGGAGTAAAAGTACAAATACAAAGACCAAAGTACTCCAGTAAAAGTTCTTGTTGTATCCAGTGCCCTGACAAGGGTCCTCATTCATGTCCTGATTACATTGATTCACAGTAGAATAGTGTAGGCGGCGTCAGAGTACTTTACAAGGACACGCACGGGTTGCAAGAGACTCGCAACAAATCGTTCACGGCGAACAAATCGTGTAAATGACTCGGCAGTTTGTTCGTTATGTTCGTCCGTTACGTTCCTTCTCGGCGATGGTTCCGCGGCTTCAGCTCGGTAACTGCAGCCAGATGCACAGGCATTGACAGAGTCAGACTGGGACGAAAAATAAAAATTTGGCCCCGGCAGTTTTGGCCCAGACGGCCCCGGGGGGGCGGGGCGGGGTGGGGGAGGGGAGGGGCATACGAGAGCGACTGACAAAGTCTTTCCGTTAAAAATCACTCTGATCGCAGCATCTGAAAGCAGAAACAGAGAACAGAGGGCGAGGGGTAGGGCCCAGTAAGCAATGAGTTTCGATTCAGCGAGTAGGTGACGGAGACAATCTTTGACTCGCCGGCTGAAAATAATTAGAGGACTAATTTAATGTGGACAAAAGGCATTTGGTATAATTCATATTGAATGTGACTGAATTACACTTGACTCAACTTGACAATTGACTGCATGCAAGTCAATTAGATTTGTAATTCAAACATTTCTCATTTCTCAGCCAAAATACAGAGATTTTTGAGAACCCCGATTTGCGTTCATCTGCCTAAATTGTACATTTTCACAGCATTATTATATATATTTTTTTTAAGAAAGAACAGAGCCAAGGCGAGTACACTAGACTGACAGAATCACACAAAACAAGAGTCGTGTAATTGAACGCCTTTTAACTCGGCGACTCGTCAAGAATCTAAAAAAAGAGGAGTCAAACCTTTCAGCGCTGTGGAACGGACCGGGTTGTTAACGCCGAAAAACAGAGAACAGTGATTAAACAAGCCGAGTCGGAGGTGTGAGTGTTTCGAAACACCTCCCAGCACTTAATCAAGTGTGATCAACCTTTAAAACGCAGAGAGAGAGAGAGAGAGAGAGGGAGGGAGAGACCTCTCTCTCTCTCAATCACTGACTTGATTTAAAGGCGGTAGGTTTTCCCAAAACTACTCCGAACGTTTAGAGTGCACTCTTTTGAGGGCCGGGTTTTCAACTTGTTACCTCAGCTTAGGGTTCGTAAAAATCAACAAAAATGAGATATTGGAGGCGATATTATCCTCTCATATTGCATCGTCATGTTTGTTATCGTTTGTTATTTCTCACATCAATCCATGTAGGAACAAGAAACATTTTGTAACTTCACCAACTTGTCAATGATATGCTGTTTTTTTTTTACAACCTTTTTGTTTACAAGCCAAATACACATTTGTGATATGCTGGAATATTGAAAAAATTGACAGAAAAAGAACATTTGTGATTGGTTGAGATGGCAGTGGATGTGGCTAATATGTGAAACATTATATTGTCTAGATTTTTTGTAGGTTTGTTGTATTTTTCTATATTATCTTTCATCCAATTGTCAGGTTTGTTGATACACATTTTCTTATTATTACTTTATTTTCATTGCAAATGGTCAGATTTTATCAGGTTTTTTGTTTTTTTTTGTTTGTTTTTTTTAGTTAATTCCAAACCTCATTCAAAGGACCCGTTTAGGTTGACGCATGGGCCGCACAAAATATAAGTAAATGAGAGAGAGCAGGAGCACTCTGTCTGCTCCCACCGTGTTGTAGCAGTAGAGCTGTAAAGATTTTCAATTGAAATATGATGAATAATAAATAATCTATCTGATGAGCAGGATACCGACTATGTACCTTTTAGCTCCAAATAAATTTTGATCTGATGTGCTTTTGCTTGCATCCTCCACCTCTTTCCGGGCTAATAATTAGGTTTATTGTGAATTGCTAGAATTGTTTCACATTGAGAAGACTGCTCTACTACACTTATTGTAATTCATTTTAAGTACATTTGTTTTCTTCTTTATTGTTAAAAATGTTAGGTTTCTATTTATTTGTTCTTTATCATTATATTCAGATGATATATAAGCAAACTTTTTGTAGGTTTATTTATATAACATTTTTCAATATTCTGGTTAAACTTTATCTTAACTTATTCTATCTTATTGTTGGCGTTATATCATCCATATAATTTGTAGTTACTTTTTATTGTATTTGAAGAAGGAGAACGTTCTATTCTATTATTGAAATCTTACAAAGTAATACAAGCAAACTCCACTTTGCTGTGTGTATGTCTGTGTATGTTATTTTTCAACATGAATTATCTGTGCTCCTGATGCATGGTGCCGCCGCCGCAAACGGCTCATTTAAAAAAAAAAAAAAAAAAGAAAATTCAATTTTCCAGCTTAAACACTATCAGAGTGTAATGGCGACAGGGATATTAAGCATTTGCCAAATGAAAAACTATCCATAACGCTGATTAAAATGAAAAGCAACATTCTGAGCACACACACACACACACACCCACACACACACACACACACATACACACACACGCGCACACACACACACGCACACAAGAGGCAAAGTGTAAGCATTTATTTTGTATGATGTCTGTATTTTAATTTAATTTGATTTAGAAAGTCAAAGCTGAACAACAATAAAAACCAAAACAAATAGACGGAACTTAAGATGAGAACTGATATTAACCTTAATTTAACCCCATATTCCCTGTGCATGTGCGTGTGCGTGTGCGTGTGCGTGTGCATGTGCGTGTGCGTGTGTGTGTGCCTCTGGCTGTGGGTGTGTGTGTGTGTGTGTGTGTGTGTGTATTGATAACAGTCACTCTGAAAATCCAGTGAAAGTCCTTTACGAGGTTATTGTGACCTTTTTTTCCACATCTGTCAAGGTTTTTGTGGGTGTTTTTGTTTCCAAAGACGGCGGCCGGAGATCACACAAAGTAATTTCACTTTTCTCACAGTGAACATACGAATGTTAAAGGCCGTTTGTGCATCTGGGCATGTCCTCATGCTGCTCTGCCACTGTTAAGCCTCTGCCCACTCACTTGGTGCATTATTAAATCACCGCCACTCGAATTGCGCAACCGCTGATTGGACGGTTTGTTCCTCCCCGACACATAAAAATCCACTGATTCATTACATTCATCACATTCATATCATGCAGATATCATTTCTTTAATCAGGGTTAGTAAACTAACAGCTAACCGGAGATTAAACAATCGGAGATCCTGCCATGGAAGTCAAGTCGGGTTGAATTCTACATTGTATGATTCTGTGAATCATACAATGCAAATTGACAATTGGGGGGCCTGTGCACAGGACACATTTAGCTTTTTTTGTTTCTTTCAATTGGGAAACGGAAAATAAAAATGAATATTCGAAAATAAAAAATGCCATTTCTATTTGTTTGTTTGTTTGGAGAAACGGAGAAAGAGGGGTGGGGGGCACGTTTATTTATTCGCAGCTCAAGCCAGAGCACGCAGCTTGTGCGGAGGTGCCGGATCCAATCTGGAAGATACCAGATCAATGTTCCTGCAGGATCCGGCACAGATTAAGCACTATTTGCGAAACAGGGTACAACCAGCCAACAGATAGGCATAATAAGATTCAAGATTCAAGAGGTTTATTTGTGGCATACATATACATACATTGATACATATATGCAATGAAATGTCTTTGCAATGCACCAGAAATTATGCACAATAGTTACTAAACCGAACATAATAGCTAACATAATTCCTCTCTAGCTTACTAACTGAAACTAACCGATTTCTAAAACATAATGCAGTTAGTGAATTGAATAATATAAATAAAAATAAATAAAAATTTAATAAGACTCAAAAAGCTAATACAGAGTGGGGGTACAAAATAGAAGTGAAGGAAATAGACTCATGAATATAGGATAGGCTATTTGTATATACAAATATGTGCAGTAAAATGCATGTGAATAAAGTGTGTTTGGAGATGAGAGGACAACAGTACGACACAGCAATACAGTAACACTGAACAAAACAGCAATACTACTATAATAATAATAATAAATAAATAAATATATATATATATAAATATATATATATTATATTTAATATAATAATAAATAATAATAAATTCCAAGGTATAGCACAGCAGTGGGAACAGCGTTACATTCTTCCGTTAGTAACAACTATGAACGCAGGGGAGGTCTGTGATGTATCTGGAACAGCGATTAAACCAGTCACACGCTACGACTGTCCATCCTTATTTGCATATTTGGGTAAGCTCTTCACACAGAAGTAGTATTGCAGTCTCTGGACAGGCTAAACGAGGGACGCTGGACAGACATCCTCCAGACACATCCAGTAGATCAAATTTGACAAAGGTGCATGGTGACATCCATGACGCTCTGCAAATGTCTTCCACTGACACACCTCGAAACAGGGCAGCGGAGGCCACTACTCTGCAAGTAAAGTCAGCCTTGATGCTAGGTGGCAATACATGACCAGTTTCCGCATATGCTTGTGTGATTCCATTGTATAACCAATGAGAAAGCCGCTGTTTCTAGTACACAGGTTTTCCCATAGTAGCCTCATTGCCACTATGCACTGGACATATGTATCCAGAGCACAAATAGGGCATGAGCAATGGAGACGTTGGTCTTCCTTGTTAACATGTGGTTTTAGGTAGAAAGAGTTAGGCGTGATGTCCCTTGAATGATAGTAGCTCCTGATGTTCTTTGGGATAAAAGGTGGGGTTAGGTTTCAATGTAGCTTTGCTTAGATCGGCATTCATTAAAAAACAGCTGGGTGCACAGACAGGGTGGCCAGCTCACCCACGCGTTCAGCAGATGTCAGGGAAAGTAGGAGTGTCGTTTTGACAGACAGCTGTTTTAAAGGGATTGTGTCAATCTTTTCAAAGCTCTCGTCTGTGAGACAGCACAGTATCAATGCCAAAGGATGGTTAAAGGCTGGTTTCTCACTAAAACCCTCAGGACAGGCAAGAATGCCCGATGCATACACCTCAAGAGTGGAAGGGGATAAATCCATGTTGAATGACCACTGAAGATAGGAAAGCATGTGCTCCACAGGGCATGAGGTGGGAATGACACCTATCCTTCGCACCAGCGTTCAAAAGATCTCCACTTGCCGCCCTGGCACTCTGTATCCTATTAATCACCGCCGATGACAAGTCCCGTTATTGTAGCCTCAACCTCTCAGGTACCAGGTCACCAGTGGCTGACCGAGAACCGTTTTATCATTCCCTGTGCCTTAGAGATTGTACCCAGGGTATTGGCCATGGTTTGTCCGCCGGTAACCTGACCAGCTCTGGAACCCAGGGTGCGGACGTGCGCCCTGGGGCTACTCTCGCCGCTCTCATTCTCATTAGCAGGTGATCTATGACATGGATCTGAGGGAATGCATATAGCAGCCTGCAGGGCCAGAGGGTATGGGGGAAAACATCCACTCCCAGTGTTGGTTTGTCTCGGTGGTGAAGGGAGAACCAGAACAGCCACTGAGTGATCTCCCTGGTTGCAAACAGGTCCACCCACACTTGTCCGAAACGGCGCCAGATCTGTGGAACTATGTCCGGGCTCTGGTGCTATTTGCTCTCTGATGGTCCTCCGCAGGACATCAGATTGGCCCCTACATTCTGTATTCCGGCAATGTAAAGTGGTCTCAGGCTGCAGAAGTTGGCATGCACCCATTGCCAGAGAAGGCGAACTGTTGTAGCACCAGAAGGACAGTGTTGAGTTGATGTGTTCAGACCAAAATTTTGGCCACTCCCCCCTGCTGTGTAGGGGTGGCACATTCCTCCCCATCCCATCAGAGATGCATCTGTGAAAATAGTCACATAACTGGGTGTCCTTCCCAAGTGCGTGCCGAGGGACAAAACCCGGGGATCTCCACAATGATTCAGCTCGGCACAGATCATGGCTGGGACGTCAACAAACATGCTCCATGGTGCACAGCATCCAATTTGAGATGAATGAACAGTCTCTGGATGGGGCCCATGTAAAGCAAACCCAGTGGCACTACTGCATGTTCTGCTAACATCAGCCCTAACAGGCGCATAATGGTCACTGCCGTCAATACCAGCAGCGGATGGCAATGTTCCACCGTTGCCTAGATAGCGTTCTGACGAGGGGCTGTCAGTGTGTCACTCCCATGGATTGAGAGTCCAGATGAATGCCCAGGTAATCCAGCCACTGTATGCTCCACAAGTTGATGGCGAAAAACCAGGTGGGAGAGATGCATCACCAGAGACTTTGTGTATGCTCTTGCTAACTCTTGGGAGTGAGCCAGCACAAGAATATCATCTAGATAGAACAATATTGTCATACCTCACCTTCGAAGTGGATTCAGTGCCATCTCCACACACTTTGAAAAGCTGCTTTGAGCTAGGAAATAACTGAATGGTTTCCGCTGGTACTCGTAGGTTATTCCCATAAAGGCAAAGCGAAGAAACAGCTTGTGTGCCGGTAGGGTTAGTATATGAAAATACGCATCCTCATTATTGGCTGAAGTGAACCAGTCCCCTGGCATGATGTAACGCAGCAGACGCTGTGTAGTCAGCATGAGGAACGGTCTCTTAACAATCAGTTTGTTGAGAGCTCAGGAATCCAGAATTAATCTCTTTCCCCCTGTCTGTATGGGAACCATGAAGTAGTTGGAATAGATGGTGGTCCGGCTGCTTGCTGGCGGAATGCTTAATATTACCTTATTCCTTAAATCACCATCTGTCTGATCCCTTGAAAAAGAGGGGGGCATCACAAACAACCCGTAACCCAGTCTCAGTGTTCTGTCTAACCATAGTGGTAGTGAGCACCTGAGCTGCCACTCAGGGTAGTATAGGGAGAGGGAGGACACCTTCAAGGACGTTTCCCATAAACTCCTCGTAACTCTCCTCAGCCCTCACCGCTGAAGACAGGTGATGTGCCTGTCTAGCCCAAGGGGGGCCCTGTCCAAAAGGGAGTGGCCTGATCCATTCACTGAGGACATAACTGAGAACAGCGTTGATATTTCATCACACAGTGCTCATCTCGCTTTGACAAGAGGGTGCAGCGTGGTTATCAGTGGAGATTCTCTCTGCGAGACCTGCATAGTCTCTGTCATTCTCATCTTTATATACTGTCTGGATCACAGCGCTAGAACCCCCCCCCCCCCCCCCCCACCGTGCAGGAATCAGCATAGAAATGCTGATGCGTCATGAGTGGGTGGTCCTGTTTGGGTCTAGCAGGGCAGCCAAACATAGAGAACTAGCCAAAGTACCTCCATTAATCACATTGTCGGCGGTAATGTCACATGCGCTTTTTCTGGTAACAACGCAAGCATGGACCGTTGTGTGAAGCCTGTTGAAACTCTGCATTCTCGTATACCTGCACCGTGGCACAAGAGAGGCAGGGTGGATTGAGGAGGGGTATCATAGAATTGCTCTTTGTCGAAAATGTATTGTTAATTGAAATTAATCTTTATTTTTATTATTCACATTGTTTATGGAAATGTTGGACCATGTGGGAGCCAAGCGGTGAGAGAGTCTACCAGAACCCACTGGTCTGGAGCGAGGACGCCAGTCTGGCTGCTTGCTGGCAGCACCGACTCTGGCGGTTGTCTACTTGCTGGGCAGCTGCTGGAGGCGTATTATGCCCTCCTGATCAGCTGCTAACCAGACGGTTTGTCTGTTAAACTTTGACCATCATATTGACGACTGAGTTTTGCTTTATTATCTTATAATTGCTTCACTCATGGCGGAGACCTGTTGAGCTGTTTAACAGACAAGCTGAAAAGGTTGTCATTGTGTCTGATCAATACCACTTGCTATGAAGGTTCTTTCACTATGCAGCAAGCTCTTTGGGCATTTATTCCATATCCATCCATACTGAAAGTCTTACTAGTTAACTAGTGAGGTACAAAATGACTGACATGTTAACTACTCAAGCATGTATGTGCCTCACTAGTTAGGTTCAATATGAGTCACTGGTTAGTGAAACGAAAATTTCACATTGTTAATGTCTATGAAAATTGAAGCACTTCACTACTTAACTAGTTGCACCCATGTAATTAATGTAATATCTTAGAACAGAACAATCTTTAATCGTCACACAGCACATGTCCGCTTTGGATGGTGGCCAGTGAAATGAGGCCTCTGCGTTCAACCAATCCTGGCTTGTCCTTCAGCAGCATTTGTGGATACGCCCGGGGACCTGGTGATGAGTGTCCATTGCTGGTCAGATGATGATGTGTGCATGTTTTTGGTGGGGGTCCTTACTGACGTGAGGGAAACCCCATGTGAGCATGGGGAGAACATGCGAACTCCACACAGAAAGGCTCCAATTTGGGAGATAACCCACCGGAGCACAGTGCCAACAGCGCCCCAGGCGGGAATCAAACCCAGGACCTTCTTGCTGTGAGGTAGCAGTATAATGCACTGCACCACCGTGCCACCGAAGTAGTGCCTTACTAAAGAATCAAGAATAAAACTTGAAAGAATAAAATAAAAGAGCAGCAAAGAGCGAAAGTGTAAACCTAGACCAACTTAACAGTAGTAGTAGCAGTTACAAAAATGGTGAATTGTAATAGAACAACAGCAGTGGCCTGCACAAAAACAAAAATAAAAATAATGATGATATATTGGGCTGCAACCACAATTAGTTTAACTGATTAAACTTCTGATTGTTTTCTTGATTATTTAAATAATCTGATTTTTTCAAGTAAGAGAATAAGAAGAGAGTGGAAGATAAGGGGGGGGGAAGTAAGAACTGACTCATGTACTGTGCATACCACATGGTTTTCTGGATCTCACCCATGTTGATACAGACTCCCTTAATGATAGACTCTTGCCCAGGCATCTACATCAGGGGTCAGGAACCTTTTTGGCGGGGAGAGCCATAAAAGCCAAATATTTCTAAATGTATTTCCTTGTGAGCCATATAATATTCAATAAAATTGAATACAACTTAAAGCGTGCATTTTTTAAGTAAGGCATACATTTTTAACGTATAACACATCTCTGAGTACTTAAAAAGCGCTATGTATAATACAATTCTCTTTATTCTTCTTAATAATATTGTTGTTATACTGTAGCTAACCAATAATAAATGAAATACTTTTTACATTAATGCAACTTCTGGTGCTGCATGGTTTTGCTGATGGCTTTGTAGTCTGGTTCATACCTAGTAAGGTTAAGCTTCATGCAGGCATTGAGGCTTCCATCAGTTAAACGTGAGCGTAGGTTGCTCTTAATGTTTCTCAGATGTGAGAAAGACTGCTCACATGTGTATGTCGAGCCAAACATGGTCAATACGGCAATACTCACACACTGCATTGTGTGGTACGTCACGGGAAGCTTGTTCCAAGTTTCCAAGCTGGTCTTCAGGTTAGAGTTCAAGAGATTATTTGTCACATACATACTGAAGTTTTTTCCATTTCTGTCCACTTGTGTTCAGCTGATTGCTCCAACTCGAGGCAGGGAGTTTTCTTAATGTTTGTCTGTCTTACAGAGGGGATTGGTGCACAGGCTCGTAAGCAGCCCAGCAGTGGAACGCCATTCCTCCTGTGCCCAAGAGGACCATTATTATCCACAATTATTATAATAATCCTCAGTGATGGATATACTTGTGGCCTACGTGCCGCATATTAAAATTAACAATAAAACTCTCGCCATGTCGGCGCACCACGGCCAGAAAGACTCCATCTCCCTCCCTAAACCCTCACCTGTGGGCAGAGACTCCCACAAGTGGCACCTCAGCAGGGACCCGAGGGGGGCAGGGCACCGAGTAAAAGGTGCCCGTAGTCTTTCTGTGGTCCGCAGCCGGTGCTTGACTACACCTCTTTGTCCACCACATTTATATTTTGAATTTTATTTTCAAAATTGTCATTTCTCTTATCTGTTTTACTCTAAAATGACACAGAATAATTATTTATTACTTGTTAATTTTGATGTAAAATTTTAGCTCAAAATTGTCAGCGAGCCATATACCGTCATCGAAAGAGCCATAATTGGCTCGCGAGCCATAGGTTCCCAACCCCTGATCTACATCATCACACTCAAAGGAAATTTTCTTGATTAGCGTCTTAATTCAGCCCTTGTGCTTTATTTTCAAGTCAAATACTAGTGTAAACTGTCATATAGGTACATATTTCCCTGAGAATATAACACCAGGGTTCCTACGACGGTACAAGCCTTGCTGTGAGCTCCAAATCGTGTAGGGAGGAGATTGACAGGAAAGAGACAGAAATAAAGAGGAGGTAGACAAATATATTAAGATAAGATAAGTCAAATAAAGAAAAGGTTAAAACTGAGACAAGAAGATGCACAAATAATGGAAGGAGAGAGGGAAAAAAAATGCACTCATGGCCTCCCTGGCTTTCTGTACAATTTGTTTCCCCCTCCCTCAATAAATTATGTGGCAACTAAATATTCTCCAATTCCACTTTCTACAATTTTCCATAACCTTTCCACAGTTCTAAAAATCATAATACTTTCCAAAAAACGTTTTCAAAATTCTTAGTTTTTCATAACTGTGGGACTCCTGTATCACTTACATGTTGAGTTTCAGTGACTGTGAGTGTGTGAAGTTTGATACTTTTGATACGCTTGATGCTTGAATATATAGATAATTGATTGAACATTTGAGCTAAATCTGTATCTCATTCTCTTTTTTAGAAAAGTGTAGGCTAATTGTTGTTTGTGTCTGGCCTTGCATGTACACTTATATGTGCTATGATCGGTGTATTCCTGGTGAGTTTTTGACGGTGCGCTCATAGCCATAGCATACATTGAAAACTCAGTATTCTAATAGGCTACTTGTTGGTCAGTCCCAACTTTTTGTATTTTGTAATCTTGATATCTTTCCTCCCAGATGAACATAGTGGTCAAATGTATGACTTGAGTCTTGTACGTGTGATATCAAACAGCAAATAGATACAAAGATTACAAAATAAGCAGTCTGGGAGTCTGCGTGAACAGGGTGGCCTGGGATGGAGTCAAATTCCCGTCATGAATTATTGTTTCAGTCCGCCTCTGGCCTTCCACCTTGCTGTCCTCCTCTCTTTTGGAACGGCCTCGTCAGGTTGTCAGAGTGGAGGTCCAGCTGAGACGGGAACTTGGATTGAAGTGGGACGTAGGTGATTCTCTTGAACTCAGCATTGATCTGAAAACAGGTAAAAAGCACAAAGGAATCAGGTTCAAACAGTAAACATCAGGGAGAAAGCCATCACCACACATACAGCAGGCCAGGACAGTACAGGAGGGAGATAAAGCACAGACGAATAATATACAATCAGGCATAGAAGCAGTTTGCCAGTGTAGGCAAGACTTTCCTTTTATCAACAGCAAATCCAAGATGAAAAACCCAGCATGAGATGAGCCTTACCTCACTGACTTCAGAGCAGGCCCCCATGCCATGAAATCGTCCCCCAATGGTACATCACGAGCGACTTCATGTCTTCTGTGTTCAAAAGTATTTTCCATCTTCAGTTTCACAACCTCTCTGTTGTTCCACACCTTTACACTACAGTAACAGTAGAAGTCCATGCTGGTGCAGCATACGGGTGCAGAGCGTGGTTTTACACTGGGTGGTGAAGCATCCCAGAAGCATTGGGTCGTAGAGAGAGGACCATTGGAAACAACAACGATTTCATTATTTTTTTTAACAAACAGGCAATTTGACCACCAATACTTTCATTAGTTATTGTGTAAAGCAGTCTTTGTCATTTCTGCTTATTACTTGTTTAAAAATTACATTACAACATGTTGATCTTGTTTAGACTGTCTCACAATATGTCCGATGATCTGCATATACTTCAATTTAAACAAGGTCTTGCAGTTATCCAGTTAAAATGTACTTGAAAAATGTTTTATGGTTGTCTGTGATAAATTTATTTTAATAGTGTAATACTGTATGACTGTTGGGGTGGGAGGTTCAAGTTCATTGGTGGGTTGTTATAATTTGCATAAGTTCATCTGATTGTAGGGGACGTGTCCAGGATAGTGGATAATTGGCCCAGGTGTCTAGGGGGCGGGTCCCCCAAGAGCGTGGAAGGAGGAGGAGAGAGGGAAGTGATGCGAGCGCTAGGTGCGAGTGGAAGCGAGAGAAGGAATGTCTGTCTGAGGATAAGTCCTAATAAATTCATTGTGTCTGTCTGGTCGACCCCACCAAGTGTCACAGTATAATTGAAATGTAAGCTACAACTGGAGTTGTTGAAATTGGTCAGTGGGATGTGTTCGTACTGTGTTGCATTACTTCTACATGTTACATACATGTTTGTTCTTTGTATTTAAAATGGGTCTTGATCAATAAGCAAATTCGACGGCAGGGTGCGTCTGGATGAGACTCTGGGCTGTCTGTTCCATCTCCTTAGCACAGACATAAAATTTATACCGCACAATTAAACCATGACTGATAGCTGACTTCAACTTGGGATCTAGAAGAAGTGTAGTCGCATTTTTAATACAAGCCCAACTTGCCTGCTGAAGTTTTAATTCACCATTGTGGGAGAACATAGGCACTTGAAAAACAGCAGGCCAAGAGGACCATAAGCTTGTAGACTCACTCAATGACAGTAGATCTGTATCCACGGATCCACCTGACAATGACGAAGAGTCCTTTACAGAGGAAAGACTGAATGCTTGGGGTTTTTTGTACTGCATTGAGAACAGTAGACCTCTCATCATCATGCTGCACAGTGGTGGGCTTTGACATATGAATGACTTGGAAGCTGTTTTCACACATATGTATACAGCAACCCTGAAATTATCTGGACATTACCTGAATGAGCTGTTTGTGATTACGTAAATGTTTGAATCATTTGGACCCAACATTACCCCCAGGCAGCAGCCTAGTACAAAGTCTGCAAAATATCTGATTGAGCGATACATGTGAACAGAGTAGGTCATTGTCCGGAAAATTCACAGCAAGCAAGTGGGAGTGTCACGTATTTTGACGTCTCTGTCATGGGGACTGGTGATGTCATCAAGAAGCCCACTCGCCAGTCAAGAAGGGCCATTTACCTTCGTGCTGATCTTCACGCACAGAGCGTAGCTACTTCGTACTCCTTTCTGCTTTCCTTTGTATTCCTTGGCACTCTTACATTTATCTTGCAGATACGTCCATATACATGGAGTATCAACGCAAAAAAAAGGCACAATTAAGGATAAGTCGGTAGCCTTGGCTCTGCTGTAAAACTCTGCAATGCCATGTGTCATTGCGTCACGTCCTGCCTCCTGCACGCTCTACCCAGGGTCCGCCCCTCACCCAAACCAAATGGAGTATTTCGAGGTAGTGTAAACACGTCTGAGACAGACAATCTCCAGTTGTATGCTACATGTGTGTAAGGGCAACTCAGGACAATGTCCGGACCTGATTATTCAGTCCGGAATTCATGTGGGAAAGCAGCTTAAGAGTAGCTTTGTTTTATACTTCTGATAATGAGGTTCAGTATAAGGAGCTCAACAAACAAGGAATCCTTAAATTGAAGTCTAAAAGTGCTCTGAATTCCACACTGTTTCTTCACCTCAGCCATAAGGGGAATTAATGGATGCAGGGAGTCCATGCATGGGAGAGAGTCAACCTCTGAGAGCTGCCATCAGCCAAGATGATCTTAAGGAGTCCCCATCATCAAAGTCGTTTACTCTGCACAGACACATGCACACAAAAACATGATTAGACGTCAGACATCCATCAATTTTAGATTTCAAATTCAGTGGTAAAAGCCTACTTTGCAATTACTGGGTGAAGCTGGTATGCACATTTAAAATAACCAATAGGAATAGGGTGGGCTGTTTACTAGATGATTATATAAACTGTTATTCTAAGAGTTTCCTTGAAGATAGACAGCAAGCTCCTGCTGGTATACAATAAGTCTAACCAGGACTGTTTCCCATAGAGCTGGGGACAGAAAAGTCCAAGGATTTTCATCGATTTTCATTTTCCCAGCAGATAAGTGCGGTATAAGTGCAGTATTGAAGCATTTTCAATGGTAAACTTAGAGTTTTAACATTGGCAATGCTAGAAAGACTTTAATAATGTTGACAAAAACAAACTGAAAAAGATTTAGTTTAAATTAGGACCCCATGAATTCAAATGTAACACTTTTGACACACACACACACACACACTGTGCTGACGCTGTGCTAACGCTAAACTAGCTAGTGATTGTTAATTTCTGGGTTAATAAATACATATAAATATATACTGTATATACTGTATATACATACACACAGATCAGTCACAACATTAAAACCACTGACAGGTGAAGTGAATAACATGGATCATGGCGTTCCAATGGCTCCTGTCAAGGGGCGGGATCGAACCAATCCCACAGATGAGCTACTGTAGCACAAATTGGTGAAGAGTTCATGTTGCTATGATAGAAAGGTGTCAGTACACACAGTGCATGGCAGCTTGCTCGGTATGGGAGCGGTCAGAGTGTCCATGCTGACCCCTGTCCACCCCTGAAAGCACCTACAATGGACATGTGAGTGTCAGAACTGGACCATGGAGCAATGAGAGAAGGTGGCCTGGTCTGATGAATCACGTTTTCTCCTACATCACGTGACACGCGACATGTTGCTGCAGAATCTTCCACAACTTCCACGTTGTCCTTCTTCTTGTTTTACGGTGGTTGGCATACAGCTTATTTGTGTATTACCGCCACATTCTGCTCCGTGGTGCCCAACGACACCTCCTGGCACCCTTCAAATATATTCCATTTCCTTTGGTGACCAAACTCAAAAACATTGATTTCAATTTTCAATTAAATCAATTTATATGAATGTGAGAGAACCTAGTACATTGAAAATTCTCCATATACAACTGAAGTCCACTTGATTTAATAATGTTCACAATTGGAATCAAAATGAATTTTGTTGCATATACTAACTTCATTTTTGTGAAATTCAAAGCTCTGCTATTTCCCTTTTTTTCAGTGTAATCTTCGGATACTTGTTATCTTTGTTCTTTAGCAAATGGCCACTGAAGAAAATGTTGAGCGTAACGGCGGATGCGCGGCCCTTTTACTGCAGCAGGTCGCAGCTCATTCAAATTTTTGGGGCATTCCAATAAGGGCCAAGCTAGTTTGCAGATTCTATGTGAAATAGAATAATAAAAGTAAAATGTATTTAATTTTTGCAAATTGTTACAAAATGTAGTGTTATTACAAAATGTGCTGAACCAGCATTATATAAAATGTCTTAAACGATAAAATATACTATAGTGTTTAAGTGGACAGTTTGGGAGTCTTTGTGCTGATCTGAACACATTTGACCCCTTGAATATACAAGATGCAGTTTATATCATATTATATATGTATGTAATGTACTTTCCCTCAGTGCTCACTTAGGAATATATGTAATAGTTGACAGGTTCTAAGTCAGGGTTTATAATCTGAAATCTGACATTTTGTCTTTCATTCTTTACCACCACGGGACTCGTGTCCACGTTGAAGACGTCTCAAGAAAACATAGTCGTCTGCAAAAGAGCGAATAAATCACTTTGTGCGTAGGGCTCATTGAACGGATCCTTGGTGATTCGAGTGACAGAAAGAAAGAAAGAAAGAAAGAAAGAAAGAAAGAAAGAAAAAAAGAGGAGATTGTGTCCTTTGCCCGTGTGCTGACTTTGATGAATTTCTGCCACGCGGAGCAGTTCAGCCTCAGCCCGATGCATCATTGATGGATTTTACGACTCCGCGCCGTATGAGACGTAAAACTCACTGGAATGGAGAATATTGACTTTATAGTTTAGAGTTTATATAAGATGCGGAATTAATGTAGATATCATGTAAATATGAGATAATCAAGTGACTGTTGAATGAAGGGATCTCGGCCGTGCAGGAAAACTCTTCTTACTCTTCTTACGTCGATGACATTAAATGGAGCATAAGGAGTGCAATAATAACACATAAAAATACACATACACACACACATACATTTACATGTACATGCATAGCCATGCATACGTGCACAAGGGCAAAAAAAAAATAAAAGCTGAAATTGAAATTTCTCAGCTGGCTAAGACATCATTTCCATATTGATATTCAGCTTAATAGACCAATAAGGAAATGGACATTTTGATTATTTTTTTCCACCATCATCATCATTACCCGTGCTGCTTTCATAGAAAGCTTATAACGCACCTCTCACACTTCCCCGGACAATAATCACGTTTTTACACCAACGCGTTCTCCTGCTCTGCGTCTCAGAAATGCATCAGCAGGGAAAAAAACAAAAAACAAAAAAAACATAAAATGGCTGACATGAATCAAAATAAATCCTCACCGTTCAACCAGCTCTGGTGCGCATCTCCATCAACTCCCGTGAAAGACACAAACCTCCCAAAGATGATTCCTCCATTATGGCTTTCTACTCTCCCACTTTTTCATCTGTTATTTATTATACATTTATTACAGAGCTACTCAATATTCTGGGATGCAGAGTCATCATTAGATGGTTGTTTGCAATGTGCATGTTGTTTTCTTTGTATTTTTTATGTAATAAATATATGATTATATGTGTTAATTGTATTTATAGACATGCATAGCAAGCAGGATAGATAGATACTGAAAACTATGCTATTTTTATGGCATGCATATGGTACTCTATCAATCTACAATATCTCTCTCGAACAAGCAATATCAATATAACCGTAATTACACCAATTAGGCGTGCAACAAAAATTTAACTGCACCGGGAGGAACTTTGGTTTCCCAAACTACAGCTATATCTCTCTCATTTTTGTGTTTTAAACTCTATTCTTAATACCACCTATCTATCTATCTATCTATCTATCTATCTATCTATCTATCTATCTATCTATCTATCTATCTTAAGCGATACAGGAATTATTGTAATTACACTAATAGTCGTGCAAAAAAAATGTACCCATTTCAATGGGTTTTCATTACTATAATTATTATGATGGGGTGAATTTGATTGTCCCCCTGCTGATCTGTTACTCTAAATCCCCCTTTTTCAGGAAGAACGGCTGACATCTTACCAGAATGTAATACATTCGACCTTTACTATTATGTAATTATGCGACACTTAATCAAGTGTTAATGACAATGATAGTTAAAAACAAACAAATTTTAACAATGAGGACGAAACAACAAATAAGGCTAGCCTATAAAAATGGGGTTTCAGCAGGTTTTGTGAGAGTGCACAGTCTATTATTATTATTATTATCATTATTATTATTATTATGATGGGGTCAATTTGGTTGCCCATCTGCAGATCTGTCCGTCTAAATTCCCCTTTTTTCAGCAGCAGAACGTCTGACTCCGCAGGATCCAGTGGCCGGTTGAGGTAAGCGTTGCGTTTTGATCAGCCATCCTACGTGGCTCTGAACTCCCGCTCACTCTCCTCCTCCACCTTCTCCACCTCCTCCTCCTCCGCGTCTCCATCTCACTAAGTCGATTCGAGCGAGCTGCTTCAGAAGAAGAAGGAGGGATGAGGTATGGTGTTAAGTATGCAGGACGGAGGGTGAGGATGACAGTGATGTTTCTTTGGCTTTGAGCTCCAACCGCCTGTCACACCTCCACCCGCTCCATGCAAATTGGAGATGATTCTCGGGGTCGGATGCCAGGGTCAGGATGCAAGTTCTCTTTCTCAAAGCCTACACCACTTAACTTAAATGAACACATAGAAATACATGAAATGCTCTATAAATAAATAAAAATACAAACCAAGACATTGATTTTTATCAATTTAAATCCTAAATTATGGACATGATTTTTTTTGCTTTTCTTGCTTTTTCTTTCGATACAAAGACGTACTATATATATATATATATACAGTATATGTGTGTATATGTATGTATGTATATATATATATATATATATATATATATGTGTGTGTATGTAAATACACACAGTATATGTGTATGTATGTTTATATATGTATATGTATATAGGTGTATGTATATATACAGTATATATGTGTGGGTATGTAAATATACTTAGTATATGTGTATGTATGTTTATATATGTATATGTATATAGTTGTATGTATATATACAGTATATATATGTGTGTGTGTGTGTGTGTGTGCATTTATGTATATACTGTATGTACTTACCAGTGGTGACACAGGGGTTTAGAATGCTTAGATCTTAGAGCGTTGTCTCCATGTTCCTCACTACACCTCCATCTGTCTACAGGTTCTTCTCCTCCAGGTTCTTCTCCTCCGGGTTCTTCTCCTCCAGGTTCTTCACCTCCAGGTTCTTCTACTCCAGGTTCTTCTCCTCCAGGTTCTTCATCTCCAGGTTCTTCTCCTCCACGTTCTTCACCTCCAGGTTCTTCTCCTCCAGGTTCTTCATCTCCAGGTTCTTCTCCTCCACGTTCTTCACCTCCAGGTTCTTCTCCTCCAGGTTCTTCACCTCCAGGTTCTTCACCTCCAGATTCTTCTTCTCCAGGTTTTTCTCCTGGAACCTCTCGCTGGCTGGTCGAGGAACACTGTTCGAGCCACTCGACCTCGCTCAACCACTTGATTCATTCATATTCGAGCGTATGAATAAATAATGGGCGCCTGTGGCTATCAAAAGACCGCCAGACTGGATGCACATGACTAAATGAAAATTCATTTTGTATGCTA
Organism: Zeus faber; assembly: GCF_960531495.2. NCBI lineage: Eukaryota > Metazoa > Chordata > Actinopteri > Zeiformes > Zeidae > Zeus > Zeus faber. The sequence continues at coordinate 23,435,154 of NC_137206.1, read as the reverse complement.
GTCAATAATTGCAAGATTGATTTAATATTTGAGAAGGGCAACGTTTTCCTGCCGTACAATCCTTCAGTGCACACTTCTTTACGCCTTTAAATTCAGACTAACAAGAACCATTTTTATCTCATCATCCCTTTTCGTGCTGGTGATTTTTAAAGCAACATTCAAATGTCCGTGTGCAAATGAGGCTCCAACAGATGTTCACGAAGCTCCAGCAGTCCATGTAGGCTGCATGCAAGCCAGACCTGTATGCACATCGTATTCTCTGCAAAGAGAACAGCAGGAGGTGGATGAAATGCATAACAAGGCCCATTTCAATGTAACTGCAGCCACAGGAGAAACATCACAGACATTTCCAGGAATGGAACAGTCAGCACATTTCAAACAGAGATTTGGTCTCAAATATATCCTGTCTGTCTGTCTGTCTGTCTGTCTGTCTCTCTATAGCTACTTTCACACATGACCTCCGGACATTGTCTGGATAATCAGGTCTGGACATTGTCCAGAGTTGCCCTTTCACACATGTAGCACATAACCCGGGGATTGTTCGTGTCAGGCGTGTTTACACTACCCGGAAATACTCTCTTTGGTTTAGGGCGGAGCCTCGGTAGAGGGCGCAGGAGGCAGGATGTGACGCAATGACACACTGCAGAGTTTTACAGCACACCCAAGATAGCAGATGATATATATATATAGTATAAATAGTATAAATATATAGTATATACCGTATTTTCACGACCATAAGGCGCACCGTACTAAAAGGCGCAGTCTCAGTTATGTGTGCCATTACTGTATTTAACACACACATAAGGCGCACCGGATTATAGGGCGCGGGTTTTATATACCGGTACATATCCTCTACTACGTTTAAATACCTCTACTGCGTATTTAAAAATAGAGCGGGAGCAAAACTGAGTATGTTTGTGCTTTATTCATGTATTTATTACAAAGTATTAATCAAACCCATCGAAGTCATCATCCTCTGTTTCTGAATTAAACAGCTGCGCTAAATCAGACATGCCAGTTTCCCCTTCGTAGTATAAAATATATAAATTGATGTGGACATTTTATTTTGATTGTTGTATATTTTTTGCTTGCATTTTATATTAATAAAACTTTACTTCTATGGATTTTCACTTTCTGATGATCCTGCTAGTAACAACTTGTCATTTTTCTTTTTTTGTTTTATATTTTTGTATTTTTTTCTTTTTTTTGCAAATAAACAAATCACTCCAAACCCATAAACCAGAGCGACAGGTTTTGGGTTCTATTCCGGTGACAGTAATTGGGAATTGGGAGGCCGAGCACACAGTGACATTCCTGTCACTACCACTGCACTCACATGCTCATTGGAACACAGGACCTTAAATATTAAATATATATTCCACAGTCCTGGGGTGTCAGTAACCCAGGCTTGTTAGCGGAGCACTGTTCTTTTTGGGAGTGTTTTTTGTGGGGGGGGGGTGGTTTGTGGCTTTGATGCATTTTAGATTAGACTACTTTATTTCTGTGTTGCCTTCTGATGACATAACATTATGTCAATGGAGGAATACTGTATGTTTTGTGAGGGAGGGCATTTTAATATTGGCTGAATGTTCTAGATCAGCGTTTCCAACCTTTTTTCTGTCACAACAATACTTTTTACAATGAAATAATTCCACGGCAACCACCATCCTGTGTTAACCACTAAAACATCTCAAAATGTCACAAACCTGTAGAACTTTACTTACTGTTGTTATTATGGCCAACTAATAGTTAGTCGCGAATAAGATTGTAGTGAAACCCAGTCAGTGAATCTGTAAACTCACAAACTCTGAATAATTATTGAGGATTAAATTAGAGTCGAAAGTCCTTCCTCGCTCAATGTGCGTTACACCAATGGAATCAAATCAACAGAGATTCAGATAATATAATTGACCCTTTGCACAGTGACTCATCAAAAACGAGTAGAAAGGAGTCAAACTTTTTGGCAACGGTAATAGTTCTGACTTTCAGTGCGAAACTTGTTGAAACTGGATCTTGTTCTGATGAGCACGGAGCTGCTGTTCTGCTGGAACTGTGGAATTTGACGAATTTGCTGTTTGGATCTCGCAGCACTAGAGCAAGCTTCCATTCCTTGTGCATTTTAAGTGAAATTTGAAACATTTTCATGGTAGTGGTAGTAAACAACAAACAGCAAACATCTATTCTTGTAAAAAAAAAAACAATGGTAATGGTTTGAATATAAGTTAATTTACTGAAGCTGATTATCGCAAATTGTTTTGGAAACAGCTTCAAATCGTCTGACCAGCAATGGACACCTGGTACCAGGTCCCCAGTGCGTGGACGAATGCTGCCCACTGCTCCTGGCTGGCCCCCCGGAGGAAGGACAAGCCAGGATGGGAGAAATGCAGAGGCCACATTTCACCGGCCACCACCCAAAAAGCATGTGCGTGTGTATGTGTGTGTGTGTGTGTGTGTGTGTGTGTGTGTATATATATATGCATGTTGTTGTAGTGCGGTGTGTAATGTGACGAATAAAGATTCTTCTTCTTCTTCAAATAGGGGCGTCATGCACATTCAAGCTACGGCCCACCAGATTGTTGATGGTTTTTTTTTTTATTGTATTTAATTGCTATTTTTGTGATATGTGTCCCACCACAGCAAAACTTGCCATCTCGCGCATTTCTAAAATCGCCAGGAGCAGCCAAATAAGTTGAAAAAACCTTTCTTCAAGAAAATTTAGATTTATTTCTGATTCGTGTTCCTATGTGGGTTTTTTTTTATCTTTCAACATATTTTCAAAACCGAGTTTGATTTATCAATAGTAGAAACATGTTAAACCGTGGAGTTAAATATTCCCGTTAGATTACATGGGGAAACAGTTCACTTACCGAGACACAGAACACCACTGAACGGTTTCCTTTAAAGCGAGCCTCCAGGTGAAGATCATTCATTCATATCCCATGTGATGTGAAGCCACAATGTGAAACTGATTTGATAGAGTTCAACCTTTAAATCCTACATGTTTTATACACACACCTGGATTCATTGTCATGTAGGTGGCGTAACAAGCGAATAAGAAAAGCTGATGTCACTTCCGTAAACAAGACGCGGAGCCTTCGGAAAACTTTGAGGGGGATTGTCTCAGAAACACAGTTTGCTGCACCCTCGTCATTAACAAGTCATAACTTTAAAAAAAATTGCATGGTTTACACAAGTGACATCTTGTTTTGAAGCTCTGATTCTCCACTTTCAAATGAGGTGGAAAAAAAGAAACGGCACCAAAAGTACCTACAATCTGTGGCGGGTCACAGACAGTATGTAGTTATAATTGTATATTATGAGTTAAATGTATTGTTCTAATTATGTCATTGATCATACCTCAAAAAGTCACACACCTCTTTTCTCTATGGTATTGGTTCCTTCCAAAAGTTTCAGGATGAAATTGGTTTGCAACAGCAGGTATATGATGGGGTTACCAAGTCCGCTTATAATATTGAACTTTGGGCTTTAAAAGTAGTTCAAAACCACGTTACACGTGTTAAAATAAATAATAAGAGGAAGAAGAGGAAGAGGAAGGTGTGCGTCACCATGTTGCTGTGACCCCCCCCTCCAAATTTTTTTTTTAACAGTGGACCCAATTAACCACCCGCGTCAGTAATATTTCATATTCCATCGTCTTCAGCTGTCATAAATTAAACAGAATAATGTCTTTGATTTTGATTCGCCGCCGTCTAAATAAAACATAGCGCAGCTCAATGCCGCCATTGATTCCTCAGCTTGACCTTGGAGGGACGGGATTTATTTTTAATTGTATTTTTTGACAGGTTGTACGTCATTTTTATGCCCTTTCCCTTTCTCTTCTTTTTTTTCCTATTTCTTTTTTCTGTTTTAATAGTTTTTGCATTTTACTTATTTTATTTTAAATGTCATGAGTCTTTTCTGCGCTTTTTAAAAATTTTATTGAATTTTATTTTTATTTATTTCCATTCGATTTTTGACACGCTTTACAGTACATACAGTAACTTGTGTTTTTTTATTGCATTATTTTATTTAATTTTATTTTAATTTCATTTGTTTGTTGTACATCATTGTCCTGTCTGTCTGTGTCATATGTTGTTAAGATCTCATACTGTTCAGTAAACTGCAGAGAACAGGGTTTTTTTAGGTCACGGTATAATGCTCATGTTAATACTAATGTATGTCGACGTGCTCCACTACTTATTCCACAAGTCGCCATTTTGCAAAGTGCCCCTTGTGATTATTGATTGAAATGTCTGATTAATGGTTGTTGGGCTCTGGATTTGGGCTCATTACCTTCTGATGCTGGTAGAAGCAGATTTTATATTTTTCTTAATGTGATGCTGTGCCAGGCTAATCATGAACATTTCTTTTTTTTTTTGATAAAATGAAAATGTGCTGATTAGTTAGTCCTTTAAACTACAGCAGGACTCATTAAGATCTATCCCGGGGAAGAAAAAAAAAGCTATAAAGTATGTATAGCTCTGCTTAAACTATTCCAGAGAGGGCGAGTTAGAGAAGAGGGTGGAGGGCAGGAGAGAGAGGGTGAGACAGGGTGAGAGGGGGTGAGTAAGGTAAGAGCGGGTGAGAAAGGATGCAGGGGTGGGAAAAGAGGGATGGAAGGGGTGAAGGGGGTGGCAGATGGTAAGACGAAGGTTGAGAGAAGAAGGGTGGAGGACTTGTACCCCCACACCCCGCAATTTTAACTGCAATTGCCAACAGCACATATTGAGCACCTGGGTTATCTGGGTTGGCGGGGCACTGGTGGGTTGGTGCGGGGGCATGGTTGGCCAGGGGGCGGCCGGGTGAGACCCCCTTGCTTGCTGGGCTCGAGTTCTGGCGGCTTGAGCCTGGTGGTTTCTAGCATGCTGCATGCTGCAGGGCTGGGGGGAGACTGCCGGCAGGTGCCTTCCAGGGCCCCTGGGGGGGCCGCTTGCTGTTGTGGGTTTGGGTCGGGGTGGGGGGGTGGCTCCCGGCCTCTGCTCCCACTACTCGGCTTCTCTGCTGCGGGTTGGGGGCTAACGTCAGGGTGCCCTGTGCTGAGCACACTCTGCTATGTGGTTGGGTGCTCTGGGCTCGCGGCCAGGTGGGGCATCAGGCCGGCTGTGGTGGGGCAGGCCTCTCTCTTGTGCAGGCCGCGGGTGGGCATGGGGCCGGCACGGACGGTTCGGGCTGGGTGTCTGGTCCTGGCTCCAGGCCTGCGGTCCATGCCTGGCGCCCGCGGCGCCTATGGCTGCCTCTTGTGCCTGCACATGGGGGTGGGTTGTATGTGTGCGCCTCAGGGGTGCAGGGTCTCCTCACGCTGCCTGGAACTGGGTTATACTTCTCGGGACTGCGCATGGGGGTTGCGCCACGGGCTTCTGGCTCCTCTGGGGGCCCAGGGGTCTTTTGTGGCTGCAGTGTGCAGTGTGGGTGCTCGGGTCTTTCCTGCAGCTGTGGGGTTTCTATATGGCTGTGGGGCTCGGGGTTGGCTTCACACACACACACACACGCACACACACACACACACACACACACACACACACACACACACACACACACACACACACACACACACACACACACACACACACACACACATACAAGCGGTCTCATCACAGGCACGCTCAAGCCACCGGCACCTGCTTGAACGCCCCCCAGCACCCTCCTGGTTACAGCCCTCTCCTTTTCTTCCTCATTTACTGGCATAACTATGACAGGAAGAGGCCATGTGTCCAATTGCTGTTCCAGCTTTCCTGGACATAATTAACATAGCTGAGAGAGGTCGGGAGGGACGTGAATGAAGGGAAATGAAACTGTGTCCACATCTCAGTAGATTTTAGGAATTCGATATTCATATACTATACAGTATATATGATATATACATCACCAGATCAACACGCTGTGTATCGATCCATTTTCCTTCCGTCTTCATCACCTAAATGATGAAATGATGAATGTGTCCCGACTCACTGTGCATCACCTCAAAATAAACACTGTTACTCCTTTATTTGAACATTTTCCTCATTCTCCTCGGCCCAATAAATAAAAATGACAAAAGACTTGGCCTCTCTGGACGGCCTCTAAGCTCCATATCATGTTGATCCGCGTTGCCCGGGGCGGCCTCCTGCCCCTCCTCCTCCACAGCATCTGCTCCCGACTCCAAGTGGAGAGACACACTCGGGCTAATCTACAAATACATGTCGTGGCGGGGGAGCGATTGGCGTGCACAGTGGGCGTGAGTGGGTGGGAGGTTTTGGGGGGGGGGGGCTCACCCACGCCCACCTTGGCATGCGAGCCGCCTTGTCTTCAGATCAGAGCGCCCGCCGCTGCAAAACCAGAGCTTGGCAGCGGGCGCAAGTGTCCGGGGGAGATAAGGGGCGCCACCGGGACCTTCCGGACGCAGGCTTGCGGGCGGAGGCTCGATGATGGAGAGAGGGAGGGGGTGGGCAGAGGATGCAGGGGGATGGAAGGAACGAGAGCCGAAGCCTTTGATAGCGGTTTGTCGCTATACAAGAGAGCGATGACTCTGCTCTCGCGGTACAAGATTCACAAGCGATTCGTTCGTAGTGAACACATCTTTTGAAAGACTCGCGAGTCACTCCGGCAAAATAGGCGCTCGCTTGTCTTTGGGTTTGTCCATTGATTTCACTCGCGACACACACACACACACACACACACACACACACGGGTGTTCACTGAGACTTGGCTCTCAATTTTACCAACGGAAAAGAGCCTTGGGTCGCGACTTGAGTCAGTGACCTCTGAATCGATCAGTGAGCGAGCAAGAGAGAGAGAGAGAGAGAGAGAGACAATCTTAGAATTACGAACTGAAAATAATTGCTGGGAGGATTAAATGAATGTGGAGAAAACGTTGAAGGCATATAACATGATTCAAATTGAATGTGACTGATTTTGACTTTGCATTCCACCAAAATTAATCATTTTGACAGAATGCGATGATTCTTGTGAGAATTCCGTTCCCGACTCGGCGCTGAACCTACTCTTCTGACTCAGGTTCCACCGACCGAACCAAACAAACAGAGTCGTACGAATTGAGCAAATCTTTTACCTTCGTCTTACGTTGCTGTTCCTATGTAGAGGCACCCGATGGCCCATTGAGCTATTGTTAGCATTATCCTGAGCCTACGAGAGACATGAATGCAGGTGGAGAAGTGGTTGCCTGTGACAACGGTCGTTTTTAACAGATCAGTGGTTGTTACCCGGAAATAACTGACCATTGATCACTGCTGTTGGCCAATCCGAATCAACTATAACAAAGTTGTGTAATTTTTTTACATGACTCTTCTGATTGCCCAAAAGAAAAAAAACGTTTTTTCGTGTCCTTTTTGCCAGTCATACCCTTAAAAACTCAAAGTTCGGGTGTTTTTTTCACCCCTCTATCTCTGTCTCTCGTTTCCTCCCAATCTCTGTTTTTTTTCCACCTTTCTCCCTGACATGCGGGAGTTTTTCCCAGAGGATTTTTCTTCGCGTGCAACGGTCTCAGCCCTTCTCTTATCTGACAGTAACAGCGGCCGTCCGGTCCCCGAATCGAACATTTTTAACGTCCCCACACCCTCCTCCTCCTCCTCCTCCTCCTCCTCCTCCTCTGCTTCTTCTCCTCCGCTGGCATTCGGTCGCTCTGCCGCTTCCGATTTGTGCCAGAGTTTAAAGAGGAACCCTCGTCGCTCTGCAGGGAAATCAGTTGTCAAAGTGGCTTTGCTCCTGCTGTCGCCCTCTCCCCAAAAAAGGTGACTGGAGGGATGGAGTGATTATGCTGTAGAGGCAGAAAGACATAAGCGCCCACGCGGCGGCGACTCGCCGACGAGTCGTTCGCATTGAACAAATCTCGGGAGGCAAAAGAGTCGTTTGTTTCATTTACGACTCGGTAACGGCAGCCAGACACGGGTGTTTACGAGGCCCTAATTTGCCAAAATGTTTGACGTTATTTGAGCCGACTTTACACAGCATCTGACAAACATCAACTATTCACCAGAAGGAAGTCTCATTCATTTCAACGGAGAGTAGGATTTTTTGACTTTTCCACTTTTTTCAACTCTTTTCGATTCCGACACTGCGACCGGAAGTCACTTTAGATGAATAGACTAAAATTTCACACAACAAAAGACGTTATCATCTTAATTTTTGGGTGTCACCGTATCCACCATCAACACATCTGTTTTCTATTAATCAATTCATTAATTGTGTGTAGTTCTTACTTTTCGCACTTTGCAAACACAATATGAAGGAAGTTTCACGCTCTCGTTCCTAGAAAACTGTTCGCTGCCGTACTGGAGAACACCGAGCTCTCCCGTCTTCTACCACATACTTAGCAATGCGAAACCCAAACGCATGCGCTACGGACAGTGGCCACTAGGCTGGATCACCCCAGCAGGCGGATAGGATTTTGCATTCAGCGTAAAGCCGGCTTTAATGCCACACGGGATCCATTTGCGAAAAATACATATTTATGCATAGGGTGAATGGGAAACAATCAGAGTTTTTATTTCCCAAAAGTGACATTTTCTACGTTTATATTAACCCCCATTGACGATGATTTATATATGATAGTTATATTATATTAACAGTTATTCTCATGTAATACTTGAGAAATATGAGGTTACCATGTGTCTCCTCGTTAAAGTAGCCTGGATAATATGTTGTGTTACATCACAAAGTTAATGAAGATTAATTACAGTGGAAAAATAAACAGTGGATCATTTTTCCTTCTTATCAATAGGTGATTTATGAAAGATACGCGATTACATGCTTACTGATGTTTTGAAATCCTAATTTATTTCTCAGACACCGGCATCTGCTTGCCAAATTAAATTTTAAGAGGCCAGTATCGTTTGTTCTTCACTTCCACACCTCAATCTCTTTGAGGCTTTCACTTGATATGCTTTAGTCACATAATCCATTTTGGGATAGAATATGAAAGGGCGTCGGCCGACATCGTAATGCATTTTTTGGGGCCTTGCCACATGGTCCAATGCAAGTACAGTCAACTTTAGAGTCTGAAACACAACACAAAAGTTCACCAATAAATGAGACAGATATATTTAATCCGTCAAGTACAACAAAGTTTGTATTGCTTATGATATGTTATTCTGGAGCCAGAGTATAAATTGAAAATATAATATATTCCGTGGGGAAAAACATGTAAGGTTTTGACATGAATGGACATGGACACTCGAAAACGACACACGTTTGTTTGTCCGGCCGGCCGTGACAGGAACCTTTACACCGACTTTGAGCTGGAATGTGGCGTTCCCAGCGTTTCTTTCCTCCATTTATCGCCACCTGGGTAGAAGGTGAAAGTTGTGACGGGGAAAAGAAAACTTGAAAACACGCCAAACAAATGTTTAATAGTATTTTGCCCTTGCCGCCACAGGCACAGTGAGAATGACCCTCGGATCAATGGGACTGAAAAGAAAAAGCCTTTCAGTGGCAATGGGGTTTTTTTTTTTAACAAGTTTTTACACCAGAGTGAAATATTTCTTGAAATAACCCGTTACGGGCAGTCAGTTAAAACTTAAGAGGGGAACACACTACAAGATATAAAGCCGATTTGGCCACGATTCCTTTCCAACAAGCGTGAGCAAAGTCGGGATTCTTTGACGGTTCTAAACATTATCTCACCAATATTATATATCCCGCAAATAATAAACATGTTCAATATTTAGGATCCGATATCCTGGATTGTGGGCAGAACCCCGAGGACGGCGGAAGACACATGCGGTGTATTGTCAAGCGGTAAAGAAGAAAGAAGAAGTCATGAAGAAGTCATGAACACAACAGCGGCCGTGGTGGCAAATGCAAACGCTGCGACATATAAAGCTGCAACATGCATAGTCCATGTCGTCCTTCTTTTTTTCCTTTTGGATTTTCTGTAAAAGAATAGTGTATATAATAGCATCTCTAATTCTAGCCCTGGCTAATTCTAAAATCATGTTTGATCACGCAAGATTTCCGCTTATGAGTCGGGACTTGCGTAGCCACACCTCGGTGTCAAATCTTGGGTGAATGGAGTCTATTCGGCTGGAAACGGAAAGCGAGAGTCTATAAATGGGGAGTTAGAGGTTAGAAATAGAATTTCAGAGTAGAAATAGTCATAATAGTAATAAGAAGCTAGAAATGGTAGATACGTTTCATCTTTGTGTTTTTAATGCTTAAACGTTTGCCCCACAGGACTGCATTGAAGCACAGTGAGCAGCTTCAGCAGAGTAGCAGATTTCTCAATATGAAGCTCGGTTGAGCTCTCGGTTGAACTTATTAAGCTCTCAATAATTAATTATGTTCAGTGAGGTTACGCTACGAATATAGATAAAAACAAATAAACGGAAACAAATATTTTGACAATAGATACTGGGTTGGAAAAAAATAGTCATAGCGTAACCCAACCTTTCTTTTTAAAGTCTATGATTTGACACAATGCACCTTTAAGCGGATGCTCCTTTTGTTATTGACAGACGGGGGAGAAAGAGCGGAACCCTCCCACGGGTGACGAGGACAATAACATTTATTCCGGGGTAGACTTTGTCCAGGAGGCTGAAGAATTTAGAAAATAAAAAAACGTGGAAAAAAAGGCCTTTGCCGGTGGCTGTGACTGCCACACGGAAACGCAATATTCCCTGGAGACGCTTTTAAATTCAGTGCTTTCTCCCTGGACCTCCTTTCCTCCTCGTTTTCGTTTTTTTTTCTTGCTCCTCCTCCTCCTCCCGTCTGCCGCTTCCCAATTATCCGTGCGCTATGAGGCATGTCAGGGCGTCTTCATCGCCGCTCCCTAATTGGTCTTCATCACAACGGAATGCGAGAGGAGAAACTAAACAAGGCGCAGGTAGCGGGGATTCTCTGCTTCAGACTTCCTGTTTGGGGAGGAAGTGATGCAGTGACTTCACTGCAAATTGAAGCTGCTGCAATTAAACCGTGCCGCAGGAAGCGGGTTAGGGAATTATTTAGGTAATAGGATAGGTTAGGAGACACACACACGCAGTACATAAATGAATAAAACATGCATATGCAAAGTTTATAACCCAAAACAGCAGAATACCAATGGGACTGTCTGTCTGTCTGTCTGTCTGTCTGTCTGTCTGTCTGTCTGTCTATCTATCTTTAGTAAAAAAAAGTATTAAAACATAGATATTTGATAGATATTTTCACTTTCTGACAGTCCTGCTTGTAACAACTTGACATTTTTAAACAAATCACTCCGAACCCAAAAACCACAGGTTTTGGGTTCTATTCCGGTGACAGTAATTGGGAATTGGGAGGCCGAGCACACAGTGACATTCCTGTACATTCCTGTCACTACCACTGCACTCACATGCTCATTGGAACACAGGACCTTAAATATTAAATATATATTCCACAGTCCTGGGGTGTCAGTAACCCAGGATTGTTAGCGGAGCACTGTTCTTTTTTTTTTTGGATGGGAGTGACGGGTGGGGGGTGTTTTTTTGTGGCTTTGATGCATTTTAGATGAGACAACTTTATTTCTGTTTTGCCTTCTGATGGCGTAACATTATGTCAACGGAGGAATATGTTTTGCGAGGGAGGACATTTTAATATTGGCTGAATTTTCTAGATCAGCGTTTCCAACCTTTTTTCTGTCACAACAATACTTACCCCACGGCATGACACCACCATCCAGTTGGGAAAAGCTCTGTCCACAGATACGGGTTCGGGGAGGGGGACGGAGACAGCAGGGTTTTCATTATTAAAAAACAACAAGAAGGCTCGCTGGCCGAACATGAACATGGAATATAAATCCGGGTTCAAAGAGCGCGGCAGTGTCCGTGGGTTCTGGTCCACGGCCTCTAGGCTCCTGCACCACGTCATCCTTTCATGCAAGTCAAACAATGCATAAGAAAACCTTCCCAGCCGAACAGCTAAAAAGCATCACAAACCGGTAGAACTGTGCTTATTGTTGTCTTTATAACTGATAGTTAGTCGCAAATGATTCGATTGTAGCAAAACCCTGTCAGTGACTCTGTAAACTCACAAACTCTGAATATAATATTTGAGGATTAAATTAAGGTTGAAAGTCCTTCCTCGCTCAATGTGTGTTACATCATTGGAATCAAATGAACAAAGACTCGGAAAATAGAATTGACCCTTTGCAAAGTGACTCGTCAAAAAACTTTGCAATTTGGACCTTGCAACACAAGAGCTAGTTTCTATTTTTTGCGCATTTTAAGTGATATTGATCGATCGATCGATAGACCTATCTACTGTAATTCCTTTTTTTCCTATCTATATTCTAGCTCTATCTATCTATCTATCTATCTATCTATCTATCTATCTATCTATCTATCTATCTATCTATCTATCTATCTATCTATCTATCCATCTATCTATCTATCTATCTATCTATCTATCTATCTATCTATCTATCTATCTATCTATCTATCTATCTATCTATCTATGGTGTGGGGTTGGTGTGGTTTGAGCAGCCATACCTGACCTGGATCTAGGTGATTGGGATCAAAGTGGCTGCATACCTGTTGCGCGTTGGTTGGTCGAACGAGCAGCAGGTAAAATCCCCATCCTCACACACACTCAGGAGAGGAGCCCTGTCATGACACGTGTCTATCTGCTCCTGGCTAATTCCAGCGAGCCCACTCTCTACAATAAACACCCACATTTGGGTGGCGTGTGGTAGGCCAATCTGCCGCTATCTATCTGTCTGTCTGTACATCAATCTATCTATCTATAGAAGATGGTCTATCTATCTATCTGTCTTATTGTTTTTTTGTCTAAAATATACAGTGATTTCAAAACTACTAAGAATTAGAAGACACACATTTTAGTGAATGTTAATTAGAATGTAAACACTATAATCATAATTAGAATAATAATGAAATAATTAATTATAATAGCATTAAATGAATAATACATAATTAATGCATAATAATACTAATAATTATAATAACTTAAAAATATCTAACTACTAATTATTATAATGTCAGCTATAATAAATAATAAAGAATGTATCATTAAAAAGTCATCCATCTTTATTATTCACTATACATTATTATACTTATAATATTATTTATTACTCACTGTACATACATACTCTGATAAACCGTTTGATGGCTCAGAATTCTGGAGCCCGGGATCAGCTGCTTTCCTTGGAAACATAAAAAGGGCAGAAAGTGTGATGGAAAGAAGTGAAAATAAATAAAGTTCTCTCTCTCTCGCTTTCTCTCTCTCTCTCTCGCTCTCTCTATGGGATCAGCTGGACTTTCTATCTTCCAATCTCTGAGGACTGACGCAGGAGTCTGTCAGAAAATAACACCCTGCAGCAGCGGCAGAGTGGAGGGAAAACATTGATCAGGTCTCTGACCACAGATATCGATCACACTCTGAGTTAACATTAAAAAAAGATAAAAAAAAAAAAAAAAAACCTTATATGAAGAAAAGAAGGTTGAGATTGATAGGATGGGGTACAGTTTTATGGTAAAACTACCATCGAACTGCCATAAAACTATTTGCACAAGCATATAAAAAAGTATTAACTTTTTTTTATGATATGTAATATCTATTTTTTGTGTATATTTTCATTGATTATTTCATTAACATAAAATAAAGGTAAAATAATGTAAAAAATCTTGGAAAAATATGCCTTCCACATAATAAATGTTGTCCAAATACTACATTCAACAACTAAATACATGTTTGTATATTCATAATTATAAGCAAAATAAAAATGAATTTACTTTAAATATCATAACAATAGCCATCCCAAAAATATCATCAAAAATTGTATTTATCCCCCCAGGAAAAAGATCATATTTGATTTTGTCAACATAATAATGAATCTATTTAAAAAAATAATTGCTAGAGAAGCAAAACAGGCTGTTTGAAAGCATCATTTTGGCATTTCCATTCATTACTGATTGTATTAATATTATTCACATTTTTGGTAATTATTTGTGGTCTCCAACAAGTTAAAAGCACTTTGATGGTCGCAGCCGAAACATCAAACAAGGATCCCAGTCACACCGTGAAGCCACATGTGCGGAACAGCGGGAACGCGGGGCGGAACCAGCGAGGATTCCGTGATTTGACTGACCTTTCGCTCGCAGCACGGCAAGACGCCGCCGTCCCAGTAAACATTCCATCTTCACCAACTGCTCAGGGAAATTAGGACTTTATAATATCTGTGCTGCTCATGTTTCATCGGGATTTAAACAAATGTGCGGAAAATGCGGTCGGGGAAACGAACCGGGTAGAGCACAGGCAGCGACGAAAGTCCGCCGTGATGCAAATTCCCACTAGATCTTGTGTTGCAGGATCCAAATTGCACGGAAGGCAGCACTAATTCATCTAATTCACCGCTTCCAGCAGAGCAGCAGCCCTGTGTTCATCAAAACGAGCTCAAGTTTCACGCTGAAAGTCGGAACTATTAGTAGCGATGAGAGGTTTGTCTCTCATTTGAGATTTGGTTCTCGACGTGTCACTCAGTAAAAAGAGTCTCTTGCATTCTTCGGACCGGTCGGTGTGACGCGGTGTGAGTGAGGGAGGACTTCCGACTTTAATTTAATCCTCAATAATTATATCCAGAGTTTGTGAGTTTACAGAGTCACTGACTGCGTTAGCTACAATCATTTGTGGCTAACTATCAGTCGAGCATAATGACAACAATAAGCATAGTTCTATGGGTCTGTGCTACGCGGTGTGAGCGAGGGAGGTCTTCCTCAACCATCATCGAGGGTCAGAAGAGTGGGTTCGGCTCTGAGTTGCCAATGGAATGCTCCGAAGAGTCATTTAATCCTGTCAAGATCATTAATTTTAGGTCAAACGCCTTGGCATGTAGCTTCGATGTAGTCTCGTGTTGATTATGTCCGGTGTGTGAGCCGTGTGCATTCACTCGCTCGCCCACTTTTGCCAGAGTGACTCCTGACTCCCGGCTCATTCATAAGATTTGTTGGATGCGACCGACTCTGATGTTGGGTGTTTCGCAGTGTTTCCAGCGGCTCACAGGACGGTGACAGGGTGGTCTCCCTCTTCTTCCGTGGTATTGTTTCATCACGATGAGTGTGTCCGCAGGCTGTGTCGCGAGAAAAACGTTTCAAAACCGATTCACTGCTGGAAATCCTGACGTGGAAATTTTAAGTTTTTTTTTTCCGTCTGCATGGCGTTTCTGCTCCGGCCTGATACCAACCCCCCCCCCCACCCACCCCACCCCCGCCCCGAAAGTAAATGTAAAACTCACTCTGACATTTATTTAAAATCCAATTTAGCTCAGGTGCTGCGGGGATATCAGGGCTTGATGGAGTTTTGTGTCAACTCTCTAACGAAGGAGCCGACGCCGCGGCTTACCGCCCGATGCATACCAGCAGATGTCAGAAAGTGATTTGACACATATTCCATCAATTTTCGCCGTGTACCTGTGAGGAGCGTAGAAAAGCAAAACAACAACAAACAAAAAAAAACACAGTATCAATAAGTCATCTGGTAAACAGAAGCTCATACAGCTGCAGAACATTACATTAAACCAGAAGCTAAATCATAATGCCTCTGCACGTGGTTTGGTTCAGTTTTCTTTTGTGTGTGTGCATGTGGGTGTGTGTGTGTGTGTGTGTGTGTGCGTGTGTAGGTGTGTGCGTGTGTGCGTGTGCCTGTGCGCCTCTGTGTGTGTTCACGGACGGGTGTTTTCTGGGACATCGATCATTCCGACAGCTGGAATTTAAGGACAATGCAAAAGGAAAAGTTTTGAATAATAATTCACTTTTTTATGCATGAGATGAGGACGTTCAGAAGTAAATTATATAAATATGGAGTATTTAATTTTGTTACAAACACAAATGTTTTCTTATGTCATTAGTGACTTTGCCCATAATGCATTTTGTTCTGTCTGTGAAAACACTGTAAAAATAAATATATGTACATATATAAATATATACTTTGAAATTGTATTGTTCTTTATTTTCTCTTTTTCTATGATTTTTCTATTCAGGTTTTATGTTTATGTTTCTTTTTATTTAAAAAAAAAACAGCGCCTCGTTCGCATACAGCCAATCCGATTGAACCATCAATTAAGGAAGCTCCGCCCGCCCACTGAGCCGAGTGATCTTTACATAAACCTTTTCAATTGTGACCACTAGTGAATATGAATATGAATATGAATTAGGGCGAGGTCAAGTCCCCCTTTCTGGAGATGGTTTAATCAGTCGGTTTATTCCAGCTTGTTTATTCCAATTTGAAGAGTACAGATAATTAGCATTAAATCAATTAATAGGCTGAAAAGGTAAAACTACAAATTAAATAATACATAAACATTCCAATTATAATAGCCAAATCTACAGAAATACCTAAAAATACGGAACATTATGACATGGTGGTCGAGTCAATATGGATCCACCTTTAGAAAACATAATAATACATAATAATAATAATAATAATAATAATAATAATAATAATAATAATAATAATAATACATGTTTTATAATGCGGTGTTCAAGGTTCAAAGACCGATAAAGCTAACAACAATTCATGACTCATAATGACTTATGATAATATTTTTATTTATCTTTTTACGTTTTCCTTCTTTTACTGCAATTTAAAATGCGGTAAAACTTTACAGCCTTAGAAACCCTAAAACCCTTTTGATCCTCTCTCCCTTTACTGCCACGAAAAGTTTTTTTTCCCCCTTCATTAAGATGGAACGGCCTATTTGATATATAAATATATATATATATATATATATATATATATTATTTTTCTCTTCCTTTCCAGCCAGAATGTTGACAGTGAAGCAAAAGAGTATAAAGGTCTTATCTTGATGACCCATTTACACAGATACAGCAAAATATTGGCATTTTAATAAAAATGCCTGCTGACATTTCTGTCATTGTCTAATTCTGTCAGGGGTGACCTTTGCCTCGCCTCCGTTCCTGCGAGCGCCTCCTCCTGCTCGTATTATCAGGATGCGCTGAGTTGCGCTGCCCACGACCAGCGATGCCGCATCACAGGGAAGGAAAGAAAAGCATTTCAGGCGTAATACAACTCCAACAAACTCCAATAAATGCTTCTTAGTAAATGGTCATAGTTCTATGTTGATTTTTTCCCAATATTGCCCCCTATGTATGTATGTATGTATGTACTGTATGTATGTTTGTATGAAAATATGTATGTACTGTATGTGTGTGTGTGTGTGTGTGTGTGTGTGTGTGTGTGTATGTGTGTGTGTCTGTGTGTGTTTAATAAATCAATTGATGGCTAATTACAGTAGGTAGGTAGCTGGATAGATAGACATATGTACAAATATACAATAAACCTAAAAATAAGTATAAATCACCCTTGTTATAGGTTAAGTGGTCAATGATAGATACAGTATATTGTATATGTAAATATTTTGTGGTTTTGCTACATCCAAACGCATGCACTATGCCGGCCGCCACGAGGGGCCAGGATTCGTTTTTCGGATTCTGTCTAAAACTGCCGACTTGAGCTACTTTGGCCTAGTTTAATAGTGGAATTGCTTAGTTTCGGCCAAAGCTCCATATGTGCCAACTAATTTTTTGGCCTGTGTTTGTTCTTCTCACTATCGTTTCGAATAATTATTTGTCGGATTTGAGGTCATGGCAGATGAGTAGTTGTAATAAACACACAGTGTAATCCCAATCCCAGCGTAAGAATCCTCCTTTCATTACCAGGACGTTCAAGCTCTGGATACTTTCGGCTTTTTCCCAGCCACGTCGGTCATTACCAAAATTGAATTATCCACCCAAAAGCGTCCTTAAAACAAGACTTCTTAGGCTGCTAATAAGACGTCAGGACGGCGCTGGCACAGCGTCTGCAGGAAATCCGCCAGCGCATTGTTTTTCCAGATTAACTACAGTGTTCTTTATTTCACATTCCGCCCAAAATGAAACAATGAACAAGCTTCTGGCAAACAAACAGGGACCCCCCCCCGTTCTTTCAAAGCACTTTATCGTATTTCCACACACTCACCTGGACGTGACTCCAGGGACAAGACAAGAGCCAAATAAATCATAAAAAAAACTCATAAAATATAGTCAACCATAAAGATATCAGCTAATTTCACGGGTAGTTTGTGGCGGCTAAGACGAGGGGAAGCCGATGATTTCGACGTGAAACATGGATTTGTGAAGCGTGTTGAGACTGGATTGTCATTTAGGAGTATAGAAATGTTCTTGATTATTTTTATTAAATATACCTAGAATAACTCATTTAATGCAATTGATTACAAGTCCTATTTTTGTCGGAATGTGAATCGTCGGTATTCCTTGTGAGTGTTTATTTTTAGGTTTCTTTATATTGTTTATTGTGAGGTTAGCTTTATATATCCAAATCTTTTTGAATCTTTTTGTCATTTTTTTCGGTTTATTGGAAATTGCCGCACTTTACATGCATTGTATTTCTCCAATTCTTCCTATTTTTTGGATAATTATACAATCGATTATACGATTATTCAAATTATTTTGTTGCATTTTGCCAATTAGCTTTTCAATTTTATTCTAATTTATCATTTTATTTTATTTTCATTTTATTATTATTATTATTATTATTGCACATTGTTTTGATGTGAGCAGCTGTATCTATCTATAAATCTGTCTGTCTATCGGCGCTTGTATATCTTATTCTCATATACAGTTCCTTTGCTTCCTATAGTTTTAAATGAGTATACAGTGTTTCCTATCCTTATAAATCCTGTACTCATACAACTAAGTTTTCTATATCCTCCTGCTGTGCTTGGGTTTCTGTGCGGCTACTCTTCCTCAAATAGCTTTTGTGTCGACTTTAACACGCCCATGCGGCCTCTGAGGACTTTCACGCTGCGTGGCCCTCCTTCCATGTTCATCCTGACGTGTAATTCATTTTTCTTCAATTACATTTTACCCTGTGAAGTATCTTCGACATGTAAAGTCCTGCGCTCCTTCCAGTGCTTACGTAAATAAATACCTCGATTTATTCATGACATATTATGGTTAAATTCCCGTTCTTTATATTCCCTTTTTCGAGAAATGTTGTTGCTACATCTCCCATGAGCTATAATGTGAATGGAAGTACAAGATGGCAGAGAGGCTGGCATGGCTGTGATCCCCATTATTAATTTTTATAATTGTATTCATCATTTTATTGAAACGCTTGGGAGCTTTGTCTGGACCCGGCAGGACCCCACTGTTTCTGTCAAATCGTGTCTGATTTTATTGGTACAGAACCATTTAATTCACATGGAAATCCTTGTGTGCTTCACAAAAAAAATTAAATATGTTAAAATGACAATATGAGACAACAATGACAACATTACTGATTAAATATGGGTCCATAAAAGGGAAAACAATGGTGATGAAAGTCTGTTTAAATTACATCATTAAGCAGATCTCCACCACTCTGCCGCATTCAACTATATTACTGGATCGATCTAAAATGGATACATTTAAATGAATCACTTTGGTTGACTCCCAATGATTGAAAAATACGTTTTAGGTGAAATAACAGAGTTTTTCTTTACGTTCGGTTTCAGACAGAATTTGGAGCCTGTGGTCGCTTTGGGTTTTGGCTCCGATGTCGTCAGTTTGCTGTTGGGTTGGGGGCCAACATTTTAAGCAAGATTCAAGCTATTTACTCTCTTATTTTTTACTTAATCCAGTATCATAATAATGCAAGATCGCACACGATTTGACTGACTCCAACATAATAGTGAACTGAAAATATTAGCTGATGCCTAAATTAATGTCCAAGGCCAAAGGACATTTGGCGCCACTCAGATCAAACCCATTAACGCTTCCACATTCCACCAAATGAATGATTTTGAGGCAATTGGAATTTTTGAGAGATTTATGCAAAACTATGGATAACATGGAATATGAATTTCACCAAATGAAATGATTCTGCAGCAAACGAACAAAAAGTCAGAAAATAGAACGACTCCTCTTTTATCTTTAACCGACTCGTCAAGAACCGAATCTGAACAAAGAGTCAAACCTTTCACCGCTATAATTATCAGCGAAGATGTAGCTCTGCACAATAGGAACAGATTATTTCTTTATATATATTTTTATATGTATATATAATAATTGTCTCCTCTTCATCCTAAGGCCAGAGGCGACATGGAGCTCTGTGTTGATTGTTATGAGCCTTGCAGATATTAGGCGGCGACGTGGCTCAACTCCACAATGTACACGCTCTCCTAATTTCCCAGATGGCGCTCTCAGATGACCTTAGAGCTGTCACTTATTTCCTTTGTTCTTCAGGGTATTGTTTGTTGTTTCTCTGACTTTCACCGGCATGTAAGTCAAGACGTAACTAAACTTAAAAAAAAAACAATAATACTCAAAAACTCAACCCTTCGAGTGCTGTCTAACTCCAGCTAATAAATAATACATCATATTGCATTATTGGATCTATCCAATCTCATTAAGCCAGAACATGCGGGGAGCAATAGGGAACGGGTGAGTGGGAAGCGCTCCAATTCCACAACTACGTCCCATAATAAATAAGCCCGCGCTGAGCAGCTGGGGTCGCCGGAGACGCGCCCGTGTCAGGACTGACAGCTGCCAGAAAGCTTGCAGACTGTCAGTGACCCCCGGCGTCCAGTAGGTATTTTCGGGGATGCGATGGCGCGTGGGGGCGGGCAGTGGTGATGGTGCTAGACTCAGCTGTACAGTAAGAAAAGTGAGATTATTTCTATCACAGCAGCCAGCCGTCCATTCAATTATCAACATCTATACAAAAGAAAGTAGTTAAAGGAAAAAATGTGCCTTGTTTCATTTCAAGGGGAGTTTTTTGGACACAGTGTAGTACCACAAGGATGGTTTCCAGCAGAGGTATTATATACTACTAAGTTCAAGTCAAGGATAATGATATATAGCCAGCTGGTTATTATCACCAAAATATCCCCTGAAAGAGTGATTAGGACCTGAAGGGGTTATTTTGCGATAATAACCGGCAGGATTCACATTATCCTGCTTATTACACGGCTACTTACTAAATAATATGATAAATGAACAAACAATTAAAATGAACTAAACAATAGACAATGAAGGAGAAACAATGATCAAATCAATAGAAATACAAATGTTATCAATTTACAGTAAACTTAACGATAAACGATAAACATAATGTTAATTATAAAGCCGAAAATTCAACAGATCTAAGTTGAGTTTTTTAAGGAAATATTTCCAACTTGAGCATCATAAATACTAGATTCATCAAATTATGATGAGCGCCAACCAAAGGAAGGAAACATATATCAAAATAGCCAACGTGGTTATCCCCCAATCCCCCAAATTATTGTATTTAGATATTTTATTTTTTAATATTTTTTAATATATTTAAAATATAATTTATTATATAATTAATGTGGAATATCCACTTTTGCAAATTAAATGTACAATGTGAATAACAAAAAGCAAAAAATAATAGACACGTAACATAGTATTATTATTATTATTAATATTAATATTAGTATTATTATTATTATTATTAGTAGTAGTAGTAGTAGTAGTAGTAGTAGTGATTGTAGTAGTAGTAGTGGTATTATTATTATTATTATTATTATTGTTATTATTATTATTATTATTGTTATTATTGATGTTATTTAGTTTATTATATTATTTATAATTATTTCTGTAGAATATCCTCTTTTTTAAATCAAATGTGCAATGTCAATAACAAAAAGCAAAAAATAATACAGACGCATATCACAGTATTATTATTATTATTATTGTTATTGTCAATATTATTATTATTATTATTATTATTATTATTATTATTGTTGTTGTTGTTGATATTTATTTTATAATATTGTTTATAATTATTTCTGTAGAATATTCTCTTTTTGAAATCAGATGTACACATGTGAATAACAATGCCTCTAACAGCCTGTGATGAGCTGCAGCTTTCAAAGCCATTTTCTGAAGCTTTTCCATGCGTCCGAAAGATAAGACGCACGATGGCGCGTCGCAGCGTTCTCAGTCTGTAAAATAGAGACGAAATGACTTGTTTGGGTAGCTCAAAGCATGTAATCATCTGGTGTTTGCAGAAAGCGTTGTTGTCGGATGATTATCCGGCTTCCAAACCTCGCGAAGCGGCGACGCTTTGACCTTTTCACATTTCTCTTTCCAAAGTGCTCCACAACGCTTTGTTGCCGCTTCTCCCTCTCTGATGTACCCACTTTTTATTTCTATGTGTTCACTCAGAGCTGCCGTGCAGGACTCAAAAACTGTGCCGCAAAGATGTGAAAACCAATCACGATTTCATAACTAACCTACCAGCAATGCCAGGGTTTATTCTAGCATTACAACATGAAACTGAAGGATTTCAAGTACTTTTCGAGCATAATTTTTCTCATTTTCAAGAACTTGAAACAAATCTAATCAATTTTCAATGTGATATTTATTAATTCAAATATCTGTCCCACCACATTTCTAAAAGCACCAGGAGCAGCCAAATAAGTTGAAAAAACCTTTCTTGGAGGAAAATATGATTTTTCCAGATTTGTGTTCTTTTGTGATTTTTTTTATCTCTCAACATATTTGCAAAACCGAGGTTGATTTATAAATAGTAGAAAAATGTTAAACCGTGGCGTTAAATATTCCCGTTAGATTACATGGGATACATGGGGCAGTTCACTTACCGAGACACAGAACAGCACTGAATAACGCCAATCGATGGTTTCCTTTAAAGTGACCATCCAGGTGAAGATCATTCATCCATATTTCATGTGATATGAAGTCACAATGTGAAACCATTTTGATAGAATTCAACCTTTAAATCGTACTACTTTTATACACACGGAGCAACTGTTGTGAAATGGCGAAGAAGAAGAACCCTCTCGCGCAGGCACCTACCTCACTTCCGTAAACAGACGGTTATAGCGCAGCACAGGGGTGTTTTGGTCTCACTTGTCTGTGGGAACTTTCTTCTCTGTATCATTATGGATTATGTGAAGCGGGTGGATGAAGCTCTGAATCATATTTCGGTCCTTAATCTGACCAGTGTGATGGATCCAAGTCAGTGTTAGCAGCGCTTACTGGACTTCATTTTCAGGGATGATAGTTAGTTCTCCAACAGCGACGCGGAGAACGACAGCGATGCTGAATCTGATATTACTCCGGACTTGGAGAACATTTCAAACAGCGGATTTCAAACTTAATGTGGCGAGGACCACTGGAGGAGGCCGACGATACGTCCATTGTTCGGTCTCCTTAGGTGAAGAAGTTGATGAAGTCCGTGATGAAGTCCGTTGAGGTTGGTGATAGATTTTCAGTTTCAGACTCATAATTTTGATAGACTCTACATTTTGTTGTGTTGTCCCTACTTTTAAACTCCAAAATAATTCCACCTTTATAAACCATGTATATTCTTACTGTTAAATAAAAGCTTTTAAAAAAAAAAATGAGTTCTGTGTTGTTGAGCTGGTCGTGATTGGCCCATTCAGCAGTATGTTAAGTAGCCATGAGGCTTTGTTTGTCCGCCAACCCCATTTGCACTCTGGGAGCTGGCTGAATGAACCTGGTGTGGGTAAAACTTTGGAGGTGATTATCTCAGAAACACGGTTTCTCACATCCTTGTCATTAACAAGTCATAGCTTTAAAACTATTTGCTTGATTTGTACAAGTGAAACCTTGTTTGGAAGCTCTGATCCTCCACTTTCAAATGATGCAAAAACAAAAATCTCAAAAACCGCCAAATGACCCTAAGGTATGTGATGGGTCACTTTGTCTCATTGTCTGTTATTTATATTAGGATACTGTATCTATTATACAGTACACATCTATATCTATTATTCATGTCATTGCCATCTACTATTAGAACCATCTACTCCCAACCAGACTGGACTCAATTTAAGTGTAAAAACACTATTCTGAAAGTGTTTTACTACCTCACAACTTGAATAACAAATATAATGTTTTTTTAAAGAACAAAAGGGGCTATCTTTCATCCATCTATTGTTCTATATAGTGTTCTATATATCTTTTGTTCTCTATAGTGTTTTATGTAACTATTGTTCTATGTATTGTTTTATCTATCTATTGTTCTATGTAGTGTTTTATCTATCTTTCTATCTATCCATCCATCCATATATCTTTTGTTCAATATAGTGTTCTATCGATCTATTCTATATAGTGTTCTATCTATCTATTGTTTTATATATTGTTTAATCTATCTATTGTTCTATATAGTGATCTGTCTGTCTGTCTGTCTGCCTGTCTGTCTGTCCGTCTGTCTGTCCTTCTGTCTATCTATCTATCTATCTATCTATCTATCTATCTATCTATCTATCTATCTATCTATCTATCTGTCTGTCTATCTGTCTGTCTGTCTGTCTGTCTGTCTGTCTGTCTGTATACAGTATAGTAATATAGATATATACAGTAGAAAATGAAGAAAACAAAGTGAACCAGGTATAGCTTCTTTCCTGCATTGGATGTGCAATGAAAATACATGTAATTTAAAATTGAATGAGGTTAAAATGCGTTCCTGAACACTCAAGAGGTCAAATTCAAAATGATCTTTTCGGCAAAGTATTAGGATGTAGATCTATAATGAACAAATTAACACACATTGGCTTTTTCTTTTTCCTTTTCTGTCACAATACTGACTCTAATACTACATTAAAATAATAAACAGGCAGCATTGTCGTGAAATTTTGAAGCCTTACCCAATCAAAGGCAGTCTGTTTTATTAGTATAATAAGTTGTTTTTGATGCTGGGTATTTTTATTCGTTTTTATTTTTCTCAATGAAGCAATTTCCCCAAGTGCGCTGATTCGGTTCCACCCTCGTGAATCATTTTTAGAAGCTTCTTATTTGTTTGTTTTTTAATTCACGTTTTCATTCACCAGTCGGTGGTTTCTGTCGGTGTGTTATTCTGCATATTCTACATCCTCCATCTCTGTTCACAAGATATTTGTTTTTCTTCTTCCTGCTGAAATATCTCCACCTTTCCCTCAAAGTGAGGTAATCGTTTGGTCATAATAACAATATGTTTTTTCCCAAAACACCGCAATTGTTCCCTCAAATAATGTCTTGTTTTCTTGTGAATGTTACACATTATCATATACACCGCCATATAGCATGAATGACATTTCTGAATCCCATGTTTTAAACCCAACTCACGACATGGGGAAACTCCATAAGAATAGTTGCACCTTTCTCGTGTAATGATGTGATCGTGTTTTCATCATAACAAAATGTATACACTGCGATTATTTCTGAAAATACTTTCTTAAAATAAGTACTTTTCATGTTATTTTAACATAGCTAAAGGAAAAAATAAATTATCACATTTTTTTGAGAAGAAAAATATACATAAAATATACATACAAGAAAAAAACAAAACAATTATATAAATATATACATTTAAACCACAACTTATAACCATGTATATTGTGTAGCTCCCTGTGGAGGCATGGACTCCACAAGACCTCTCAAAGTGTCCTGTGGTATTTGGCACCAAGACTTTAGCAGCAGATCCTTTAAGTCCTGGAAGTTGTGAGGTGGGACCCCCATGGATCGGGCTTGTTGTTCCAGCACATCCCACAGATGCTCCATCGTATCGGACCCGAACCCCGACCATCCACATGATGTAGAAGACAACGTGATTCATCAGACCAGGCCACCTTCTCCATTGCTCCTTTGTCCAGTTCTGATGCTCATGTGTCCATTGTAGGTGCTTTCAGAGGTGGACAGAGCTCAGCATGGACACTCTGACCGCTCCCATACGCAGCAAGCTGCTATACACTGTGTGTTCTGACACCTTTCTATCATAGCAGCATTAACTTTTCACCAATTTGTGCTACTGTAGCTCTTCTGTAGGATCGAACAAGACGGGCTAGACTTCACTCCCCACGTGCATCAATGAGCCTTGGGCATCCATGACGCTGTTGCCGGTTTACCAGTTATCCTTCCTTGGACCACTGTTGGTAGGTACTAACCACTGCATACCAGGAACACCCCACAAGACCTGCCGTTTTGGAGATGCTCTGACCCAGTCGTCTAGCCATCACAATTTGGTCCTTCTCAAAGTGGCTCAGATCCTTACCACGCCCATTTTTCCTGCTTCCAACACATCACTTTCAAAAACTGACTGTTCACTTGCTGCATAATATATGCGACCCCCTGACAGGTGCTATTGGAACCAATTGAGCAATGTTATTCACTTCACCTGTCAGTGGTTTTGATGTTGTGGCTGATCGGTGTATATATACTGTATGTATATATATTTCATTTTTTCATTATTATGTAGCTAAAGGCAAATAATATAGAAAAATAATAACAAAAAAACATAAATATGTATACACTTTTGTTTTTTGTTTTTCATCCTCCTGCTATGTCAAAATAAGAAGAAAAGCAATATATTATTGTATGGAACAAAACAACGCAGTGTTGTGAGAAAATGCACCTCGTTAGTACGACAACATCATCGCACCATTTCAAGGAAAAAAACAAAGGTGAAAATACATTTTTAAAGTGAGCGCGTTGCCCCGCCATACGGCACGCACATTATTCCGAGTCCTTTGAGTTAAAGCCCCTAATGACACATGTGTTTCGTGTGGTGTTGCCTGGATACCTTGTTTCTGCAGCGCGCTGATTAGCTGCTTACCAGCATCAAACGCATGGCAGCTTTTGCCATTTTTATGCGCATTGCAACATAGTTAAATATATTTTTCTCTATTTATTTGCCACCGCTGATTCCCTAAATCACAGACGGACTAGGAAGGAGCGACACGAGCACTGATTGTGCAGATAAACTGCGGCCCGCGAATAAAAAAAACATAATATTCCAAAATAATGGAAAGACATATTGAGGGAAAATAGCCTTTGAGGAGTCTTGAAAGCCTTCAGAGGGTCATCACAGAGTTAAATTGAGTTTTTAACACATTTACTCGTCTTTGCATATTTTAATTTTTTTTTTTTTTTGTATATGCTGTAGCGATGGTGACTGTGCCTTTTCAAGTGGAATTAAGAAATACAAAATACAGAAAAACCAAGAACCAAAAATATGTGTCACTGTAGCTGTCAGTGGGATAATATTAAGGAAGGATTGTTACCAAATCATTGAAATTTTCCAAAACCCTTAACATAGAGAAATTAATCAATAATTAATATCACAAATCTATAAATGTCAGTTATAATGTGGAATTCGGTCAGATGAAATGTAAAAGATGCTGGCTCGTGAATGCTCTCGAATTAAAAATGACACTGCTATTGTCCTTTTAAGTCCTTTTTAGTATTTGTATTTCTACTTTTTGTTATTTTTATTTGTCAAGCTTCAGCCAATCGTGAGTCCCTTCTATAACATCCATACCAAATTCCCCCCCCGAAAACATCAAGTTTTATTCATATTCTGAGGCACATCACAATTATGAATTCATGAGTCTGTTAAATTGGGAGGATGAGGGTTTTGGAAAATCAAGTTTCTGTGTGACAGGAGTTCTCATGAAGGTCACGAAACTGGAATTTTAATTTTGAAAGTTTTTCCCTTTTTGGCGATTGTGCTGTTTAAGGTTCGATTCGTCTGACTCTTTTGTTTGTTTGAATCAGTCGGTCAAACGATAGTCTTTGACGATAGTCGATAATCTTCGATAGCTTGAACGGAATTCTCACAAGAATCATTTAATTCTGTCAAAATTATTTACTTTGGTGGAATGTATAGTGCAACTCAGTCACATTCACTATGAATTATGGTAACTGTCCTCACCTTTTTTTATCCAACATTAATTTGGTCCTCGGTAGTGCTTTTCAGTTTTCTTTTTCAGCTTTTCTCTCTCTCTCTCTCTCTCTCTCTCTCTCTCTCTATCTCTCTCTCTCTCTCTCTCTCCCTCTCTCTCTCACCCCATCACTGGATCATAATTAAAGGAGCTCTCAAAACAAACTACTCATTTGCTGCAGTGAGTCCCAACCCCAGAGTCATTTGAAAGAATTGTTCAACGTGGACGAATCGTTTGCGACCCACTGATTATCAAGCGAGAGAGAGAGAGACAGAGAGAGAGGTAGAGAGAGAGAGAGAGAGAGAGAGAGAGAGAAAGAGAGAGAGAGAGAGAGAGAGAGAGAGAGTCGTCAGCAGCACACCGACATGAGAAGGAAATAAGCTGCGCAGATAAGCTCAGCAACGGTAACTCCTGGCACTTCCACTCATCTCTCCACACCTCTTCTTCTCCTTCCTCTCATCTCTTCTCAGCTGATGGTGCCGCTGATAAGCAGCAGAAACACAGAGGGATTGAGCCGATTAAAACTCTGCAGTGGCGTCGTGGTGGCGTCAGAGCATCGGGATCCTGATTTAATAAGGCTCGCTAGTGTAACGCACGCTGATCTGACGCACATGGCCTGCAGTGGATCCATGATGTGCAGCCACAGAATGTGTTTTAATGCCGTTTGTAATTACAACAAGGATCTGTTCATTCGCGTGAGTAAATTTTCATGTACAAGGAATTTGTCGCGGTGAAGATTGGTGTGTTGGTGTGCAGACTATCAACATAAAAAAAGCTCAACCTGAAATAAAATGTCAAACACACTAAAAAACAAGTAGCGAGAAATAAAGAACTGAAATTTTCAAATATGTAATAAAATGCAGAATATAAAAAGTGTGATTACATACAGGAAAAGGACTGGTACAGGTAGCAAGTCATCGTAATAGTGTATACCTTTTATACAATAATACGATATACGATATACGATTTATACAAATATACAATATACGATGACTTGCTTTTCTCAGAGAAAAGCAAGTCATTGTATTTAACTGGATGGATGGATAGATGGATGGATGATATATGACAGATGGATGGATGGATGATGGAGGATTATGGATGGATAGATAGATGGATGGATGGATGATGGATCGACAAATGGATGGATGATAGATAGAAGAAGGGTAGATGGATGTATGGATGGATAGATTATAGAAAAATGATGGATGGATGGTTAGAATATGGATAGATGATGGATGGGTGAATGAATGAATGGATGGATGGATGGATGGATGGATAGATGATGGATGGATGATGGATAGATGATGCGTAGATATTCGATAGATGTATTGATAGATGGAAACTTTATTCATCCCAAAAGGGGAATTATGTTGTTTCAGCAACTCATAGCAAAAGCAATAAGCAATAATAATAAAGTAATAGTAAAGAAATAAATACAAAAAAATTAATGAGTTAAAAGTAGAAAGAAAAAATGTCATTATGCAATAAAATAATTAGCAAACAATGAAATGGACCTAAAAATCAACGAAAAATGAGAAAGAAAAATGGACACTAAATAATGGGCAATATAAAACACACCTAATATTTATGATAAACAATTACAAATTAAAAAACAAACAAACAAGCTAAATGCTAGAAACAAAAAAATGTGGAAAAAATGGCAATCGATCATAAACCTGAAAGAATTAAAAAACAATAAGCCTCAAACACTGACATTCTCACAAATAATTAATTGCAAAAGTTTGCACATATGTTATATATATATATATATATATATATATATATATCACTAGGATAGCGAGCCGCAAAACAGCAAAACTCCGGTGTGTCGCATCTCCTGCCGATCAGTCGTATTGATCCAGGTTAACTGTAACATCAGTGCATCAACAGCATCGATGCTGAGTGATTCAAAATATATTCAAAGTTACCCTTTAAAGCGGGGAGTTAGACTGTCGAATCGATAGCGGCGAGCGTCCTATTCCTACCACTAGGAATACTTCCAGCGCTCCTGCATTTTACATCCCATCCTCTGTGGGGGCCACAATGAAATCCTTGAAAATACAACTTAATGTGTTTTCCCACTGAGTACAACATGTTGGCTTCTCTTGGAAAGTTCAATACATTCTAGTGCTCGTTGCTGTTTAATTCTTCCTTCCTCTCGCAAAAGGTAGTTTTTAAAGTTTATTAAATATACTTTGGTGGTTTCCATGTAGAGGCTTTGGCAATGCACAGCAAACATTTCCAAGGTTTGGGCAGCTCGCTGGGAAAACACAGCAATGCCTGCGATCCCCAAACAACTTTGATGGTTAATCTCAAGCTCTTGAAAGTGTCTAGGCGGACGTGTTCCTGCGATGCGTTGTGGTGCTGTACAACATTTGGAGGCGAGGGATGAAATGTTCAAATCTTTTATTTATTTATTTATTTGTATTTTTTTGTTTTTTTGAGATTCGGTTCCCGTCGAGTGACTCGGTAAAAAATAGTCGTTCCGTTTTTTTCCGACTCTGTGTTGGCGTGATTCAGTCGGTGCAACGTGCGGATAAGCGAGAGAGGATTTCTGCTGAACGATAAACGAGAGTCAGAAGAGTTGGTTCAGCTCTGTTGGACACGGGATTATTGCATTAAACATCAAATTCCGTCAGTTATTGATGTAGGCAGAAGAATGCAAAGAGTGGATCTCAAAAGTAATTTCCTTCTTTCAAAAATATTTATTTTGGTGGAATGCAAAGTTTAAATCAGTTGCATTCAACGTGATTGATGCCAAATGCTTTGGCCATTTTCCAACATTTATTTAGTTCTGTGTAATTTGTTTTCAGTTTGGTGAATCGAAACTCAAGGAGCCTTTTTGGGCACGTTACCCTTTTGGTTCGCAAATCGAGGTTCGAGACTGTGAATACCGAACGCCTGGCTGCAGTTGCTGGGCCATGAACCAAACAAACATACAAACAAACAAACAAACAAACAAACAAACAAACAAACTCTACAAACGATTTTGTCACTAAGAACGATTCGGTCCTGACTAACTATTGACTTTCTACAAAGTCTAAATTGAAGCCTCTCATCACGGACAGAGTGCGACAGCTCTCGTTTAGTTTCTGGTGGAAGGAAACACAGGAGACTTTAAGCTGGAATGCAATGAAGGCCATATTGATTTGCCAGTTCAGTGGTAGCGGTAAAAGGGAGAATGCTTTATTTAATCAGGAAGCCTCATCCAGACCAGGATAGCTTTCACAAGAGACACCAGCCAAGATGCAGTAATTAAAGTCAAACCAAAAGTCTTGTTAAGTTGTTGTTGTATCAGCAAATCAAACTTTAAAGAGCCTCTTTAAAGCAGGACTGTGTAACTTTTGGTATTTAGGATTTGGCGCCATTACAGTTTCTGAGTGCAATCGTACTTTTACACCATTGTCGTAAAACACGGTCTGGTGTCAGAAAATAATTTATTTTACCGGTCAAATTGGAACCTTATCCGTCACGTTTCAACAACAGTCTATGTCACAAATGCAAATATAATGTAGCGGCACCCCTTGCACAGACCTCGCTGCTTCAGCGGGCACTCAGTCCATGGTTCCCCCGGAGCAGGGGAGAGAGGCCAGAAATTGGCCCTGGCATTTTTGGCCCAGACGGCCCACCACAATCGGTCAGACACCACTCACCAGTACACCCTCCTTGCGGTCCCCTTAAATATGCGTACCTACTGTACTATTCCCCAAACCACTACAAAGCTGAGTAGTAAGAGCCGTGGACAAGTGTACGGGATGGTGCAAGTGGATCAGTGTACTCACTAGCTCTTGACTGACTCCCTGGTGATCAGAGGTGGCCATAGAGTACGTCGCCATACTCAAGTAGAAGTACACGTCATTGTCAAAGAAAAACCTCTGCTATAAGCCAAACGTATAATTTGAAATGGTTTAATAAAATGTAAGTACACAAGTATGTATAAAGTATACAAGTAAGTCAAAATGTTGCCTGTGAACGCCATACCAATTGACAGCAAAGATCTCCTCTTCAAACAAGGCAACCTTTTAAAGAGCGAGAGGGGAAGACATAGCGATAACGTGAGAATGATACTCGATTGGGTTAAATGATCACAGTACCTTTCATCTCGAACAATGTAGGGAGATTGTTGCATGTATGGTACAATTACTTTGACGATTGGCTTCACCGCCCTCTGAACAGCATCGGCAACAATGGACAGCAGAGATCTCCTCCTTAAACAAGGCAGCCTTTAGAAGAGTGAGAGGGGGTTTGTAGCTTCTGGTTTGGGGTGAGGATTTTAAAACACCTGCATCATAGCTGGCTCAGGGCGGGCAAAGCAGTCGACAGCCCGTTCCTCCCTGTCTCTCCCCTCCACTGCTCCGCTGCAACAACCTATAAGGAGAGAGAGATGATGACAATTAATCGGTTGAGGTATTAAAGGTACACTTAATTATGTTTTGTGAGTATCGATTTCGGTTATATAGTCCTACAGTATATTCTTGAAGAGCAGGACTTCCAGATGGACAATGTGCTCTTCAAATTGTTTTTATTGGACCATAAGTCACAATATGAGCCTGTTTTTCTCTCATGTTTACATACATTACAAATGTAAACAAACTTTTTATGGCTTTAAGGGACATCTTAAACTTATTTTTAGCTCTTACAAACGGATATTCCTTGTATCATAAGCACTGTCAAAGCTAAAAGATACTTTAAGATGTAAAAAAATAATAATAAAGTTTGTTAACGTTTGAAGGGCCATAGAAAAGTTTTTCCGTGTACCTTTAACACTATTATACATTCAGGTACAGAATTAATGGAAATCCCTGACAAAGTTGTGCAAAAAACCATATAATTTGAATGATACCAAACTGGCAAGGAAAAAATTGATGTTTATTCAATTAATGCACAGAGCTGTTTGTTTGTTGCATCTTTTTTCATTTGATACCAACTGTTCAGTTCGTGCAGATCTCAAGTATCCAAATATTGATGATGGATATTGCCTAAGCTTTACACAGTTAATAGATCATCTTACTGTTTTATATTAATGTTCAGAGAGGAGTAATAGTTGGATCTTTATATGTGATAGGGCAATTAAATCAATGGTTTTGCTTGTTTGTTTGAGGAGTTTGACCTACAGTTCATGCTGCCACCACGTGAAGCTCAATGGACAGCAGCACCAACAGTTTGAACATACTGTACTGTGGGCGGAGAGCAACCGCACAGATAGTTATAACAGTGCACATATACAGTATACCATATATATCCGAAGAGTTACCACCATACCCAGCTGAAAACAAACATAGCACAACTTTGTTGCTTGTTGTTGGAATGAGAACTTTTTTGTCCTGTAGGCTAATAAATAAGCAGGCATACATTTTAGCAGTAGAGCCAAAGGTGTTATAAATTACACAGTACAGCCTTCTCATGCATCTTTATCAAGGGAACCCTTAACCTAATCATTTTAATAACATTATGATGATACCATATGGACCTAAGTCATTCACAGAAACGGTCTGACTTTCTGATAGCGTTACAATTATGTGATCTTATCTCATCTCTCATCATCATCACCATTATTTGAATTAATCACCATCATCGTCATCATGGCATGGCACACACAGGCCCCATGCTCACCGCTTCACTCGCCTCCTGCTCCTGCTCACTGTCCCTCGGTCCTGTCAAACTCCCTCTGTCCCTCCTCATCCTCCCTCTCGGCTGCTCCCCTCCTCTGTAAAGTTCCACCTGTTGCGGGTGCTGTAGAGGTTGAAGCTACAGCCCCTGTAGCAAACATGTCTGTTATTTTTGGACATTTGGCGGCATCTGCCTCTACATTTTATTTTTTATTTTTTGGCCTGCAACTTCCCCGCACCCCCTTTGGCCTTCCTGCACTTTTGTTTACCCATCGTCCATACACAGATTTATGGCTCGGCTGAGCCACACACGGGGGTGGAGGGTGCTAGTAAGCAAAATAAAAAATTATAAATTTGATTATATTGGCCCCAAGGTGCGGACAATTTTTTTCGCGTGAATTTTTTTCAAAATGAAATCATATCAGCCATTTGGCCCCAAGGTGGGTCAGCCCACCGGGAAAATGCCTGGTATGGTGTGGGGATGGTCTGGTTTGGTCTGGCACCTGAATCTAGATAATTCAGGATCCAGGATCAGGGTGGCAGCATACCTGTTGGTCGTTGGTTGGTCTAACGAACAACAGGTAAAACCCCCATCCCCACACATTCACAGGAGAGGAGCCCTTGTCATGAAGCACCTGGGCTAATTCCAACTAGCCTTCTCTCCACAATAAATTGGTGTCTACAACCCCGTCTTCTTTGTCTCTGTGCCGGAGGCCCATGAAAACGCCACTTGGGCGGCACATGATAGGCGAAACTGCCACACCCGGTATGCAAGATTCTGGTCCAGGCCTGGAGAGAGGGTGCGAGGATTGCACTCGCAAGCCGAACTGTAGAAAAAACCCCATGGAAAAATGAAAATGAGGGCCAGCGAGCGCCGGCTGAGGTGCGGGAGCTGGACGCAACACCGGTACATCTCATCTGTGCCATCAGGGAGGTTGAGCGACTACGTTGGAAGAGGTGCCATACTACAAGTCAGTGTACCATCAAAATGATTTTGCAACTGTTATTTTAAGGTAAAAAAAAGTTACATAGTGTTGCTTTAAAGCTGGGAGTTTCTGTTTGTCGTTTGAAATATGCTGAGAGCGTGGTTGTGTTGCATGGGTGTGGCCACCGGATTCCCTTGAAACTCCTGCAAATAAAAATTTTTTCTTCCTGTTTCTGAATTTCAGTTTCGGGGAAAAAAGGCCAATATACAGTAAGTGTTGTTACTCATGTTTATGTGCTGGAGTGGCCGTTGCTCTGAGACCCCACTCACTGTAGGGGCGGGGTCTATGAAACCTAACCGATCAGGATTTTTGCGATGAATTTTACAGATAAATTCTACGTAATATTGCTCACATTTCCCTGAAATTCTGTCAGTGGTTGATATGAACCTTGACAGGTCTTAATTGAGATTTCACATGTTTTTGTGGTGTTGTTTGGTAATATTGCGAAAAATCTATAATGAACAACCATGAACTGTTTTGAGTAAAGACCCCGCCCATATGCTGCTGTCCATCAGAAGTCTGTAGGGTTAAGTCTGTAGTTCCCACTTCCCATCTGAATGTGTTCCAGTGCCCTTGTTTGAGAAAACATGGACACAGTTGACAAAAAGTCAAGATATTTGATATTTTCTACAAAATTTTCAGCACATTGCTGCAAAGCCCAGCACAACCAACTCTCCTGCTCTCTCTCTCTCTCTCTTTACCTCTTTGCTTTGATTGGTTATTGATTGGTTGACCTGACTATCACCGTGGATTGGTGGATTCCCTATACCAAACGTAACGAGAACATGAAATACTGAAAACGGTCAATTTTGCTTGCCCCGTCAATTCTCACACAGTTTGAAGTCGGCATCTTTATTGAACAAAGTTTCCAGTAATAGAGGCAGTGCAAGGTTCTCTCCTCTTTATTAATACTGTCTCTGATGAAGGCTATATTTATTTGCCAGCTCAGTAGATGCAGGGGATATTGAGAATGCTCTAATGAATCAGGCCGTCTCATCCTTATCAACATCTCTTTCACAAGAGACCTCACAAGTGTGCAAACGACATACTGTATATAAAATCACAAAGAATGATATTGAGTCCGGGCTGAAAGTACTTACTTATGACAGGGATATACCACAAGACTGTCGAAAGACTTCCATCCTTGTAGCGCGCACACTAGGGGACTTCGCAAGGATGGTGATTCCAGGGGAATCCTGGCAACACGCTATAAGATCCAAGATTTAAAACTTCAGAGAAAATCAAACCAGCCTGATATTCTCACTGATCACGAGAATTTCTCAAATCAAAGGACCGCTGGTGAAGGGAGCGCGGTCTGAACGGCCCTTAAGGCGAGACATTTCCTTATGATTCCTTATATTCACGTGTTACGTCTTATATTCAGCCAGTTGGTTTGTGCTCCACTAGGCATCGGAGATCTGCTACTACCGTGATGATTTACTTGAGTACAAGTAGAAGTTGTGATGACGAAAATGACTCTCGTTTTTACTGATTGAAGTTCTCTTTTCTCCCGGTGTATTTGGTGGAAGACAGCCTCATTGAGTTGACATTAGTGATAATGAGCCATTTTTATTTTGTGCACCACAAATTGTGCCGGATTGCAGAATGAACCAAAGTGCAGCACATATGAATAGGCATACCTAAGAATAGACAGAATGCTTTGCTTTGATTGGTTCTGGAAATGGAATTGTTCAGACTGTTCATGTGATTCATTCAAGTTCATTACAAGTCTAAGCAGATTCCTGTTAAAGTATTAATATTGATATTATTCATATATGAATTATGAATAAACAAATACTCATTTGTAACTTATCACAATTGCAAATAGCTATGTACAATCATTTGTTAGAAAATAACGTAAGTCACAATACAATGAGGTTTCTTTGATTCATTTCTTGCACTGCACTGTAACTTTTATGACTTGATTTTATGCAATCTATGTCCTTTGATAATGTGTTTTTTTGCACTTTGTCTTAATGCTTTTGATGGTTTATGTACAGCACATTGAATTGTCTTTATGAAATGTGCTTTATAAATATACTTGCCTTGCCCTGCCTATGAGTACTGAATTTTAATTGTATGCAATAAAGTATTGTTACTTTCTTTGTAAGTATTGTTCCTTTCCAACTCTATACCAGCATGTAAGCATAGCACAAGACACACAGGAAGGGTGAAATAATTAGGGGCTATTTATTGCCCCAAAGGATAAATAAATGGGCAAAACCAGTGAAAAAGTAAAAAAAAAATATGAGAAAACATGAAACATGAAACAACATGTGTTAAAGAACTATTCCAATGCCCCAAAATAAAAGCCAATGTCCCCAATGTCCCTAAAGCCAATGTTCTACCCTAGTCTATCCATCCCAGGGTAGATCAGATCAAACACAGGGATATAAACCATGCTCCGGGCAGGTTATCTCCCAAATAGGAGCCTTTCTGTGTGGAGTTTGCATGTTCTCCCCGTGCTCACATGGGGGTTTCTCCACCTAAGGGCACTCGTCGTCTGACCAGCGATGGACACTCTTTACCAGGTCCCTGGGCACGTCGACAAATGCTAGCCAGGATGGGTTAAATGCAGAGGCCTCATTCCACCATCCAAAAGCATGTGTTGCATGATAATTAAAGAGTCTTCTTTTTTAAATAAACATCACTATGTTATGGACATAGGTTTAGATAAAGATATAATTCACCATAATTCAACCTTTGTACAACATATGGAACAACCGTGCATATCGCTTGTCAAATCATTCAGTTGGCCATGTTGGACGTTAGGATTTTTCTCCCGCCGCTCCGTCAACTTGGTCTAGTCCAATGATCTCCTGCTCGTCTCGGCCCTTTTTGTGGCTCAGCCATGGCAGGGGAACCGGGAAGCAGATGGAGCGGCAGAAAACTTAGCGCGGCTGCTGATGCGGCCGTCACACAGCGATTTCAGCTCATTCACCCTTAAGTGATTTCTCCATCGTATAGGAGCCCAGAAGTTAGAGTCGCTCATTCTTGTCGAGATATTTGCTCAAGTTACGAATTAGGCCGATGACACAGCACCCACAGTATTTACTGGTTCAGACTTCTTTCCACCGAGCACTGATTGAGTGCTCCGTCTCTGTTATATTATGGCGCTCTGTGATGAGGCACACCTGGCGCTTCACCGGTGCTGGAAATAGAAATGTCTCCGTTCTCACACAAACCCCGCCACTGATCTTGTCTCTTTCTTCTTTCCCAGCATTCTCTGTGATCCAATTCCAAGTCCACTCTATAACAGCACAACAGTGGCACTGTTGATGGGGCTGGGATGTAGAGAGTAGGCCTAATCTTAATTGATCGACTTTAATATCCAAGTATAATATAGATATTGTGATATGAGCCTCGATATCGTCTGGGTATTTGGTGAGTCCTGTTAATAGAAATGTGTATGTAAATGTGATATTAAAGGCTGCATTACAGTAAGGAAATGCTATTTTCTGAACTCTGTACACTTTTCTATTTGTTCTAATCAATGCCTAGACCTCCTTCAGAAACAGAATGTGATAAATGCATTGCTGTACAAACAAGCATAAAAAGAAAGTAACAAATATACAGAATATACAAACTGTGATTCTATGACACAGGATACATTTTATGAAAAGGCTATGACAGGGTCTAACTGGCATTATGGTTGCTAGTACAGTGGTACCTTGAATTACGAGCGCACTAACATACCAGTTTTCCGAGTTATGAGGTGTCGTTCTGTCGATCTTTTGCATTGATTTGCAAGCAAAAATTTGAGTTACGAGGAGCGAGCTTCAGGTGCCGCCGCTGGTGGGCGTGGCGAGCGAATCCGGCCACATCCTGCATCTCACTCCTTCACTTCAAATGGTGACCTGACCGTGGAATCATCTCTTTTGTGTTTTGTGCTCGCGATTTGTGCTTTTTGTGCAGTTATTTTGCCAATTTTTTTTTTCGAACCATGGGTCTGAAAAAAGTAAGTGCTGAGAAGAAGAAGCAGATGACGTCCATTGACATAAAGTGAAAAATAATAGAAAAACATGAGCGAGGTGTGCGTGTGATGGAATTGGTGAGGCAGTACGAGCGTAGTACTTCTACAATATGTACCATACTGAAGCAGAAGGAGACGATAAAGGGTATTACGCCAGCCAAGGGCGTTAAAATAATGTCTAAGCTGCGAAGCGCTGTCCATGAAAAGATGGAGAATCTGCTGTTTGTGTGGTTGATGGAGAAGCAGCTCGCAGGAGATAGCGTAACAGAGGGTATCACCTGGGAGAAGGCAAAAATGATCTCCGCATTCTCTTTTATTATGTTTTATTATGTTTTTATGCAATATTTGTTATTTATAAATACATTTTTCTTATTTCAAAACACGTAACAAAAAAATTGGGGTGTTTTCTGGGGGGCTGGAACGGATTAATGGCATTTCAACTAATTTAAATGTGGAAAATTTATTTGCTATACGAGCAGATTGAATTACGAGCTCTGTCACGGAACGAATTAAATTCGTAAGTCAAAGTAACACTGTATTGGCATTGGTTATAAATATAGATTGGATATTATTGTGCAGGATGAATAAATATGTATACCAAAAACTTGGTCATAATATTCACATAACTAATGGTTTCTCAAATATTTATTGTGTGTAAATATCTTATGAAAGCACCAGTAGTCCTCCCTAAAACCATTGTGGAATTATCAATATTGGCTTATTTGTCAAAGAATATTGTGATATTTGCCCTAACATGTACAAGAAAAGTCTTCCCTCCCAAGGTGCAATTTGTTATCAAAGTATTATTGTTATTTTGAAATACATCCAAACTTTTACTTTCAGAACAAACACACAATAGCATCAGTGTGTCGTGACTAATTCGCTGTGGCTTGCAATCGTCAGGCTCTACAGCGTTTCACCGCAGGGAGCACGGTACATGGTACATTGAATGTTCCAGCGTCTTCTAGGACACATTCGTCTTTCCTTGCTATAAGTCTCAAATTGATCGGTTTCCTGAACTGACAGGACCGTCTCGGGTTAACTCCACGGCAACAGGAGTAATTCAAGTTTTGAACATGTGTGAATAGAGTAGTAAATGATTATGTAACCAACGCACATGGTGGCCAATAGGAGCAAATGTATGTGATTATATCAAATTGAGTAGGAAATGAAAACACATCCACACAGGGCATGAACTTTAACCCCTGTGACTTCTTCTACCTACACATGCTCTTAGCACTCCCACTCAAAATACTGTACGTATTTCAAATACATGTATTATCATATTTGGGGCCTTTAGACAATGAGATTTTGCATGTAAAATAAATTATACTGTATCCGCCCACGATTAGACTTATCAAGACAGTTAAACGTTCATTTGCGTTCAGGTCTTTATTGTGCAATAAAATAAGTGCAAGTAAGATGGACCGGAGAGAAAAAAGAGCGATAAAAACGAAACAATTTCTATCCAGAATCAGAATCAGTTTATTCGGCCAAGTATCTTTTCACATACAATGGATTTGTCTTTGTAAGGATCAGTGCATTGCTGTAGAGACAATTACGATTACAAAAAGAGAAACTCAGAACATGCCCAAATTTGACCATATCTAACATAAGATTTGCCAGGGGACAAAAAATATACAGTCCACAAACGATCATTTGTATGAATTAAACACTCATCAACCCCAAAAATACATGACCCCTGCAGTATGTGTTTTCTATTATAGCTTCAGAAATGTGCTGGCTAATTTATGCTTGATATATAGATTTGAATTGATCATCACTCAGCATATGCCATCGGGTTTATGCTAATTTTGTCAAATGTCTTCAGTGCACTGAGTCAATTCATTTTTCGTTTTATCATGCTTTGCTCCAGTTCATCAGGGTCTTGTTCCTTTTTAGAAACATCATAGCAGATTTTGTCTTGAGCTTTTTTTTCCCTCATGTATCATGCAGATGTAGATCTTATTGAAAGCCCCTTGTTTATAGACACATGGGGGCATGCAACCCGGTGGTATGATTTTAAAGGCAGAAGAAACCATACATGATTTATATCTTCCCCTTAGCGGGTTTGCTTGAGTTCATGTGATGGCTGATAAAAATTGAATTCATTTTCTTGTGACCAAGCATGATAAGGACCCGCTCCTGCTTGGTGAGCGTCCTGAAAAAGGGCCGTTGAAGCAGCTTTTGTTGACAGGAACTTGTGAAGCATTCAAAAGGAGGCCCGTTCACGTAGGTTTAGTAGAACAAAACCTGTGGAACAGCCAAGAGGAGGACCCTTGAAGTAGATTTAGCCAGAAGAGAACATGTGGAGCATCCAAAACGAAGCCTGCTGAAGTAGCTTTAGTAAAAAAAAGATCTCGCTGGAACATCCAAGAAGAGGTCCATTGACGGAGCTTTAGTAGAAAAATAACTTGTGAAACATCCAAGATGAGGCAGCGTGCCCAGGACTCACACTGAATCCTGACCCGTTGGTCAACTAATCAACCATGTATTGATGATGTGTTGCGAGATGGTATTGCACCACGCCCCGCCGCCCTTCTGGCACCGTTCCAAGATAGAGAACTCGCTGTGCCAGCGCTGTTAAATATAACCAAGAGCCTCAACAGCTAGTGCTTCTGGAAAAGCAACAACACCCTTGGATAGCATCACTTGCAGCAGCCAGCCAGCTGGTTTCCACTTGGCAGGCTGCTTCCTCTGAGTTGCCTCTGGTAAGATCCTACAAGCCAAGAGGAAAAATAAACAGGAAACGGCAAAAACTTGAGGCGCTGCCGTGTATGTGTGGGGGGGGTTGGTGGGGTGGAAATCCTGGCTGACTTTGACAAACTGATTAGTGAGCAGAAGGGTAACACAAGATTAATCTATGTAATTATCGTCAACATGGCGTATCTCTGAAGGAGAAATGGTGTGACAAGGGGATAGACTTGGATATCCTCCATGCCAGACTATGTGTAATGCCAAATATCTACATCGCTGTATAGCCTCCATCTGCGTTGCTAGATTCTACATCACAAATAAATAAACCGCTTGAGGTCTTTGTCGCACAAAAGAGCATTTATTGGGGAATTTGACTTTGTTTTCACTCAGTCGGGCAACAGTTGTTTGGTGGGGGGGGGCTTGAATTTCAAAACACATTACCTTCTCTGTGAGGTAGTTAATGTGTGATTTTCTGGAGAGCATCCTGCCCCTTCCGTCCTTCATTCCTTCCTTGCTCCGTTTTCTTCAGCGTTTCCTCTATTCCCCACAGAGGTGAGCTGTGTCAATATCTCACGCTTGATTGTCTGATATCCTTTGAAACCAAATAACCTGTTTATTCCGGGAGAGGCTTGTCTGTCCCCAGCCATCTGCCCAAATGTTGAACTTGTGCTGATGAAAAACACCCATCAGCTCTGCAGCTACACAAACTCCCTTTAAATTCCTTATTGCCCCGCGATCGCTGCTGTGGTGAGGGAGGAGAGAGGAAAAACAAGCTGCCGTGTATATTTTGCTTCAAATTACCTGGTTGTTTTTTGGAGATTTTTGGTAACAGTCACAATAACCTGGAAAAGAAAATAATGTCTAGGACGGTCCCTGCAAAAAAATCATCATAATACCCACATTGTGACCCCAAAAGTCATCATATCTCACTAATTAGACCCAGTGCCCTTGATCTCGCTATCCATTAGTGGTTTTTGATGCGAATACCCCATCCTGCGACCATGTGGGACAAAGAGAGGATGACAATGACTTACTTTTGTGTCATTGCTTCCGCGGTTAAAAACAAATTAAAAAATCAGAGCATCAGACTGATGTTAAACGCGGCGTGCGGTTCATTATGATGGGCAGATCTCCCGCTGCCCGCGAGCCGCCCCGCGAAGCTAAGCCCATCATCAGCGCTAAGCTCAGCCCCAAAAGACAGGAGCCGCCCGGCGGGAGTGACCAGGGGAGCGGAGGGGCTGTCGAGTTTGAGCTTCCACCCCCCGCGAGGCCGAGGTGTTATTAATGTAATATAACACGGAAGCCATCGGGGGGGGGGCTTTTGAACAACACCCGCGTACTGAGAAAAAAAAACCAAAAAAAACTCAAGGAGCGGAAAGAAAGGCACGTTGCAAAAAAGAAGATTATTGCCGGAAAAAGAGTCTGACCTTGTCAAAAGAAAGCTAAGGGAAAACTGGCGTGATTGATGGGTGGAGGCATCGCATTGAAGCTAAACTTTCACTTTTTTGTTGTTCCTTCAGACCGTGGCCTCGCTCACTCTCTCTCTCCCACTCTCTCTATATCGCTCTATCTCTCTATCTCTCCATCTGGCTGTTTTTAAAAAAGTATATCTATATTTATTCCCTCGTTTTATTTATTTTTGCCTCCCGTAGATACAGGGGGGCTATTTTGCTGACAGTCCTGTTCCCTCTCTTATCTCGCCGAAAAGTGACAAGTTTTTTTGTCAGCTCCCTGCGAGATGTCGCGTCGCAATTTAGTTCACAAGGAATCGTTCAACTTAAACACGTCTCTGATGACACGCCCGCGTTTCATTTGTTTCATTTTATTT
Source organism: Zeus faber (assembly GCF_960531495.2). NCBI lineage: Eukaryota > Metazoa > Chordata > Actinopteri > Zeiformes > Zeidae > Zeus > Zeus faber. Next base: position 23,392,394 of record NC_137206.1, on the reverse strand, counting down.
TATCTGCGAGGAATTTCAAATCTGCTGCTGCGAGCCAGTCCGCTATCATCTATCTTGTTATACATGTATATATGATGAATGCTTTCTGACACCCCGGTTCATTTGGAATTGGGTGTTTGAAGTGAGATGTTAATATGGAGATAACATTGTACAAAATTGAATAATTCAGAGTTTATTGGTCTTTTGAGAAACTGCCATATTAGTAAGTTTCCAACATGTTTCACCATTGGTCTATACTTCTATGCTTTATACTCACAGTACTTACAACATCGGATGCATAAGTGGGTGGATGGATAGATGGATGGATGGAAGGATAGATAGATAGATACTGTAGATTGATTGAGTGATTGATTGATAGATGGATAGATAGATAGATAGATAGATAGATAGATAGATAGATAGATAGATAGATCAATTTTTATTGATTGACAGACAGACAGACAGACAGACAGACAGGTAGACAGACAGACAGACAGTTAGATAGATAGATAGACAGATAGATAGATAGATAGACAGATAGATAGATAGATAGATAGATAGATAGATAGATAGATAGATAGATAGATAGATAGATAGATAGATAGATAGATAGATAGATAGATAGATAGATAGATAGATAGATAGATAGATAGATAGATAGATAGATAGATAGATAGAGAGATGGGTAGAGAGATAAACAGACATAGATATAGATACATACTTTATTCGTAAATTGCAGTGTCACATCAGCTGACTAATAAAGTTATGAGAATAAACATTGAAAAATGAAAATGGCAACATGCAGTAAATATAGCATTTTGTAACATTGGTTGATAAAAATATACAATAAACTAAGAACAATTCACAATAAACAATAAAAATAAACCTAAAAAAATAAATATTGAAGAATAAAAAATTGCCGACATTATATAAGCTAAACAATGGAAAGAACAACAAAGAAAAACATTTTCTCGATACAATATAGCGAACAAGTAACAATATTCAATAAAAAACAAACCTGGTTACATACAATGGATAGAACAATATGAAGCTACTATAGAAGGCTGAAGAGATGCTTTATCTACTTTGTACTGTGACCAGTATGATCACATTATGAAATAATGCCAGCAATTTCACTTACATTGGTGAGGAAAAGTTTAGCTCTTTTTGGAGATGTGATTTTTACAAATGATTCAGATAAAAAAGAAAAAGTCATTCCATTATTTTTTTCTCTCGGTTCGTTTGATTCAGTTGGTGTAACGCAAATCAGAATATTGGTCCATGGTCCAAATGGTATCATCATAATGTTATTAAAATGATTAGGTTGAGGGTTCCCTTGATAAAGATGCATGAGAAGGCTGTACTGTATAATTTATAACACCTGTGGCTCTACTGCTAAAATGTATGCCTGCTTATTTATTAGCCTACAGGACAAAAAAAAAGTTTTCATTCCAAAAACAGGCAACAAAGTTGACCTATGTTCAGCCATGTATGGTGGTAACTATTTCGATATGGTATATATGTGCATTATTATCTGTGGGGTTGCTCTCCACCCACAGTACAGTATGTTCAAACTGTTGGTGCTGCTGTCCATTGGGCTTCACGTGGTGGCAGCATGAACTGTAGGTCAAACTTCCCAAACAAACAAGCAAAACCATTGATTTAATTGTCCTATCACATATAAAGATCCAACTATTACTCCTCTCTGAACATTAACACAAAACAGTAAGATGATCTAGTAACTGTGTAAAGCTCAACTAATCAACCATGTATTGATGATGGTCCATCATCAATATTTGGATACTTGAGATCTGCACAAACTGAACAGTAGGTATCAGATGAAAAAAGATGCAACAGACAAACAGCTCCGTGCATCTGTCCAATCTCTGCCTGTCCTTCGATTATCTCCACAACCGTCCATCCGGATCTACTCCGCCCTCGGCGGGCCGATCGCCGGGTACCCGAGGACGTCCAGCATTCAATTTGGCGCAATTTTGACACACGACACGTGTCATATCAATAAATTTCGAATGAACGTGCAAACAGCGAGCCGCTCGGCTCTGTGTAGCATCAGCGGGGCGGGGCTTCAGGGCACCGCTCTAGTTAACTGAATAAAGAACTCTTTGCTCATTACCAGTGTGGTATTGTTTAAATTTGTAGAAAATCTTTTTGCACATCTTTGTCAGGGAATTGCAACAATTCTGGACCTGGATGAGGGTATAATCATGTCAAAGGTACACTGAGTAACTTTAATTTTATGCATATTTAAGGGGGCCGCAAAGGATAGTGTACTGGTGGGTGGTGCAGTGGGCGGTCTGGGCCAAAAATGCCAGGGGCAAATTTTTTGTCCCAGTCCAGCCCTGTTGTGATGGTGTGATGGAAAGAGTGCACTGAAAGGGAAAGACGCTGAAAGGGAAAGTGTCCGCAACATGCGGACACTTTCCCAAATGAAGGGAGGTGAAGAGTCATCCCCAAGGTCTCAATTCAACTTCCCCGCCTCCCTCGCGTCCGTGGAAACAACGGAGTGGCCTGAGGAACGACGAGGGCAAAATGTTAACGCCTGCCGTTCGATAATCGATCCACCGGTTGACCGCCCAAAGGACCCTGGCGGCCCCCGCTCCTCCGCCTCCTCCTCCTCCTTAACTTACCGATCTCCCCTTTAACCTTTCCGGGTCAGACATTTTTAGTGAGTCCCATTGAGTTCGGTATCTCGGCTGAAAAGAAAATAAAAAGAAAAATCTATCTATCTGGAGTGTGGTCGACTCTAAAAGTCGATAGCCGCAGCACGGCCTTGACCGTCTCACTTTAAAGATAAATAAACAAAGTAAATGGCGCCGGGTGGTTTGTGAATCTTTTCAGACTCTCCTCAGCACTAGTGTGCCTCGTGTGGAAATGCTCAAAATTCCACTTAAAATACGTGAACAACGGAAACTATCTCTTGAGTTGCAAGATCCAAATTGCAAGGCTGCACTGGTTCATCTAATCCATCAGGTCCAGCAGGACGGCAGCTCCATCAGAACAAGATCAAGTTTCATACAAAGAGAAAAAATCAGTAGGGATGGATGGTTTGATTTTTGTTGAGTTCTGATCTCTTGGCCCTTGTTTTTGGTTTGGTTCAGTCGATGTCACGCACGGTGAGCGAGGGAGGAGTTCCTGAACCAACAACGCGAGTCGGAAGAATGGGTTCAGGTCTGATTTGTGAATGGAACCCCTTGCGAGATTAATTCGATTCTGTCAACGTGATTTATTTTGGCGGAATGCAAACTCAAAATCAGTCACATTCAATATAAACTGTGCCAAGCGATGAGACCTTCCCCCCTTGACAATTAATTTAGTCATGAGCAATTATTTTCAGTTGTGATTCAGAGATTCTCGCCAATTCTTTTATCGGCGTGACTCCCGACATCTGAGTGATTTCAGAGATTTGTTCGCTATGAACAAATCGTTCGGGAGTCAGGCATCGCTAACTCTCGGTCGGCCTTGATAATAATAAGCTCTATGGGTATGAGACAATTTGTGATGTATACAGGGGGATTTTTTCATTGTAAAAATTGTCCTGTGGGAGAATATATATATATATATATATATATATATATATATATATATATATATATATATATATATATATATATATATACTGTATATATATATTTGTGTGTGTGTGTGTGTGTGTGTGTGTGTGTGTGTGTATTCTTATTTATTTTTAAATGTCAAATTTTCAATTTCGCTTGCATTTACCAGGAGTCAAAGGCCTTGCACTCATTTATCATCGCTCAGTAATCTGCAGAAGGGAGTTTGTCACGTCTCAGTGACTTCACTGCTCCAGTGGAGGACACTCAGCTGGACGACGTCCCTGCAGGGACGGACATTAGCGAGACAAACCGCAAACGATTTGTTCGTCTTGAACAAATCTTCAAAATGATTCAGTCAGGATTCACTCTGGTGAAAGAGTTGTTCGTTCACGGCTTGTTATAAAAAAACAAAACCGCAGTGAGGATTACATTTAATGTGAAAGATTGTGAAAATTAATTTCAACCAAAATATATTATTTCTGGTGAGAATTCTATTCACAACTGAGAACCGAACCCACTCTTTGACTCTTGTTACACCGACTGAAACAAACAAACGAAGAGTCGTAAAACAGAACGGATATGTTTCACCCAGTCAGGAGTAAAACTTCTCGTCACTAGCGACATGACATCTGACCACAGCTGCTCCACAAACTGCCGCCGCAGAGGAGCCATTATGCCAAAGTATGTATTCTCCCATCAGCCAAAATTGAGAGAGAGAGAGAGAGAGAGAGAGAGAGAGAGAGAGAGAGAGAGAGAGAGTGGAGGTCATGGATCCAAGCTGAATTATCATGCTTTATTGACCATAATAGCTGGGTGAGCAATGAGCTATTTTTCAGCATGTTCCACAATGATTGTATTTAATTGGGGGAAAATAAAAAAAGAAATGACTCACTTAATATTAACAAAAATAAATAAAGCATTTTTAACATTGATTTGATTATAAACAACAAATAGTCCCCTCATCACTGGGGGATTAGGAAATAAAAGTAGAAAAATATTAAGAAAATGCATTTTGACATTGATTTGATTGAAGTGTATATATGTTTTATATATATATATATATATATATATATATATATATATATATATATATATATATATATATATATATTATTATATTATTATATTATTATATATTATACGAAAATAAAAAAGGCAAGTAATGAAAACGAAAAACATGTATTTTAAAATTGATTTGTTTTGAAGTATGAATTAGGGAATGAAAACATAAAAAGAATAAAGAATATAATGAAAACTAAAATCAACCTCTTACCATACAGTTGCATTGACCTCAATGGATATTTATGTAGACCTCAAAGGCAAATGTTTGTTTCATTTTAAAAAAAACGGACCTATCTTGCTGTCTGGGTGCATTAAATGCTAATGTTTGAATAAATTAAACTAAAGGAATGTTTCAACAGCAACAATAAAATGAATTTGCTATTTTGATTTAGTCACACTGTGAATCTGAGTGAATCTGAGCTCGTACACAACTCAGCTGTTTTTATTTCATTAATTTATTTATTGCTTGGCATTTTGAGACACTTCCTTCTCTCCTGGTGAGCTGCATCATGACATGAAACCAGAAAAACAAACCGCTCCTGAAAACTCCGGATCACAGGAAATTAATTCATAACTAAGGTGTAAACTGGGAGCACTCTCCGCATTTTGAAAGAATATAAATATATAAACTGATCAGCCACAATATTAAAACCACCACTAATAAACATGTATATTGTGTAGCTCCCCCTTGTGCTAAAACAGCTGTGACCCGGAGGCATGAACTCCACAAGACCTCTGAAGGTGTCCTGTGGTATCTGGCACCAAGACCTTAGCAGCAGAACCTTAAGTCCTGGAAGTTGTGAGGTGGGGCCCCCATGGATCAGGCTTGTTGTTTCAGCACATCCACAGATGCTCAATGGGATTGAGATCTGGGGAATTTGGAGGCGAAAGCAACACCTTGGCCTCTTTGTCATGTTCCTCAAATCATTCATGAACAATTTTTGCAGTGTGGCGGGGCGCATTGTCCTGCCTGAAGGACAATGTTTAGGTGGGTGATACGTGTCAAAGTAACATCCACATGAATGTAAGGACACATGGTTTGCCAGCAGAACATTGACCAGAGCATCACACTACCTCCGCTGGCTTGCCTTCTACCCATAATGCATCCTGGTGCCCTCTCTTCCCCAGGTAAACGACAAACACGCACCTGGCCATCCACATGATGTAAAAGAAAACTTGATTCTGCATACCGGGAACACCCCACAAGACCTGCCGTTTTGGAGATGCTCAGACCCAGTTCTCAACCATCACAATAAACGAGATAAGCAATGTTATTCACTTCACCTGTCAGTGGTTTTAATGTTGTAGCTGGTCGGTGTGTGTGTGTGTGTGTCGGATATATATATACACACTATATATACTATATACACAATATACTGTATACAATATACACTATATACACTATATATACAATATACACTATATATTGTATACTATATACACTACATACACTTTATATACTATAAGACTTTATACATGTCATCTCATCACCATTCTCAGTCTCGTTCCCACAGTCTGTCAGTATTCACTACACTAGCGTTCGCAATGGCCACGCCCCCTTACAGTGAAATAACACGGGTCCTCACTTATCGACCAATTCGCTTAACGACCTGGTGCTAGGAACGGAACTTGGTTGTTTAGTGAGGAGTACCTGTGTGTATATATATATATATACATAAATATATACTGTACACACATATATATATATATACATATATATAAAATGTATATTTCTGGGTTGAGTTTGTGGTCCTGGTAGGTGTAGTCCCTCTGACTTCCTCCATTGTTACCTATTGCGCTGTTAGTTGAATAGTCACCATGTCAAATTCAACTGGAGGATGTGAAGTATTTCTACAGCTTTTCACAATTTTTTTTTTTTATCACAACATGCCACTTACACATTGTCTTGCACTGTGCTCAGGACAACAATTCCAAAAGTCTCAAAAATCTGAATGTTGAATTGCTTTCCTGCTGAAAACGTTTATTTTGCTGATGGAATTGCTATTTCTACTCCAATGGATCCCCCCCCCAAAAAAAAAAAAGATTGTTGAATGCGATGCTAAATGCTAAATGTAACACGGTTCAGCCAATGTGTGATGTGACTTCTCAATCTCATTCTGCAAAGGTTGTGCGTTCCGATCGCACGTCGACGACCACTTCCTGCTTCAATGCTTCACACCCTTCCATCCTATTCTTCCATTCTTAGCTTCTTATTCAGCCGCTTCCAAGGTGCTTGCTTAGTTAATACCACTCCATTCCACATTTGCTAATGTTTACTGTGTCTGAAAGTATTTAAAGTATGTCCTCTTATCTGAAGGATACATTTCTATATGTATTTATATCTATATATATATATCTTTATATATATATCCGCCCGCATCAAGTTCAAGTCTCTTATGCTGGCCTACAGAGTGATTGTTGGGAATGCTCCCGCCTACTTAAATGCTCTTGTAAGAGCACATGTTACCCCCCGGATGCTGCGCTCGTCAAATCAGCGTCGCCTGGCTCTGCCGGCCATACAGCCACGGCAATCCAGGCTATTCTCATTTGTAGTTCCACGTTGGTGGAACGAGCTGCCAAAAATGACCAGAGCGGGGACCTCCCTCTCTGTCTTTAAGAAGCACCTGAAGACCCAGCTCTTCAGTGAGTACCTCCTGTCCTAATCTACAATTACTTTGCACCACCTTGCAGTATTTATTGTTACACCAATGTTGTTGTTATACTAATCTCTGTCGCAATGTAGCTGAATGTTATTCTCCCTTGTAAGTCGCTTTGGATAAAAGCGTCTGCCAAATGACTAAATGTAAATGTAAATGTAAATATCTATCAATATAAACATATATATATATATATATATATATTCAAAAGTATTTCCTCCACTACGTTAATAGGCCTCCTGCCAAGCAGATGCTTTCACTGGTTGATCATTTGTGAATTTGCCCTTCAATAAAGCATATATTATACATTTCTCATTCAATGTAAGGATAGGGAATACAACCAGTTAAAATAATGGATGGATGTATGGATGGATGGATTGGTGGATGGATAGACGGATCAGTGGATGGATGGATGGATGTATGGATGGATGGATTGGTGGATGGATAGACGGATCAGTGGATGGATGGATGGATGTATGGATGGATGGATGGATGGATGGATGAATAGATGGATGGATGGGTGGGTGGATAGATGGATGGGTGGGTGGATAGATGGATGGGTAGATGGATGGCTGGATGAATAGATAGTTGGGTGTGGGTGTGGGTGTGGGACCGGGTGTGATGAGTCCACCCGGTCCCATTCCAACTCCGACAGGTCCTATGCGTGAGCTGGTTATGGATTTTGTTGACATGATAAAACCAATAGGAGGTAAAAGATACATATTAGTCATCGTGGATGGATTTTCATGGTGGCCTGAGGCATGTCCAACCAAGCGTAAAGATGCTCAGTCAGTTGCCAAGTTCTTGTGTCGTGAGGCCATAAGCAGGTGGGGACTTCCAGATCGCATATCCTCAGATAATGGCAAAGAGTTTGTGGATAGAACAGTAAAATTAATTCTGCAAAAATTGGGAATTAAACACAGTTAGGAGCTGTTTATCATCAGCAAAGTTTGTGGAAAAATGAATGGTGTGCTGAAAAATCGCATTGTTAAAACCTGTCAGCACACAGACCTGAATTTGGTAGACGTGCTTCCGTTGGCATTAATGGTGTGTCGTTCAAGTCGGCTCTGTGATTTGCGCATGACACCCCATGAGTTGGCTACGGGTAGACAGATGCCAACACCTTGTTTGCGCACAAGTGGAAAGGGTCCAAGTTTTTGCCCTTTTAGAAGATGAAATGCGAGTGTATGTTAACTATATGGCTGCACTGCATAAGAAAATACGTACATACTTCTCTGACAGGTAAAAACAAGAGGAGGTGCTAGAGAGACTTGATGAGCAAAAGACGAACGCGGTGCAACCTGGAGACAAGGTATTCGTGAAGGTGTTTAGGAGGAAGTGATTATGAACACCGCGAATGACCATTTGAAGTTGTTCGCAGTACAGGAACTGCGGTTCAGGTTAAAGGTTCTCCTACATGGTACCATTTATCCCATTGTGTTACGGCGCCAAAAGAAGAGGCGCCACGATCACTGAACAGCGATGTTGAAAGCTCAAGAGAGCCAACAGAAGCTGCAGACATAGCAGAGGTTCATGAGGACCTCCGAGGTTAAGACCCAGAAGAAGGGATTGACGATGATGTGGGTGTGCATGATGATGGTGAGCACACTTTTGATGATCCGAGGGATGAATTGTCAGTCCCTGAGCAAGAAATACACTTTGGTGACATTGATTTACAACATGTCCCAGACACAACAGAGTCTAATTCCAGAGAATATGAGTCATCAAAGACTCCAGAGGGCTGTGACACCTCTCCAGGAATGTGCACCGACCCAGTTGGACCCAGGAGTCCAAGGCAAACTCGAAAAAGGATTAAACCAAAGCGATACGAGGACTAGGGTTGAAGTGACTTTGGGAAATTCAGTTCAGCTGCCATGTCAGTGTACAAGAAAAAATTATGAAAAAGGGGAATTCCGAGTCCAGTGGGAAGAACCATGGGAAGGTAATTGACTTGTCGGGAAAGTCATCGCTAAAGAAGTATGTGCTGTTAAATGATCGAAGAAGGCTGAAGATGGAGGATGACTGTAGTCTTTATCTATGTAGACCCCAGATTGAAGATCAAGAGACTACAAGTGTTCTTATTATGATCCAAAATTAGTGAACGTGAGAGAGGATGGAGTGCAAACAAGACCAGAATACGGATACAAAATTGTGACTCTTGTGGTATTAAATGATAGTAAAATTGTAGAGTCCACAGTTGTTGAAGAAGTAGGAAAATTGACAACTGAAGTATCAACTCTCCCACCAACTGAAGAAACAAAGCAGACGTCCGCCTCGTTAGGTCTGAAAGTCACTAATGTTGCAGAGGAATTGCGGTTAACTACTGCTGCTCCTCAGATGATTTCAACAACTCCAATTTCTGTGAATACTGTGATTAGAACTAAATTAGGAAATGCAGCTAACCATCCATGTAAATGTAATAAATGGAATACTGGTGGAAATATTTCCCCCAAATGGAAAAATGCGCATGGTGAAGACATAGTGCTAACAGGACCTGATGTTAGCAGTGTGCCTCGCAATCAACGAAAGTATGTGTTGTTTAATGTCAGGAGATGGGTTAAAGTTCAAGATGGCTGTTTGCTTGTCGTAAATAATGTCCTATGGGAAGATCAAGGAGAATATACATGCACATATTTGGATCCAGAGTTGAAATACGTCCCAAGGCAAAATTATTGGGAAACTGGATACAGAACTCATACGATTATGCTTGTAGTAAAAGGCCTGGTTACTAAAGAAATAAGTACGAATGGTCAAGAAATTCAAAACCAAGTAGTCACACCAAGGGTGACTGTTGGACTGATGGCATCTATTACCTTAGCTCGGGGAATAACTAGTAGTATTAACGTATCATCGTCAGTTACTACTCTAGCTACAATGATGACAACTTCTACTTCTGTAATTCCGGTAGTCATACGAGTGAGGTTGTGAGGATGAGATCCACTACCTATAAAACAATGACGACTTCTTTGGTGTCTACAAAGTCTGTAGATAAGACGCTGACACCTATCGCTACATCCCCATCATCTGAGAAGTGGGTAAAAATAATTCAGAAGTCTAAAGTAAAGTTGGAAGCTAAGTTAAACAATAGCAAGGAGAGCTCTGTGATTAGAGAGCCAAATGCTGAGGAGATTGAAAGTAATTCAGGTGAAATATTTCAGACGACTATGTCAAATGTGGTCAATGATTTTCTTGAACCAGAGTTGACATCAGAAGACATGATGGAACATCTTCACGCTTTACAGAAGCAAGAAACCCAGTGGAAAGCATATGGGTTTGATTCCTCGGTGCTGCAAATAGCAGACCTATGGGCAAATAGAAATCTGTGGTTACAACAGATAACTCACTAGAATGACTACCAATTCGAATTGTCCATGTGTGGTGAGAGTTCCAGCTCCGGGCACATGGCCTTCAATTCTAGAAACAGTACTGGAACCTTTGACGCCTGAATGTCAAAGTAATGCGTTATCATGGCTGCTATTCAAACAACAAGCAGCAAATGAAAAATGGATGGCTCTGTCGGTCAATCTATTTAGACCTGGACGTAGGTGTTCCTGGTTGAACGAATTATCATATTTAAATCTTCTTGATAAGTATGAAGATATTAGAACAGCAATACCTGATACTATGGAAGTGACACCTGCGAAAGGTAGAGATTGTTTTTGTTCTCATGATACTCATAAAGGAGATGGTATGTTTATGGGAATATCAGAATGTGAAAGCTACATGATGCAATTTGAAAAAAAGTGTACAAAGGACGATTGATGCACACATACAGTGACCTTTCATGCACCACATCGTCGACAGAGTAAAACTTTAAGCCTAAAGAATCAAACGTTACTGGGTAATGTGACTATCGGAACATTTAAAGCTATTTGGTGGGTATGTGGCGATAAAGCATACTTATTTCTGCCATATGGGTGGATTGGATGTTGCTAAATGGCACAGTTGAAACTTCCTTATGATGTTTTTGTAATCCAGAAGGGACAAAAGCCAGATGAGGGTAACTCTACAAAGACTTCCGAAAGCAGGAAGAAAAGAGAATTGGTTGGGCTGCTCTTCTATCACTGTGTGATGTTTTGTTTTTGTACGGTGTTGTTGACCTATGCTTCTTCTTCTTCTTCTTTCGTATATCATCAGATGGCCAACTCAGTGTCATATAGCCACGCCCTCGTCTCCAGTCCTAGGTCAAAAAGGCCAGCTTCTGAGGGTGGGCTGTATAGGGGGCAGCTGGTGATTATGTGCTCGGCAGTCTGTTCAGGTTCGCCACACTCGCATGACGCACTGTCGGATAGGCCCCACTTCTTTAGAGAGGACTTGAAGCGCCCGACGCCAGTACGCAGACGGTTCAGCGAGGTCCATAGGTGGCGTGGCATGTCTTCTCCTTTTACACCTCCTCCTGGGTCCCGGATGTATCGTTGGATGCGGGAGGGCGCAGCTGACTCCCACGATTGTCTCCAGGATGCTGCCAGCCAGGCGTCCTTGGACAAGTCGTCAGGGATCGACTGTAGCATCTCTTGTGCTGCCTTGTTGTAGGGATGGCGAGACTTGAGCCTGCATGGTGGTGCCGGTGTTGTTGTGGCTTTGTGTAGGATGTGCCAGTCGTTCTTCTGGGCTTTCCTTGCCAGGGCGAGGGTAGCTGCTTCCCGTCGGAGACTGGGTGGGGCGATACCAGCTAGGACTGGCAGGTAGGACACAGGGGTGGGTTTCAGACAACCAGTTACTATCCGGAGGGCGCTGTTGATGACAGTATCCACCTTGTTCGCATGTGGACTTCTGCTCCAGGCAGGGGCACAGTATTCCGCTACGGGTAGGACCAGGGCTTGCGTGGATATGCGTAGGGTCTGGGGGGAAGCTCCCCAAGTCGAGCCTGCAAGGCGGCGGATGAGCGAGACCCTTGCGGTTGTCTTGGCCTTCACTTCATCCAGGTGCTGCTTGTAGGACAGCGTCCGGTCCAAGCATACGCCGAGGTACTTGGGGGCTTGCTGGAACTCCAGGCGGATGTTGCCAACATGCACGTCCAGTTCCCTTCTTGCCTCCCGGTTGTAGAGGTGGTAAGCTGCAGACACTGTTTTGCCCATGCTGAGCTGAAGGTGCCACTTCTGGAGGTAGTCTGCCAGGATGCCCATGTCTCGGTTGAGGCCTTCTTCCATAGTGTTCCATGTTGGGCATCGAAGCATGATGGCCAGGTCGTCCGCATAGCCGTACTTCTTGGACGTTGTGTCTGGCAGGTCGTGAATATAGATGTTAAATAACATTGGTGAGAGGACAGAGCCTTGCGGGACACCGTTCTTCAGCCTTCTGAGCCTGCTGGTCTGGCCATCGCTGGTTTGTAGGATGAAGCTATGGTTAGATGCATCTCCATAATAAATCTCACCATGTGCCGGTCCGGGATTGTTCTCAACAGTTTCAGGTGTAGTCCACGGTGCCACACGGTGTCATAAGCGGCTGTCAGGTCCAGGAATACTACTCCAGCTTTCTCATTATCTTGGAAGCTGTCCTCGATGTCCTGGGTGAGTAGCGTTACCTGGTCCACCGTTGACCTGCCTCTGCGGAAGCCGGCTTGTTCCGGTGGGAGTTGAGGGTCCACCACTGGCTCAATGCGGCTGTGGATCAGCCTCTCCAGAATCTTGTACGGGACACAGAGCAGGGATATGGGCCTGTAGGACTTCGGGTCTTCGGCGGGTTTGTTCGGCTTTGGAAAGGCTATGATGGAAGCACGGCGCCAGGTCTTCGGGAGCTTGGACCTCTGGAAGCATGATGAGAAGAATGTGCGTAGCCATTGAGATGTTCTTTCACTTTGGTGCATAACAAACTCTGGGTGGATATTGTCTCGACCTGGTGATTTGCCCAGCTTCAGTTTTTTAATTTCTGCCTTTAGCTCGGCTGCTGTGAAGTCTCCTGAGAGATTAGCATCAGCGCTGGCTGCTCTGGAGAGGGATGATACCTCACACGATGTCAGTCGTGCGAAGTTTTTGTCCGCATCAGGGAAGCGACCATTTTTCAGGAGCTGGGAAGCAATAGCATCTGCAGTCACTGGACACCTACGAGGTGTTGTTTTTCTCCCTGAGAGCAAGTTGATGGTCTGCCACGCCTTCCGGCTGGAGTGGGTGAAGTCGATGGATTCCGCTACTTCCGTCCACCTAGCCCTTCGGGTGTCATCCAGCCTCTGCAGTAGGGTTGTTGCTGTTGCGTCCATTTCTTCCCTGGTGATCGCCTGCTGGTGTTGGCGCAACAGGCAGCTGCACTCCTCATCCCAGCCCGGGATATAGTTTTTATTGTAGCCACGTGGGATGTTGTGCTTTGCTGCCCTTAGGAGGACTTCACAGTAGGCAATGTATGCAGCATCCACGTCTTCTGCTTCTGGGTCCATGAGAAGCAGAAGACGTGGATGCTGCATACATTGCCTACTGTGAAGACCTATGCTAAGGCCATGATATTGAAATGGGTAGGAGTTGTAATGCCGGGAGAAAGTGTTCAGATATGAAGTGAATACATTGGGACCTCAGGTTTTTTCTTTTTTTGCGGTTTTTGAGGGACATTAGTGCTAGGCAGGGAAAGGTCCACTGGAATGTCCGATGGGTCAACCAGCCTGACTTTGGACACATTTTTGATTTATTTCTGAGGTTCTAAATGTATGCATTTATATGTAACATCCTATACAGTTTTCTTAACCCTTCTACTTTTTCTGTTAATTTAATTGGAGTACCTTAGGTGGTTGCCTGTGGCAGAGGGACCGTGAGAGAATTTTCCTGTCTTGATTGTTTGCTGGATGCACTAAGAAAGGAAGCTGCCAGATGGGTTTTTTTGCTCTCACACTACACAAATTGCTGTATTGCTATGACTAAGCATGGTCAGAAGGGTATATTATAATCAATTTTGTTTGTTATTAAGTGATTTCTATTTAGCCAATTAACATCGTAAGTTCAATTACTCTTCTCTCTGTCGAGACTTTGTATAGTCTCGAAGGGGGGAATATGAAGTGTCTGGAAGGTTTGAGGTGAATAGGTCACTGAGCTCCCAAAAATGAGATATAGTGCCGTAATAATATTAACGTATGTTATTTCGAAAGTTACACAGAGAAAGTAAACTTTAGAGTGTTTACATTGGAGGCCCAGCGAGGAGAGAAGCGGAAATGTTTAGATTTATGGCAAGACAGAGGCTGAGCTGACACCTATGGATTGGAACCAGATGTGGTTTGTTATCTCTGTACAGCTATTAAAGCGAGTGCTGAGCACCGCTCGGCAGAGAATACTTCCGGCTTTGTACTCTCCTGGGCGGTCCATGGCAAGTCCAGTTTGATGCTGATTTGTGTAATAAAACTATTATTTTAATCAAGTCAGCGTCAGCGGAGACTCCTTCGACATCAACGCATCAAAATCATCCAGAAACTACAATGATAAATTAATAAAAATTAACTGCAGACAAGATAAATGTGTGAGTGTGATGAAATGATGAGCGTGTATAATGGATGTCCTCAATGGCCCTCGCACACGCTGTTATGAAAGAATGTATCCTGCTTGACACTGTCTATAGCAGCAATGCATCATGGGAGCAGAGCAGCCACTCAAGCCGTGATGCCGCCGGTGTCCTTGGGCTGGGGCGGGCAACTTTTATGTCCGGTGAGCATCAGAAGGGAATGAGAGAGAGAGAGTCTCAAGAACAAGGCCTTGAAGGTAGAACATCTATGTTGCCACATTCACCGCCATGGAGTGGCAATATTAATAATGAAGTGTAATAAAAATCACATTATATATATTTATTTAATGTTGTTTATTATTTTAATTATATATATTATATATTGTTAATTATTACATAATTATGTTATTGTAGTTTGATTATGTTTTTTTTTTTATTATTGTCATTGTTATTATTATTATTATTATTAGGGGTCCAGACCCGAAGGGGAGGGATCCCTAATAATAGCTAATGTTCATCATAATGAAAACTGACGTCAGTGGTGTTTGGATCTCATGGAACCAACGAACCCACAGACAAGATTTATAAAATGTGTATTTGGGGAAGTTACGACATGTCATGCCGTACATTATTGTGGGATATGTTAGTCAAAAACATGTTTTTTATCATCACCGCAACGGTGAAATCCCTGTGCGCATGCGCAAGATGACGGCGCATACGGGTCACATGATAGCACTGCAGTCTAGTGATTGGTCAACAATCATGACCTCACCAAGATTGTGGCACGCACAGATGTAGCCGCAATTGGACTTTACCTAAAAGAATATAAGACACAATCTCTGACAGACTGTACATACATGTACACATAAGTGCAGAGATAACCACCGTCAAACAAGCAGTAGGTGTTACATTTGCTTCCTGTTACATTTACTTCCTGAATTGTAGGTAGTTGTAACAACTATACAAAATTACTTTACTACAACTATACAATAAATTTGATCAAACAAAGCACAGTGTATTTAATCTCATACACATGTTCGCTTCTGAGGACAACTGACACGCATCAGAGTAAGTTCTACAAAATAAAAACCCAATGACATCACCTTCAGAATTTATAGACATTCGAAATAACATAGTGACATATATAACTATAAACCTTTATGTTGTCCGTGGTACTGGCTCAGAGCACATTGTGACGGATCCAGCACTCCCTAGGAATCTTCACCGAAAATACACCCCCAAGCGTACCCTTGAGAAAGGGAGAAGGACCAACAGAGTCAGATTTGTTGCCATTATAAGGGTGTATTCCACTACTCCATGGTTATATGTCATCTTGAATTGTAGGTATAAAGTGGGCAGCAGGGCTTTACCGGCGGGGCAGGTCTAGGTGGAGGAAGTGTACTTTCACGGGCAGATGGAAGGTGGGGTCGGAGGCTTGTTGAGGAGTATTTCTGAAATGGTGGATGAACTAAGAACTCATTCAAGAAATTGGAACCATTTTTTTCTGAAGTAAAGTAAAGTAATAATAAACTGTACCTAACCTTACCTAATTCCTACCTAGCAACTAACTGAAACAAACTGATTCCTAAAACGTAATGCAGTTAGTGAATAGAATAATATATATAAAATAAAATAAAAATAAAATAAGGCTCAAAATGATGATACAAAGTGGGGGTACAAAATAGAATGGGATAGAGTTATGTACTATATAGGAAAGGCCCTTTGTATATACAGATATGTGCAGTAAAGTGCATGTGTGAGCTAGTTGGTTGCCATGTTGTTTCTAATGCATGCTGTTCAATTGCTCGGTGTTTATTCTGCAGGCCCCTATGCCTCACGTATTTTACCCGACAAAGCGATTGTGTGATATGCAAGTGGAACAAAAACGTGGGGGAACTGCTCAGCTAGCGAACTTCCGAACCACGTAAACACAGGTATGGTTTGATGGTCGATCACATTTTTTGGTGAGTATTTTATTCTTATTGTAGCTTTTAGATTTACCGCTGCCAGTAGATCCTTCGGGTCTTTACAATAGCAGTTTTCAAACTCTGTGCTGGACGGGATGAACACAGAACAATAGAGCATCGCAAATAGGCCTTGAACTTCATTACGTCACACTGCACACACATCGCACCGACTAACCTGGACCCCATGTATTGCTGCCTGCAGCAATATTCATTAATTGATATTGTTATCAAAACATTTGAATTTATTTTTTTTCTAATGAAATGTTTAACTTAATTGTTCTAACTTAATTAATTATGGCAGTAATATTGTCATATGAAATGTCATGGGGGCATAGTAAAATGCATAATTAACGGAAATAAAATCCCTCTAGTCCTACTTCTTTCATCACTATTTCTCAAAAGAGGCTGAAGAATTAATCACAAATCTTCACATGTTGCTTGGAAGGCATAAAGACCTACAGTATTAGGTAGGTGATAACAGATCCATTAAATATATATTCAGAATACGAGTTAATTGATATTGCTATGTGATATCTTGCTCTGCATGAATGTTTTACTTTAATGCTCATTTTTTAGTGTTCATTCGCTTAGTGTTGAGTGACAGTTGTTAATGGAATTCCCACAGGAATCTTTTAATTCTGTCAAAACTATTTATTTTGGTGGAATACAAAGTATAAATCAGTAACATTCAATATTATGCTGAAAGAATTATACCAAATGCCTTCACCTTTTTTTTCAATTTGAATTCAATCCTCCGAAATTATTGACTTACTAACGATTTAGTTATCAAGTCGCGAACAAACAACTCATTTACCAGTGTGACTACTGAGTCATATAAATTATTTGTTCAATATGAACAAATCGTTTGTGAGTCTCACATCACTTCTAGTATTTGGTGAGTTCTACCATTAAACAAAATGGTTTTTGGGTTTCCTCCTGTGTGAGGTCATACTTCCACAACTTTTACAAGAAGGATTTTTACCAATTTATTCCCAAAGACCTCACCTTTCAACCCCCAGAATCGAGCGTCTGCTTTGCCGAATGATGTCGTAAAAGGTACTTGTGAGGTTATAACTATGTTTCCATTGAATTATAGGTGTTCAGACCTAGAAAATACATCCTGTAGTAGTGGCGGTTGACATCTGTTCCCTTGTGAACACACGAGGGAACAGATGTCTGCTTTAATTAGCTCAAGTTGGACCTTTGGGCCTTTTCATTTTTAGGGGGTCGGGGAATCGACCCACCCATCATGGTCAGATGGGGGAATGGAGAAAAAATATGCTTAAATATTATTTATACAAGCTCTGCTAAGACCTGCGCCTCAAACACACTGTGTGATAATCAGCAATAGCACATATGAAACAGTTCTAGTCAAGAAATTTGATTAGACAAGAGGCATTCGGTAAGTATACAGTACGTACAGTATGTATACAGTATTCAATAGGTATAAAGAGTATATTGTAAATATACAGCATTCAGTGCAGTACTCTGTATATGCAGTACATATACAGAATTAAATGAATATACAGTATATATACAATATTCAATGAGTTTCCAGTTTATACAGTATTTGTGAGTATACTGTATATATTCAGTATTCAATTAATATACACATTAGTACATTCGTCGCACCATGGCCAGAAAGACTCCACCTCCCTCCCTAAACCCTTACCTGTGGGAAGAGACCCCCACAAGTGATGCCTGAGCAGAGACCCGGGAGGGGCAGGGCGCCAAGTAAAACGTGCCCCGGAGTTGATCCGGAAATGCCTTGCGGAACTGGAGGAAGAGCGGGACTACCTCTGCTGGGGCGCGTCCTAGCCAGCGTGAGCTCCCTGGAGCATGCCGTGACCGGTCGCCACCGACCTGGAGCCGGCCAGAGGACCAGAACAGCATCCGTCTCCAGAACCCACGCGGGATTGGTCGGGTCTCAAGCCTGTCCCGGTGCCCTGGAGGACAATGTCGGGGGGGGCGCTACATCCATCCCCAGGACCCCCGCAGGATTCACCGGATTCCCAGCCCGTAGCGGTGCCCCGGAGGACAATGTCAGGGGTGGGTCTACGTCTGTTCTCAGGACCCACGCGGGATTCGCCAGGTCCCCAGCCCGTCCAGGAGGACAATGTCCAGGGGGGTGTTACATTCGACCCCATTTCCCGGTAGGGAAATGTAAGTGTGGTGCACGGTGACGTGGAGGGGTCATCGGCGGGCGGCCCAGACGCCCTGCTGACTCACCCGTATTTTTGGATGATTAGGGACAGGTTATATTGAGTGAGCCGTGACACTCAGACAGAAGAGGAGATAACCCAGTTGTTAGTGCTGAAGAGCAGGAAATGTGCTTCTAGGCGGCTCACCATAACCCGGTGGCCGGTTACCTTGGTCACAAGAAAACACGACAGCGGATAGTGGCCTGCTTCTATTGGCCAGGCATTTGGCCAGATGTGCGTAAATGGTGCGCTGCGTGTCCTGAGTGCCAGTTAGTCAACCCTTTGGCTACACCAAGAGCATCATTGAGACCCCTCCCACTAGTCGAGGTCCCATTGAAAGACTCGGTATGGACCTCATCGTGCCGTTAGACCGCAGTGCCTGCGGGTATCGTTTTGTGTTAGTCCTAGTGGGTTATGAAACCCGGTACCCAGAAGCAGTGCCCCTACGCAGTATTACGGCCAAAGTGTGGCGCAGGCGCTGTTCCAGGTCATTTCCCGAGTCGGGATTCCGAAGGAAATCCTAACCAACCAGGGCACTACCTTTATGTCACATACACTTCAGGAACTTAACGAGTTACTGGGCGTCACTCAATTCGGACCAGCGTTTACCATCCCCAAACTGACGGCCTGGTGGAGCGGTTAAGTAAAACGCTGAAAAACATGATTCGAAAGTTCGTACACAACGATAGCCGTAATTGGGACAAGTGGTTGGACCCCCTGCTGTTTGCGGTGCGGGAGGTTCCCCAGGCCTGCATGGGATTTTCTCCCTTTGAACACTTCTTTGGCAGGAGACCCCGGGGGGTGCTAGACTTAATTAAAGAAAACTGGGAGGAAGGTCCAAGCACCAGTAAGAATGAAATACAGTATGTTATGGACCTGAGCGCAAACGACCGGGGGGGTCAACTCGCCTACCTACATGATGTTATTATTCACAGTGACACCTTGGAGCGGCATATGCAGCATGTGGGCACTGTGCTTGAGCCCCTGAGGTGGGCTGGGCTCACCACCAACCCAAAGAAGTGTGCCATGGATCGGCTGGTGATACCGTATCTGGGGTACCACTTTGGCAAAGGCCTGGTCCGACCCCAACTTGATAAAACTGCTGCGGTCACCAACATGCTGAGACCCAAGACTAAGCAGGAGGTAAGGCAGTTCTTGGGGCTGGCCGGCTACTATAGGAGGTTTATCCCCAACTGTTCAGAGCTAACCAGCCCCTTGACAGACTTAACTCGAAAAGGTGCTCCAGATCCGGTCCAGTGGTCAGAGAAGTGCCAGCAGGCATTTGTGAGGGTAAAGTCACCTCTCTGTGGGAAGCAGGTGCTGTTTAACCCTCACTTCTCTCTCCCTTTCTGTGTGCAGACTGACGCGTCGAACAGAGGGCTGGGTGCAGTCTTGTCCCAGGAGGTGGAGGGGACCAAGCGTCCGGTGCTGTTCCTCAGCCGCAAACTCTCAGAGTGGGAGTCGAGGTACAGCATGGTGGAGAAGGAGTGTCTAGCTATCAAATGGGCAGTCGGTTCCATCCGCTACTCCCTCCTGGGACGATCTTTTACCCACTTTTCGGACCACGCCCCGCTGCAGTGGCTCAACCGCATGAAGGACACAAAGGGGCGGTGGGGGTATGTGGCGGACAAAGGGGTGTGGTCAAGCACCGGCTGCAGATGACAGCACGGTTCCCTTTCCCGTGGCCACCAAGCTGCCTCTAATCGGCCCAATAAGTGCCCATGCGGCCCAGCAGCGGAACTCCATTCTCCTGCGCTCGAGAGGACCATTATTATCCACAATTATTATAATAATTCTCAGTGATATATCTAATTGTGGCCTGCGTGCCGCATATTGAAATGAACAATAAACTCTATCCATGTAGGC
This sequence comes from Zeus faber, assembly GCF_960531495.2. Lineage (NCBI taxonomy): Eukaryota > Metazoa > Chordata > Actinopteri > Zeiformes > Zeidae > Zeus > Zeus faber. The sequence goes on along the minus strand of NC_137206.1, from coordinate 23,371,674 downwards.
GCACCAAGGTCAGAAAGACTCTGCCTCCCTCCCTAAACCCTTACCTGTGGGAAAAAATACCCCCACAAATGTCAAGTAAAGTCACACTTTATTTTTAGAGCGCATTTTATACCAGGGCAACACAATGTGCTTTACAAAGAAATACAAAAAAGAAAGAGAGAACGTAGTTGTCAGCTGGTCATTACAAAAGATTGCCCCTGAAACAACAGCAACAACAAAGACAACAAAAACAACAATAAAAGCGACTCCAACCACAGTGGCAGTAATAGCAACAGAAACGGCAACAACGGCAGCAGCAACTTCGACACCAGCAGCAACAAAAACAGCAGCAACGTACACACAAAGACGTCACCGGAACCGGAAATGGTAGCTCTCACCAGAAGTGGAAAGGTCACTCAGGTTAGAGATGGTTAAGTCGAGGTATAAGGTTACGTTAAGTTGAGGTATAAGGTAAGCGAGACTTAAGCTTAGGTATAAGGTTATCAGCAGCAACGACAACACATGTTAAGGTATAAGGTTAGCGGCACCAACAACAGCACCAGCAGCAGCAGCAACGATAACACCAGCAGTGTCAATACCAGCAGCAGACAACAGCAGCAACAAAAACAGCAACAGGAACAGCGCACAAGCGAAGACGTCACCGGGACCGGAAGTGGTAGCTCTTACCGGACCAGAAATCTCCTCATCTGTATCTCAACGAAGTAAAGCACAGCAAAGACATCACCGGAACCGGAAGTGGTAACCCTCACCGGAATCGGAAATTACAACTGTGTGCACCATCTCATCTTAATCCAATCACGGTCCTTTAATTAGCATCCTTAAGTTACAGGTCAAATTTCCAAACAGACCTCGGGTGGGAGATCCGTTTGACTCTCTCTCTCCGATAAACACACCCTTCTTATGATCCTCTAAGTGTAATATCACCAGCAGCAACAACAGCAAAACAAAGCAGGAGCAACAGCAGCAATGCACATGCAAAGGCCTCACCGGAACCTGAAGTGGTAGCTCTCACCGGAACCAGAAAAGTCACTCGGGTTCGAGATGTTAGAGATGTTGAGTTGAGGTACAAAGTTAGAGATATTTAAATTAGGGTATAAGGTAAGAGATGGTTAAGTTTAGTTATAATGTTCGAAATGATTAGGTTAAGAAATAAGGTCAGAGATGGTTAAGTTTAGGTATAAGGTTAGCAGCACCAACAACACCACCAGCAGCAATGACAACACTAGCGGCTACTGTACCAGCAGCAACAATAGCAGCAGCAAAAACAGCAGCAACAGCAGCAGCAACAGCAGCAGCAACAGCAGCAGCAACAGCGCACAAGCGAAGACGTCACCGGAACCGGAAGTGGTAGCTCTCACTGGAACCAAAAATGTCATCTGTATTGAGTCAACAGTTCTCAGGGAAGCAACGCACAGCAAAGACGTCACCCGGAAGTGGCAGCCCTCACCAGACACTAGGATTTCAACTGTGTGCACCATCTCATCTAAATCCAAATGTGTTTACAGTACAGCTACAGTACTCGATAAATATACAGTACATTAACAGTATTTAATTAATATAGACTATTTACAGTATTTAATTAACATACAATCTATTTACAGTATTGAATGAGCTTAGAGCATATTTACAGTACTCAACAAATAAACAGCACAGTGACTGTCTTCAATAAATATATAGTATATTTACATTATTCAATTATTATGCAGTTTAATTACAATATTTGATATTAACAGTATTAAATGAATAAACAGTCTATTTACAGTATTCAATGAATATACAGTATCTTTACAGTATGCAATTAATATAAAGTACATACAGTATTCAATGAGTATATAGAATATACAGTATATAACGAATATACAGTATATTTACAGTATGCAATTAATATATAGTACATACAGTATTCAATGAATGTACAGTATATTTACAGTATTCACTGAGTATATATTATAAATATACAGTACATTCACAGTTTTCAATTAATATACAGTCTATTTACATAATTAAATGAGTGTACAGTATATTTACACTATTCAATGAACATACAGTATATTTGCAGTATTCAATGAGTTCACAGTGTATTTACAGCATTAAATCAATATACAGTATCTTTACATATTCAATGAGTTCACAGTAAATGCACAGTTTTCAATATACAGTATATTTACAGTATTCATTGAGTTTACAGTTTTCAATACATGGTATATTTACAGTATTCAATGAGTTTGCAGTATGTTTACAGTATTCAATAATTTATGCTATATTAAAGGTATCGGAGTAACATTTTAGACCTTTTGAAAAAAGTGTAAAAAACCACACCCAACCCCTAACAATGGGACACAATGTCCTGGAGTCGTAGAGAGCAAAGGATCACAGCATTTATTTGTGTTTTGAGCAGAAAGTCTCTGGTCTCACCAGGAACAAATTAGATACAACACCCAGAAGCAAAAAAAACAGTCCATGTCCACGGGGGGTTTCGCTGGTTCTGGGGATGTAACTAGTTTAGTTTTAGGGGGCGTTGGCTTCGAGTCCATATTTGATATTTCATATGTTCCTCCCTCCCCTTCCCCCGTGCCGTGGTGATGGTGGTCGCAGTGGGAAACCCCCCCCCAAAAAACAATAAATCATTGTGACAATAAACGCTGTGACATCTGCCACGCAGCGTCTGATGGCTGACAAAAGTCATCTGGAGACTGGATCTGTGAAGAGGAAAAAAAGACCAAAATAAAATAAGGCAGTGACTCACCCGCTCGCATGTGACAGCGCCGCCAGCACGGCTCCATGCGCCAGTAAATTAGTACAAATTACTTTGTGTCTTCACATTTGGCCATGTCAGTCCCGCCAGACCTGTCAGTCCTGTCAGTACTGGTCAGTAGTGACCTTCACAGTGCGATGGATCACCACCAAGGTATGCATTACGCTGTCAAATGCCCATAGCGGCACTAAAATATACATCTACACATATACTGTATATAATGTACTTATAATCAATGACTATTTTTCAATTTGGTGTCGTGATTCGTTTTTTCTGTTGAAGGATACTCAGGATATGTGTATTAATTTTAGACATTCTCACCCATCTCCTGTCAGTACAGTGATTGATGGCCAGAATATAGAAATAGTGGAGTCCTACAAGTATTTGGGAACTACTGTATACTAGACAATAAACTGACATTTGACAGTCATACTGACATGGTGTACAAGAAAAACCAGCAGTGTCTCTTTTTGTCTCAGGAAACTCGTCAAGTTCCAGGATGACAGGACCTTGATGACAATGTTTTATTGATCTTTTATTGAGTCTGTGCTCACATTCCCCTTTCTCTGCTGCTATCAATCTCTTAACGTAAACCACAAAAAATGTACTGAGTTAGGTGGATTATGTCTGCAGCAAAATAACTAGCACTGCACAGGAAACTCTGCAGCATCTTTACGTCATTTATATAAGAAAGCAGAATCCATCAATCTTGTCTGATTCCTATCCTTTACCTGGTCCGCTTCTCAAACTCCCACCGTAGCTGAAACCAACAGATACAAACACTTACAATACAAATGTATTACATTCGTAACCTAAAGATATACAAACTTATTGTCTTTTTTATCTTTTTAAATAACAGAGTATTTTTACTGTGTATTTATGTTTTTTGGTCTTTGTGTTTTATTGATGTGCCCTGTGTTTTATGTGTGATTAATGTATGCATCCCAATGCTGAACAACCAATTGCCCCACTGGGTACAAATAAGGTTATTGACCTTATTGGTGGATTGATTAATTGAAACATGCTTAGGTGCTTTTACTAGGGGTTTGTCATGGTGACGACCGGTGCCTGTCTACAGGTGATTAGCATTACAACAACACCTTAACAGTGTGAGGAACATTTTTTAATCAAATAAAATTGGATAAAAAGTCAAGTGAAATTAAATAAAATTTGCCAAATCTACACAAATAGTCGAAAAAAGCAAAACAAACATTGTAAACAAACACTGCAATCCGATGCATAGGATAGGTTATTGATATGGTATAATCTATAATAATAGCTTTAATTTATATAGCGCCTTTCAAGTCTTGTGACTCAGATATGAGAATTGACGACGTACACGCCAGCGTCCTCTCATGATCTGGAGGAACCACCCCAACATTAACCCCTGTCATATGTCTTTTGATGGTGGAAGGAAACCAGAGCACCCGGTGCAAACCCACGCAAACACGCAAACTCTACACAGATAGGACCTGGGACGGCCGGGGCTCGGAACCCAGGACCTTCTTGCTGTGAGGCAACAGTGCCAGTGAGCCACTGAGCAAGTGTACCATCATTATGAAAATTATATGTATTTTCTAGGTTTAAGATTTAAGATTCAAGATTCAAGAGGTTTATTCATCACATATATATACATACTTTCATACATATATGCAGTGAAATGTAATGCAACGCCCCCGGTGATTACACACAATGTGTCCTAGGAAAACCCCTCTTTCTACTAGATCAACTAACTGATTCCTAAAACGTAATACAGTAAGTTGAATACTTATGGAATAAAGTAAAAATATATAGAATAAAATTAAATTAAATTAAATTAAATTAAATGGAATAGATAAAGGAAATAGGCTTACGTATATGGGATAGACTTATGTATATGAGATAGGCAATTATGTATATACAGATATGTGCATTAAAGTGGAATGTGAATAAAGTGAGGTAGTGTTTGTGGGACAATACAGCATAGTATACAACAGTACAGTGCAGCAATATGGTAACACCGAACAATCCAGAACAGTGACACAGTATGCGGTACAGTATGCTACATACAGTACAGTAAGGTAGTGGAGCCTATGTGTGTGGCTCAGTGAGGACCCCTGGTGAGGTCAGCATTGACAGTTCTTATGGCTTGCGGGAAAAAACTCTGTCTCAATCTCTCTGCTCTCGCTGTGTGACTGCAGAGGCGCTTGTCTGACCAAAGCAGCTTGAACAGTCCGTTGTTGGGGTGATGAGAATCCTTCATGATCCTGTTGGCTCTGCTACTACACCTCCTGGTGTATAAGTCCTGCAGGGAGGGGAGGGTAGTTCCAGTGGTACGTTCAGCTGAACGCACCACCCTCTGCAGGGCCCATCTGTCCTGAGCAGTACAGTTCCCAAACCAGGCAGTGATGTTGCCTGTCAGGATGCTCTCCACTGCTCCACAGTAGAAGGACTTGAGGATCCTCACCAAGACCCGGAATTTCCTCAGCTGCCTGAGGTGGTAAAGACGCTGCCTCGCCTTTCTCACCAGAGTGTCTGTTTGTATAGTCCATGTTAAGTCCTCCGTGATGTGGACTCCCAGGTACTTGAAGCTGCTCACCCTGTCAACAGAAGTCCCATTTATCACCAAGGGCGTGTGCGTCCTTGATTGTAATCCTCACCTAAAGTCCACAATCAGCTCCTTAGTTTTGCTGACGTTCAGGTGGAGGCTGTTGTCCTGGCAGCAGAGTGACAGGTCAGCCACCTCCTGGCGATAGGCCTTCTCATCGCAGTCGGTAATCAGGCCCACGACCACGGTGTCGTCAGCAAACTTGATGATGGTGTTGGAGCTGGACCTGGCCACACAGTCATGTGTGTGCAGGGAGTACAGTAGGGGGCTGAGGACGTAACCCTGGGGGGATCCTGTATTCAGGGTGAGGGAGCTGGTCTTGTGCTTCCCCACTCTAACCACCTGGGGGCGGGCTGTGAGGAAGTCCAGGATCCAGGCACACAGCACCTAAGTCTGAGCTCCTTCAGCTTGACAGCCAGTCTGGTGGGGACTATGGTGTTGAAAGCTGAACTGTAATCGATGAACAGCATTCTCACATCGGCCCCCTTCCGGCCATCCAGATGTGTGAGTGTGGTATGCAGTACCTGTTAGGCCGCGTCATCCGTGGATCTGTTGTGCCAGTAGGGGAACTGCAACGGGTCCAAGGTGCAGCGGAGGGAGGCACAGATATAATCCTTAATCAGCCTCTTGAAACACTTCATGACCACAGAGGTGAGGGCCACCGGACGGTAGTCATTCAGGCAGGCAGGAGGGCGATCTTCGGGACAGGAACAACGGTGGACCTCTTGAAGCAGGATGGGACCACTGATTCAGACAGGGAGATGTTGAATATTGTAGTGAACACCGGAGCTAGCTGGTTAGCACAGGTCTTCAGTACTCGCCCAGATATGCCGTCTGGGCTCGCAGCTTTCCTGGTGTTCACCCGCCTCAGAGCCTTCCTGACCTCCTGCACGGACACTGAGAGTGCGCGCTCATCCCCAGCGGTGTAACTCCAATTAGCCGGCGAGGGAGGTTGTTACAATTTGTAAACAATATACATATTCTGTGTGTGTGTGTCTGTATGTGTATGTGTATGTGTGTGTGTGTGTGTGTGTGTGTGTGTGTATGAGTACGTGTGTGTGTGTGTGTGTCTGTGTGTGTGTGTGTAAATGTTTCTTGTTTTGTTTGTGGCCCATTTAATTTAAACAAAATGAAAAAAACAAATTGAAATTGAATGGAAAAGAATGGCAATATCCAATAAACATTAAAAAAATGCTGTTTTTTCCAACGTAACTTTTTTCGAAGGTAACTTGGCATTAATTTGTTTTTTATACTCTATGTTTATATATGATTTATGTGTTGTTATGTAAACCACCCCCTCTCCATGACTACCCTTGTAGTCATGTCTACAGTTGTTACTCTCTATTAGACATCAGTTAAAAAGTTTGCAATTTGCGGGCGAAAAAAAGGTCTATGAATAGTCTTATTGTGTCTATTTTTGGAATCTACACGTTTCTGCAAATGTCAATCACGTAAAAATCATTGACCTTTAGCTGTGTGGTTGCGATGGCAACAGTGTGCATTGGGATAAACGGAAAATGTCTTGCTTTCCTCTTTCCCTCAGTGGAGATGAAAGGGCCTCTCAGGTGCAGGGGAACAGATGGAAGGGAGAGGAGGGGGATAGGGGTTACAAAGGTTTAAGGAACCCCCCTGAGGAGGTGTTAGACACCTTAGAGCATCTGTGTCAGGCCCAAAATGCAACAAACCCATGGGTTTGTTGCAATGGGACTGACCCAGGGTCAGTCTCAATGGGACACCTTGAGACTGTTCTGGATGCACCTCCAGGACAAGGGATAGGATTTGAGTTTTTAACTGTTCTTTTAGGGTTCCTTAATGACAAGGCTGGGGCCTAATTTCCACATGGGACGTTTGTGCCACCCCTACTTTTGTAAGCGCAGAAATTGTGGTTAATAAGCTATTGTTTGACCAGCCGTCAGATTCTGAGAATGTGGATTGAGCTGCTGATTGTAAGGCCCTGATATACTTCAAAATATTGCCACGGACGAGTAGCCAACACGGACAACCTGCCTACACGGTTCTATACTACTTTTATGAGTCTGTGGACGCCGACGTGTTCCACGCAGGCGCACTTGAAAGATTGGTCATTGAATGAGGAAGCGACAGTTCATAAAAATGATGAAACACCAAACAGCAGTTAAATTGAATGTATGTCTTTGGAGGGGGGACAGAATGAGAGAAAGGAAATATGATTTGGTTGATTAGTGGTTGTAAAACAGCATGACTTTTCTATCAACCCATGAAACTTGAAAACGAGCCCACCTCAAACCGCAGCAAGTATCTGTCAACAATGTGTGAAAAACAGATTCTCTCTCACTGCTAGTTCACTTTAACGTCAGACTCACTCACCACGGCCTCAACGGGTAACTGCACTCTGCTTTCATATCAGAGATCAGATGAGGTGGAGGTGCCTATGGAAGACAGGGAGTGCGAGACAGCACTGAGTTGAAGGTAGGTTATAGTGCTGTTGTATAAAGGGACTGGGCTTGGTGATTTTGGTTTGTTGATAATGAAAGGAAGGACTGAACATGAACAGTTTAATTTAATTAAAAATAACGTATACTCATGATAATACAACCAACATGATTTAATTATGGCTTTAATGATGACCTTCCTTCCGGCATTGTTCTATATCTTGTTTGTGTCAACTGCTTTCATATCAGCGATCAGATGAGGTTTCACATCAGATCTGTTTTCATATATCATAGGTGATAACTGAGGGGACAGGTTCAAGCCGAGAAGAGCAGGCTTTATGCCTGCTCAACCGAACCATGCCAACCCAAAGCTCATTGTAGTGCAGCAGCCAACAAAATGCTATGATTCCAAGAAAAGCAGTACCGCAAATTTCCTTGGCTCCACTAAAGTCCAGAAGTCAGTGGAATCTTGTGTTTTTTTCTGTGCTCAAGCTTTTGGAAATGAAAGATAAAATCTGGCCAAGAATACGGATCTAACGTCTTCCAACGCAGGTTTCCGAAGCTGGAAACAGGCAACTCAAAAAAGGTCTAAAAAGCTAAAATATCTAAAGCCATGCACTTGCAGTTGCTGTCACGAGACACTGCCACAAAAGAAAACTAGTAGATGTCCAATTATCTTCGGCCAAAAGTACACAGCAGCAGGAATCAAGATGTCTCATTTTCCCATGAAAATTGTGGGCCCTATACAGCTCTTGGCTCGCCAGGGATCTGCTCTTAGGGGCCATGCAGCTGATAGAGAAACCTCTGCCGGTTAATAAAAATGAAAAGTGAGGATGACCCTGGCCGAGAGCATGGCTGTCAACAAGTAAACATGATTACACGTCCCCCAAAATCCAGATATTTTTAATCTATTTGCAAACAGCTTAATTAGGGGAAATCATTAGCTTAATTTACAAGCTGCCTCTCCTCCAGTATTCCATTATTATTGATGGAATGCGGGACATAGAAGGCACTGAACAGAAAGCCATATGTGTCCGGTATGTAGACCATGAATTGGTCCCCCATGAGGCCTTCTTGGGGTTTAATAAAGTCTGAAGCAGAACAGGGGAAAACATAGAAAAAGTTGCCAGAGATGTGTTGCTGCGCTTAAAACCTGTCGCAGTCTGGGCTGCTTGGATAAACTGGAGCAGCGAACATATCAGGCAACAACAAGGGAGCACAGGCCAGGATAAGGGAGATGCAGCCAGTGGCCTTCTAGATACATTGTCTCCCCCACTGTGTAAATTTGGTGGCCCAAGCTGCTTGTACAGTGTCATTGCTGACTTCTGATATGCTGGATTGGCTCCACAAGCTTCGCAGTCTGTACAAATTATCGGGCAAGCACTAAACAAAATTTATGAACATTGCAATCACAACATTCAGGGTCAGTTAGCAACCTGCAGGCCATGTGTCAAAGAATATGGATCGCCAGGACTCCAGCAATGTGGTCTCTGCTACATCAGTACGAATCTGTGCTACTCAGCTTAGAGGACATGGCCCAAGCAGACTCAAACACGGGTGTGATGGCAAGATGACTGTTGGAGAGATTTGAAAGAGGCACCACAGTGCGAGGACTCATGCTGGCCACTGAAGTAATCGAGGAGTTGGAGTGCCTCAATTGCACACTGCAGAAGGGAACAGAAACCGTGTCAGCAGCAGATTGTGCGAGGGCCACCGTGAGGGCAAAGAAAACTGAGGAAAAGTTCCGGGAGATGAACAGCCACACAATGGAGTCTACACATCTGCCATCCAACAAAATGTTTCATTGGCATTGCCACCATTCCACACTCACCCACAACCCACAATCCCACTTATGACAAATTCTCAGAGACACGGTGGAGCTACAGATGGAGCAACGAGACACCAGATGCTTGTGGCAGGGGCTGCGGACTATTACTAACTACAAGAGCAGCCCCAGCCACAAGTGTCGACACATACCTAGCCAATGAACTGAACTATTTATTTGCGCAGTTTGAGGATGGCAACAACACTGCTAGCTCACCAGCTAATTAGAGTTACACCACTGGGATTAAGTGCACACTCCTAGAGTCTGAGCTTGATGTCAGGAGGGCTCTGATGCATGTGAACACGCGGAAAGCTGCGGGCCAGATACCATATCTGGGCAGTACTGAAGACCTGTGCTAACCAGCTAGCCCTGTGCTCACTAGGATATTCAATGCCTCCCTGCCTGAGACGGTGGTACGGCCTGCTTCAAGAGGTCCACCATCATCCCTGTACCGATGAACGCCTCTCCAGCCTGCTTGAATGACTACCATCCTGTTGCCCTCACCTCGGTGGTCATGAAGTGCTCGAGAGGCTGATTAAGGATTACATCTGCACCTCCCTCCCCCGAGCCATTGACCCTCTGCAGTTGGCATACCAGCCGAACAGATCCATGGACGAGCCGATCTCCCAGGTACTGCTCGCTCACACACCTGGATGGCCGGAAGGGGGGCTATGTGAGATTGCTGTTCATCGATAACAGTTCAGCCATCAACACTATAGTCCCCACCAGACTGGCTGTCAAGCTGCTGGAGCTAGGACTGAACAATTTTCTGTGTGCCTGGATCATGGACTTCCTCACAACCAGGCTCCAGGTGGTTAGAGTGGGGAGGCACACGTCCAGCACCCTCACCCTGAACACAGGATCCCCCGAAGGCTGCGTCGTCAACCCCCTACTGTACTCCCTGTACACACATGACTGTGTGGCCAGGTCCAGCTTCAACACCATAATCAAGCTGATGACACCGTCATGGTGGGCCGGATCACCAACGATCATGAAAAGGCCTACCAGGAGGAGGTGGCTGACCTGTCACTCTGGGGCCAGGTCAACAGCCAGCAAACTCAGGAGCTGATTGTGGACATTAGGAGAGCATTACAACCGAGGACGCACGCGCCGTTGATGATTAATGGGACTCCTGCCGACAGGGTGAGCAGCTTCAAGTACCTGGGAGTCCACATCACAGAGGACTTAACATGGACTTTTCACACAGACACTCTGGTGAGAAAGGCGAGGCAGCGTCTTTATCAGCTGAGGCAGCTAATGAAATTCAGAGTCTTGGTGAGGATCCTCAAGTCCTTCTACTTTGGAGCAGTGGAGAGGATCCTGACAGGCAACATCACTGCCTGGTTTGGGAACTGTACTGCTCAGGACAGGCGGCCCTGCAGAAGGTGATGCATTCAGCCGAATGTACCACAGGAACTACCCTCCCCTCCCTGCAGGACTTATACACCAGAAGGTGTAGTAGCAGAGCCTGCAGGGTCATGAAGGATCCTCACCACCCCAACAACAGACTGTTCCAGCTGCTGCGGTCGGGCAAGCGCCTCCGCAGTCACCCACTGAGAACAGAGAGACTGAGACAGAGTTTCTTCCCGCAAGCCAGAAGGACTGTCAACACTGAACTCACCAGGGGCCCCTCACTGAGACACACACAGAGGCCCCACTGCCTTACTGTACTGTATGTTGCATACTGTACTGAAAAATTTATCACTGTACTGAGTTATAGCATATTGCTGTCCTTTTCGGTGTTACTCTAATTGCTGTGCCATACTGTTGAACACTGTACTGTCTCCACACACACTACCTCACTTTATTCACATGTAACTTTACTGCACATATCATATACAAATAATCTATTCCTTTTATTTCTATTTTGTATTCCTACTTTGTATATTACCCTTTATTTGATTCTTATTTTATTCTATTTACTAACTGAATTACGTTTTAGGAATTAGTTAGTTTAGTTATTTCGATAATTTGTCAGTAATTGTGCCAGTTAGTTATTGACCAGTTAGCACTTATTGTGCATAATCTCTCGGTGCGTTGCAATGTTATTTCATATATGCTGGTATAAACTGTATATGTATGTGACAAATAAACATCTTGAATCTTTAATCTTGAACCCAAGAATAATACTACAGGGCTGACTTCTTCAAGGATCTGGACTTTGTGGACAGCTGAAGGAGAGGTTCGATCAGGGTGGCCTAAAGACGTTGGCAGAAGCTGGAGGAAATCCTTCTAATTGAGGGGACGGACTATGCAGTGGTGGGACAGTATCCTGAGTTAAACCAGAGGTAACTGGAGGTTCAGCTAAACATTTTTGGCTCCAAAATCCATACACAACCACTTGAGTAGGGTTATGGGTTAAACAATACAGAAAGTAGGACAGTTTTTCTTCTGCATATTTAGTACTATTCTGGCAGAATTTATAATGATGACCAAATGAATTATATCCCGGATCTTGCGTTGGTTACCGTAGTCCCTAAATGTATGTAGAAATGTAATTAACGGGATTCAAATAGCAGTTTTTTTTCCAGGGAGTACCCCCAGACTGGGGGTAAAAATGCATTTGGCATAATTCATATTTAATGTGATCGATTTAAACTTTGCTTTTGACATAATTAACTGACTCTTGTGAGAATTCTATTCACAAATGAATACTGAACTGACTCTTCTGACTCCCGCTACATCGAAAGAATCCAACGAAGTGAGTCAAACAAATTGAACAACTCTTTTTTTACTGAGTCATGCATAAAGAGCTAAAGTTGTCTTTACTCCAACCACTTCAAAAATGACCGAACGGACTGTTCTGATTCTTGTAACATCGACTAACTCAGATGAACAAAGAGTCAAAAAAAACAATTTTGTGACTCATAAAAAGGCAAGGCAAGGCAAATGTATTCATATAGCACATTTAATACATGAAACAGACTCAATGTGCTCCACATAAAAAAAAATTATAAAATAAAAATAAAAATGTACAATAAAACGGGATTCAAAAGAATGCATGAAAATACATTTTAATAAAATAATAAAGATAAGAAAAGTGAAATGAATTACATTTGAATAAAGAATAAAGATAGAAGTGCAATGTAATTCGGGTTTTAGCAGAAAGCAAAGGGGAAAATAAAAGTTTTTAGTGTTGATTTAAAAGTAGTTGGGGTTGGAGCGATTCTCAAATCTTCAGGAATGTTCATTTCAACTATTTGTTGCATAGAAGCGAAATCCTGCTTTTCCATGTTTAGTTTTGACTCTGGGAAATATAAACAGACTGGTCCCAGATGATCTTAGCAGTCTAGAGGGTTCATATAGCGGAAGCATTTCAGTGATATAGTTTGGCCCTAAACAATTTATTGATTTATAGGTGAGCAGCAGTATTTTGAAATCACTTCTCTGACACACCGGGAGCCAATGTAGGGATTTAAGAATTGATGTAATGTGTTCACTTTTTTGGGTCTTTGTTAGAACAAGTCTTGTTTGGACATGCGTCCTCTTAGTATTGTTATATTTTTATTGTGAAAGTAGGGCGATTTTGTTCCTGATTTGATGTGGCTGTTGAAATTTAGACCTGAATCCGTAGTAAAAAAAGAATGGATCCGAATGTCCAAAAAGAGCCAAACTTTTGATCACTACTATATATTCAAAAATGCCAATTTTTACTAAATATTTTCACATTTTCATGTTTTACAGGAAAAAACATCTTAAATCCACCTGCCAACGCCACACTGTAAACTTCTTATAACCCATGGGTCCTTCAATTATGCGTAAATTCAACAGTCATAGTATTTTCATTCCATTAAATCCAATTCTGTGCCATCCATCAATAACGTCCGCGGTTAGTCAAGCAATTTATTAAAAAGATCTGCGCTCCCCAGAACGCTATGCAAGTCCAGATAAAAGATGTCAATTCCCCTGGGCACGACGATCTATCAGCGAGGAACGATCCACGTGCGGTATTTGCACAGAGATGTTACTGTAAATCCATCCACCAAAAGGCGATAAATCACTTTATCGCGTTTTTATTGATGGTTCTTGGTCACAAGAACAAACACAGAATCCCTCGCTGTTGATTAATTTCAATACTGCCATGTCTGTCCATGTCTTCCAAAAAGTCTTGCTCATCATTTTTTTCAGCAAAAGTATATAATTAGAGAAACACGGATGATAGATGGATGACTGTCCTCAGAGTCAATACTTAAAATAGGCCAAATTGACAAAAAGTTTGGAAAATACTGTAGATATGAATAGTCCCCATAGTCTGGTTTGGAATCCAGTTTCAGTAGGTGTCAATCATGAAATAATTTAAATGTAAAAAAAAAATCAATAACAACACAAATAATCTGATAAAAATTAACTATATAAAAGTATCGGCAAGATGCAATGAACCTCAAAATAACAAGCCATAACGAGTAAAATATTCCTAATAACAAACATATACACCACCTCACTAGGCCCGATCATCCGCTCACATGGCTTTTCATATCACTGCTATGCGGATGATACTCAACTCTATCTGTCCTTCCCGCCCGACGACCCTATGCGGCGCAACTGGTGTTCAACCAGCCAAAGAGGCCACATGTCACTCCGCTGCTCATCGAGCTCCACTGGTTACCTGTAGCCGCCCGCATCAAGTTCAAGTCTCTTATGCTGGCCTACAGAGTGATTGTTGGGAATGCTCCCAGCAACTTAAATGCTCTTGTAAAAGCACATGTTACCCCCCGGATGCTGCGCTCGTCAAATGAGCGTCGCCTGGCTCTGCCGGCCATACAACCACGGCAATCCAGGCTATTCTCATTTGTAGTTCCACGTTGGTGGAACGAGCTGCCAAAACCGACCAGAGCAGGGACCTCCCTCTCTGTCTTTAAGAAGCACTTGAAGACCCAGCTCTTCAGTGAGTACCTCCTCTCATAACCTACAATTACTTAGCACTACTTAGCAGTATTTATTGTTACACTAATGTCTCTATTTCAATGTAGCTTGAATGTTATTCTCCCTTGTGTGTCGCTTTGGATAAAAGCGTCTGCTAAATGACTAAATGTAATGTAATGTAATTTATAATAAAAAATGGGCCATAAACAGTATACCTAATAATAAACAAATAATAAAAAATATATCTAAAAATAAACAAGAAAAAATTGGCAATATCCGTATGAACTAAAGAATAAAAAATGGAAATATACAGTAAACTTTAAAACAGAAAATATTAATATTAGAATAAGCAAAGATTTTGCAATATATGATCATCCTACAAAAGTGCAATTGATAGTAAAAATAAACTTAAAAATCAACTAAATCTAGAGCCTCTGGAAATAAACCTTACATAAATATGATTGTTGTTGTTGTTATTATTCACATGGGACTGTTTTGACCAAAGTCACCCCCGTCACTGCTGCAGTTTGTTTCGTATTTTAAATAGTTTTTATATTTTCCCGTGTATTCTAACTTTGAGCACTGGAATTCAACCGCCTGTGTCTGGAGTCAAATAAACAAAGCATTCATTTGCATGCATTAATAATAATAATATTGAGTAAAAAAAGAAAAAAAAAACTGTGTTTGTTATGGTAGAAAACGACGGTAGGAGAGATGATTATTGAGAGGTGAGTTGTTGTCTTTTTAAATGTATATTAATGTATATTTATGAGGGACCCCTGGCACTGGGAGCCTCCAGCGGCTGATTCCACATTAATTCATGGATTTATTTTGCAGCGTGTTCTGCCTTTGTTCCGCCCTCGCTTTCCAAACTGCCCTTTTGAAGACGCCCTGATGCACTTAATAGGAGAAGACACACATTTTTGTTCTGGGGTTTTTTTTCAATCCTTTTCCTAATAATGATAATAATAAATATAGCTGCATGCAGAAATACACAGGGTCCAGCTTATTCGTGTTAGGTATGTATTACAGTTATTTGTGTTATGTGAAATGCATCAATATTTACTAAACATACAAACATCAAACATTGTGGACTTAGGTCAGGTAATTACGTCCATAGTTTCTTTTTGAATATTGTAGGTGACCGTCAGAGTGACCTGGACATATGAACGTAACGTAATTACATTCATGGAATTTCATGTATGTATCTTTCATGGCATTATGTATAAAGCATTTCCATGAAGCATTATGAAGATAGGTCAGTTTTAAATAATTGTTCTAGTCTTTATTGTCTTGTATTTTCTGCTATTTTTTGGCTTCTGTAAATAATGACAAAAACAACTTTAGTAATTACTTTTCATAACAATAATAATACAAATATTTCATTTTAAAAATATATAAATTCATTTATTTGTAATTATTACTTTATTGTACTTTTTCTGTAAATGATGCACAATTTGAAAGTTCGGTTTAATATCTTATTTGTCTGTGTTGTAATGCAGACAACATTTTTGTAACTTCAACAATAATTTCGAATTATAATTATTATGGAATAATTTGCTAATATTACAAACACCTTCTGCCTTTTCATTCAAGTTTAGGTGTAGGAAAATGTTTATACATGATGTGTATTGCAAACAAAGTATTTTATCTTTTATTTTCAACTATATGTTATCATTCTTATCTTTACCTTGAATGCATTGAAGTAACCTCTTCTAGTTTTCCGATGGCTCGTTGGATTTTGAATGTATCACTCAGTCGCAACCCCGTGGATTACTGCTTACTGAATTTTTCAGAATCACGCAAAATAAATGTTGACCTGGGATTTAAAATATTAATCGAACAGATCTACTGACATCTATCAGGTAAGAAGCTGTAGTTTGGTAACGTTGAACAAGTACAGAATGACTCTGTCCACTCCGCACCCTGGACGCGGTCCAACTGGACATTCTCAATCAGAATCTGTACATTTATAGTAAAAGTTATTATGATGTAATAAAGCATCTTACTGTAAATCCCATCTCATTAACCAAGGCCAACTGAATATTTTGGGTCAAAGTTGTTCAGTCTTTCACTAATATCTGCTTCGTATGTGGATCGATTTGGATTAAATTTAAACCACGAGATCCTTGTGACACTTGCGGTTTAAACAACACCTCAAATATGTTTTGTAGCTCACGCCGAAGTATGTGTTCCAGATAGACTCAGACGGGTTTGACATATTTTGGACTGCTGTACTGTCAGGTCGGTCTTAAAATCGCTCAAAATGCGGTTGGTTCTTCGCTAATATCTGCTCCGTATGTGGATCGATTTGGATGAAACTTCAGCTACACGGTCTTTGTGACAGCACTGTTCAAACAAGACATAACCGTGTTCGTGTATAATGCCGAAGTTGGTTATCCAGATAGGCTTCAAAATTCAGATTCAATTTTCCCAAGTTTTTCCTCTTATAATTACAATAGGGGCCGCCGTTAAATTACAATTATAATAATAATAATAATAATGATAATTAAAAAATGTTTTGCTGCAGGCAGCAATACACAGGGTCCAGTTTATTCGTATTAGGTGTACATTACAGTTTTCAGAGTTTCCGTAATGTCGTAATGGATCAGACTACACAAATTCAGCTCGACTTTGTTGTGGCCGTCAAATTTCCAGCGTTTGGCCCGAATATGAACGTCGGGAAGGACGAACAGGTGTCTTTACCCCATGTAGTGTCAACTTTAATTCAGCCGACCTTATGTTGCCGCTGCATGGTTGCAGACGGACAAATGTTGTAATAATCCATCCAATGAGTAATTTCGCCAAGCGCCGCCTTCTGCCATCTTTGTTTACACTTGCTCCCATGCTTGTGCAAGTAATGTAAAGCACTGCGTGAAATTACTCATTGGATGGATTATTTCAACATTTGGCTGTCTTCTACCGTGCAGTGGCAACATAAGGTGAGGTGAGTTAAAGTTTACATCTTCAATTTTGCAGCATAAATTTATATCGTGGGCACGGTATTACAGGGAAATGCTTATGGTTCAGAACTGTGGTTGCTTGATACCCTGGTATATCTGAAAACATGCACTTACGTCACTGAATGTTCCTCTTGTCCTTTAGTTGAAATGTCCCTCAAGAACGGTGTTTAAACAATTTTGATCGTTCCTGGATCATGCGGTGTGGACACAAAAGAAAGGGACAGTTCCTCCAAAGGTTCTTAGAAATTCCTGTGGTGTGAAGACACCTTCTGTGACCGATTATAGTTTTCGAGGTTTTGTAAAACCCAGCATTAGTTACAGTTTTCAGAGTTTCCTTTAAACGCAGCATCGGCTCAAGTTGTCTGTCTACGGTCACAAGTGGCAGGTTGCAAATGAGTTCTGAAAGACTAAGATTAGACTTATATAACCTCAGACGATGATGTCACAAGGCTTCTGAAACTCGCCTCAACGTTCTTCTACCTCCGGTAAAATAACAATACTTTTCACTAATTTCTAACTACATATTATGTAGATCGATTTTGATCAAACTGGAATCACAAAACTTCTGAACCGTCCTGGCTCTAACGAGACTCTAGTTTCTTGATGAATTTGATGTGTTGATGAAGAAGGAGTGACCGCTGACGCTGACTTGAGTAAAATAAAAGATTTATTACAAAAGAACAGCATCAGACCAGACTTTACCCAGGAAGTCCAGGAGAGAACCGAGCCGGAAGGATTCTCTCCCGAATGCAACTCGGGCGGGTCTTTTATACTGGCCCAAAGACAACATTTACCATTTGGTTCCACTACATAGGTCACAGGTCACATTTCACTTCCCTTCTCACCAGGACCCCTGGTGATGTGCTCTCTCTCTCTCGGGACCCCTGGCACCATGTCTTAGTAATTATCTTATACGATGGGGCTGTTTGAGATGTCACACATTCCAAGACACCTCAAGACCTCAACTATGAGAGCAGCTCCTCCCCAGCCACGAGTGTGGACGGCTCCCTGGCCAACCAACTGAACTCCTTTTATGCGCGGTTCGAGTCTGGCAGCAACCTCGCTAGCTCGCCGGCTAATTGGAGTTACACCGCTGGGGACGAGCGCGCACTCTCAGTGTCCGTGCACGAGGTCAGGAGGGCTTTGATGCGGGTGAACACCAGGAAAGCTGCGGGCCCAGACGGCATATCTGGGCGAGTACTGAAGACCTGTGCTAACCAGCTAGCTCCGGTGTTCACTACAATATTCAACATCTCCCTGGCTGAATCAGTGGTCCCATCCTGCTTCAAGAGGTCCACCGTCGTTCCTGTCCCGAAGATCGCCTCTCCAACCTGCCTGAATGACTACCGTCCGGTGGCCCTCACCTCGGTGGTCATGAAGTGTTTCGAGAGGCTGATTAAGGATTACATCTGCGCCTCCCTCCCCCGCACCTTGGACCCGTTGCAGTTCGGCTACCGGCAGAACAGATCCACGAATGACGTGGTGTCCCAGGTACTGCACACCACGCTCACGCACCTGGATGGCCAGAAGGGGGCCTATGTGAGAATGCTGTTCATCGATTATAGTTCAGCAACTAGTCCCCACCAGACTGGCTGTCAAGCTGTTGGAGCTCGGATTGAATGGTCCGCTGTGCACCTGGATCATGGACTTCCTCACAGGCCGCCCCCAGGTGGTCAAGGTGGGGAAGTACATGTCAAGCTCCCTCAGCCTGAATACAGGATCCCCCCAGGGCTGCGTCCTCAGCCCCCTACTGTACTCCCTGTACACACACGACTGTGTGGCCAGGTCCAGCTCCAACACCATCATCAAGTTTGCTGACGACACCGTGGTCGTGGGCCTGATCACCGACTGCGATGAGAAGGCCTACCGCGAGGAGGTGGCTGACCTGTCACTCTGGTGCCAGGACAACAGCCTCCACCTGAACGTCAGAAAAACCAAGGAGCTGATTGTGGACTTTAGGCGTGGATCACAATCGAGGACGCACGCGCCCTTGTGGATTAATGGGACTTCTGTTGATAGGGTGAGCAGCTTCAGATATCTGGGAGTCCACATCACAGAGGACTTAACATGGACTGTACACACAGACACTGGTGAGAAAGGCGAGGCAGCGTCTCTACCACCTCAGGCAGCTGAGGAAATTCCGGGTCTCGGTGAGGATCCTCAAGTCCTTCTACTCTGGAGCAGTGGAGAGCATCCTGACAGGCAACATCACTACCTGGTTTGGGAACTGTACTGCCCAGGACAGGCGGGCCCTGCAGAGGGTGATGCGTTCAGCTGAACGTACCACTGGAACAACCCTCCCCCCCTTGCAGGAGTTATACACCAGGAGGTGTAGTAGCAGAGCCCGTAGGATCATGAAGGATCCTCATTACCCCAACAACGGACTGTTTCAGCTGCTGCGGTCAGGCAAGCGCCTCCGCAGTCACGCAGCGAGAACAGAGAGACTGAGACGGAGTTTCTTCCCTCAAGCCATTAGAACTGTCAATGCTGACGTCACCAGGGGTCCTAACTGAGCCATACACTAGGCTCCACTACCTACTGTACTGTATGTAGCATACTGTACCGCATACTGTATCACTGTTCAGGGTTGTTCGTGATGCCGTATTGCTGCGCCGTACTGTTGTATACTGTGCTGTATTATCCCAAACACTACTCCCTCTACTCACATTCACATGCCACTTTAATTCACATGCCACTTTAAATGCACATATCTGTATATACATAGGCATATTCCTTCTATCTATTCCATTTTATTTCAATTCATTTTTATTGTACTTTATTCTATATATTTTTATCTTATTCTATAAGTATTCCACTTACTGTATTACGTTTTAGGAGTCAGTTAGTCGGTCTATTAGAAAGGAATTTTCTACTTTTTATTTTATTTTCTATTTTTTCCTAGGACATATTGTGTGCTATCACCGGGTGCGTTGCATTACATTTCACTGCATATATGTATGGAAGTATGTATATGTATGTGACAAATAAAAAAATCTTGAATCTTGAATCTTGAATCTATGTCTCCGCGTACTGCGATTGTCGTGTTCCAGATACTTTATCCCGAAAAATGCCAAGAAATACAAATAAAACAATCCTAGCAGTCGCAATAGAGATAAAGGAATATATAAATATTATTATTATTATTATTATTATTATTATTATTATTATTATTATTATTATTATTATTAATAATAATAA
The DNA here is from genome assembly GCF_960531495.2 of Zeus faber. NCBI lineage: Eukaryota > Metazoa > Chordata > Actinopteri > Zeiformes > Zeidae > Zeus > Zeus faber. Next base: position 23,351,072 of record NC_137206.1, on the reverse strand, counting down.
TAATAATAATAATAATAATAATATTAAAGGAATACATAAAAACAAAAAATAATATACTAAAAATAAAATAAAATAAAAAAAATTGTAGCACAGAAAAAAAGATTAACTGTCGAAAAAAGAAGAAATATGTTGGATACAGGACACAGTGATTAAAATGAAAACAGCGGGAACTCCTGAATTTGATCCAAATTGGGGCATTCACATCTGATTTCCATTATTTGAGATAATGGAACATGCGTGGCCGCACATTATGCCTGACTTAGCATATCTCTTTTGTTTATCCACAGCCTTAATCCTGAATTTACACGTGAATACTTACATGTAATCACTTCTAATAGCCTGTAATTGTTTGATTCAGAATGAGTATGTGTGCTTCTCCAAAAAATGCTAAAACAACATTGAAACGATTATCCCATTCAATTAAATTCAAATTGAGTGTAACCTACTGGATTATTTACAACATTCAGGACTGTAATTCTGTGATACACTTAAAGTAGTTGTACAGCACAGAGATGTCGCTCCCCCGTGTAATTACGCCAACGAGCCAATTTTTCCCCAACTATTTTTTCCAGGTAGAAGTAGAAGTCAAAGTCCATCCTCTCTCGATTCTTCAGGGAATTCCTGCTCTTTGAAATCTACGGGGGTGTTTTGGGCTGAGATTACCTCTGCTCACTGAGTAGGAAGCGGCTCCATCATGGTTTGACCCTGAAAGGTCATTTAAGGAGAACCAATCAATCTGAAGATTAATACGCTGGCAGGCTTTTTGAAGACAAAACTTCACAGGATACGGTTTAAAGCGCTAAAGGACATTATCACTCATGAGGCTCAACTTCTATCACACGCTGTTTGAATTTAGATCAAGATACAGTCAATAAATAAAAGAGAAGACACTAAGTAAGTCATAATAACGTACAGCCAGCCAGGCATTGCCGCAAAATAACTCCTTTTGGGGTGTGCTTCGATCATTTTTGGTCATCATCATCAAGCGGTCATTAACACTGTCATCATCATCATCATCATCATCATCATCATCAAGCGGTCATTAACATCGTCGTCATCATCGTCATCATCATCAAGGTCATGATCACAGACAAGGGGTTATTTTTGTGATAATGGCTGCCTAGCTGAACAATATCGTTATTATTACACGGCTACATATGAAATAAAACTTTGGAATAGCTCAACTAGTATACATAGTTTATAACTATGTATACATAGTTTATACTATATAACTATGCAGGGTTTATAACAATTGTATAATTTGTATGTCTAGTTTATAACTAGTTCATAAATGATATGTCTAGTTTATAACTAGTATATCTAATTTATAAATAGTTTATAACTAGTATGTCTAGTTTTTGAATAGTATGTCTAGTTTATAAATAGTTTATAGGTAGTGTGTCTGTTTATAAATCGTTTTTAACTAGCATTTCTAGTTTATAACTATTATGTCTAGTTTATAACTAGCTGATGACTAGTATGTCTAGTTGATAACTAGATTAGAACGAGTATGGCTAGTTCATAATTGGTCTATCTAGTTCACAACTAGTATGCTTAGTGTATAACAAGTATATATAGTGTATAACTAGTATATCTAGTTACTAGAAAACTTATGTCTAGTTTATACATAGTTTGTAACTAGTATGTCTAGTTTATAACGAGTTCATAAATAATATGTCTAGTTTTTAACTAGTATGCCTAGATTATAAATAGTTTATAACTAGCATGTCCAGTTTATAACTAGTACGTCAAGTTTATAGCTAGTATGCCTAGTTTATAACTACTATGTCTTGTTTATAAATATTATGCCTAGTTTATAACTAGTATATAACTAGTGTGTCTAGCTTATAATGAGTGTGACTCATTTATAAATAGTTTATAAGTAGTATGTCCAATTTATAACTAGTATGCGTAGATTATAGCTAGCTGATGACTAGTATATCATTCATAACTAGTATGCCTAGTGTATGACAAGTAAATGTAGTGTATAGCTAGTATATCTAGTTTATAACTAGTTTTTAACAAATATGTCTAGTTTAAAACTAGTATGCCTAGTTTATAAATAGTTTATAACTAGTGTGTCTAGTTTATAACTAGTATGCCTGCAGTAGTTTGTAACTAGTCTATCTAGTTTATAACTAGTATGTCTAGTCTATAACTAGTACGCCTAGGTTATAAATAGTTTTTAACTAGTATGTCTAGTTTATAGCTAGTATTTAACTAGTGTGTCTTGTTTATAACTAGTGTGTCTAGTTTATTAATAGTTTAAAACTGGTTTGCCTAGTTTATAACTAGTATGTCTAGTTTATAAATAGTATGTCTAGTTTATAACTAGTTTATAACTAGTATGCCTAGTTTAACTAGTATATACCTGTGTCTTTATTTATAAACTAGACAAACTGGTTACAAACTAGACATACTAGTTATAAACTAGACATATTAGTTATAAACTATAATCTAGACACACTAGTTGTATTTTATAACTAGTATGTCTAGTTTATAGCAAGTATGCCTAGTTTATAACTAGTATATAACTAGTGTGTCTTGTTTATAACTAGTATGTCTAGTTAAGAACTAGTTTATCACAAGTATCTCTGGTTTATAACAAGTTTATCTAGTTTATAACTAGTATATCCAGTATTCCACACAAACACATCAAAACAATAATGCTGAAATGTTTGAAAATAAATATAAAAAGAACAGGTTTGTTTGCACAGATCAAGTGTCTGGGTTGTGTTGAGGAAATTCTGATTTGGAAACCAAAGTAAAAAAAAACAACCTCATGATCCGTGGGAGTTGGACGGATTTTATTGTTTCTAAAATTCACCACAGACGATTCGGAGTGGAATGTTTTTCTATGTATTATTATTATTATTATTATAATTATTTATTTATTATTTATTATTTATTGTTATTATTATTATTATTATTATTATTATTATTATTATTATTATTATTATTATTTTCTTTTTTTATATCCTTGGCTACTGAGTCATTTGTAGCCCTCCTACCGGGCTCTGTGGGACCAAACAGGAAGCAGTGTACTTCATTTGTATGCCACCCATTGCACTAATTTGTCAAGTCCCATTCCTTCCCAGGGGACAATTCAAGGTAAGTGGATTTCAATATTGCACGGCTTTATCATCACTGTTTCCCTCTTTTCTATTTTTTTTCTCGCTGTCGGGGTGATTAATTTTTTTCTTCACACTTTTTAAGAGCTTTACTCCAAAAGTTTTCTCATTTCAGTATATGGAGTCGTTTAGCCAGACGGTTGCCATAGTGAAGGCTTTAACTGGCTAATTGTTCCGAACTGAGTGATGTTGGAGTGAAAAGCAGTAGTAGCTTTTTTTGGTATATTATATCATGCCCATTTCTCTATTTGTAGGTTTACTGTATTTTGATAATTATTCGGTATATTTTAGGTTCATTGTATATTGTAAATTTTTCAGTTAATATTTTAATTTGTTATATATTGCAATTTCTTCTTTATTTTTTGTTATCTTTGTGTTCTTCATATGACATCATATGCCATTTTTTATATTTTTCAGTTAATATTTATGTTTATTATTTCTTGCATTTTCCCTATGGTTATTTAGGACAGGTCCACCTGTGAGTGTGAGTGTGTTTGCGTGTGTGCCAAACTATAAGCACGGGTGCCTAGATTGATTAGCAATGAGGTCATTATTTCTGAGTGAATCACAGCCCATAATTAATCAATCAATCAATCAATCAGTCAGCACCTCCGCTTGAAGGATGGATGGTCTCGGTGAAGAAGGACGATGGCTCAGCGGTGTTTGATGGAGGACATATTCATTCATCTCTCTTTCTTTTTGGCAGGGGTGGGGGCTCCTGATGGATATGCACGCATCGATGGTGGCCTTCTACATCCATCCATCAGCAGAAGAGAGGGAGGGAGGGCGGCTTTGAAGATCAAAGTCAAGCAACTGGCCGGCGATGGCGTCGATCAACAGGAAGAGTTTGGATTTAATGTCTGTTCAAAAAGGAGGAAATAAAGATCTAATGATCTGCTTCAGCTCAACCTTGAAGGAGCCGCCGTTTGTCTGCTTGCCTGTAGGGGGCGACGTGCTGGCAAAAAAAAAAAACAAGATTACAAAACATACATTTTGAAAGAAATTATACTTTGACGAAGCTAAAATACCCACCAAGGGCGTGAAATTTTTATTTTAATTTTGTTCTCTTTTTTTGCCTATTTTCCCCAATGGGATGGATTTTAAATGGGGGAGAAATGGGTCAATTTTAATATAAGAAAAAGATTATTGTCAAAAAAAACAAAAACTTAAATGGGGGAGGGGGTTTCCTTATATTCTTTTTTCCCCTTTTTCCCTTTTTTTCTTTCTATAAATGAAAAATGAAAATAATAATACCACTTCAAATTGGTAGAAAAACACAATTCATATACGTTAAATAATTTTACTTTGAGGAAAAAATGTTTTTTAGTTTCAGAAAATTTGACTTGGGTAGGGCCAGTTAATTACTACATTTTTTGCTATTATCAGGATTTTCAGACTCAACAAGATCCCAGGTGTTCCCTCAAAAAGGAACCATGACCATCTCACTCTATCAAATTTGTAATATTTTCTTTGCATCAATATGATGGAGATCCTATAGAACCCAGTGGAGTGCTGTGAACAGGGCAGGGTGTGGTCGAGTGTTCATTTTCATTTTTTCGCGGACTGAAGCTGAAAAATAGATCCCCCCCCCCCACACACACACACACACATTGGAGTGAGCAACACAGATCTTCCACAGCCAGACACCTGCTCTCCCACATATGAAAACCCCCTTTCTTTCTTTTCTTGCTTTCCTTTCTTTCCGCTGTTCCTGACATCCCCCTCTTTCTTTTTCAACAATGGAATCCAGTGGAAACCTCTCGAATTATGAATTTCTCCACGCGGCCCCCCTTTGAAGTCGACTCCTTTTGAACCAAATTCAATAACTATAATAAAGATGAAGGGCAGCAGAAGGTATTTATATTTTTTATTTTCCTCCCTCCCTCCCTCCCTCCCCTCCCCTCCCCTCCCGCCACACTGGCCTCACCCCAGCAGAGTCTTATTGAAACGCCTGGGAGCAAATATTTGGAGCCGTGTGTGCACGGCGGCCATGGTTGCACGAGGAGAGCGTACGTATTGGCGTGACGCTGCCGTCTCTCAAGTGCAGCAGTTTTGTCCCCTGCTCGCCAACATGAATACTAATATTAACATAGAAAGGGATTTCTCTATAGCGCCCCCTGCCTTGATGGGTGGTATATCAATGGGCTACTATTGGACTGAAACGTTTAGTTATTATAAAATACAATCAGGGCAGGATGGAGAGCTCCAGGGGCCCCTCAAAGCAGAATTGGTTCTATTGGTGGTTGTTGGTTGCTGCTGCTGCTGCTGCTGCTGCTGCTGCTGCTGCTGCTGCTGCTGCTGCTGCTGCTGCTGCTGCGTTATTGTCCCCAATACTGTCCTGGTCAGGTTATATTGTTATATTGTAATATTGTTATTAATGTTGTTGTCATTTTTCTTGTTGTTCTTGTTGCTAGGTCTACTAGAGATGCTTAAAAACCTTGGCCCAGTAATAGTTCTTACTTTTAGTGTGAAACTTGAGCTTATTCTGAAGACCAAAGAGCTGGAATTCTGACCGGGGCTGATGCATATCTAAAGCCTTGCAATTTTAATCTGGCGACACAATTTCTATTTCCATTGTTTATAGCGTGCGCTGACAGTACACTAGTGTACCACCACAGTGGTTGAAAAACACTGAATTAGACACTAATGATGCAAGACTCACAAATGATGTATTCATCGCGAACAAATCTTGTAAATGACTTGTAGACAGACAGATAGATAGATAGATAGATAGATAGATAGATAGATAGATAGATAGATAGATAGATAGATAGATAGATAGATAGATAGATAGATGGATAGATAGATAGATAGATAGATAGATAGATAGATAGATAGATAGATAGATAGATAGATAGATAGATAGATAGATAGATAGATAGATAGATAGATAGATAGATACTTTGTTCACCCCCGAAGGAAGTTTCAGAGCACAACATCAACGTATTTAGTGTAGAGCAGGGGTCGAGAACCTTTTTGGCTGGGAGAGTCATGAAAACCAAATATTTCTAAAGTATGTCCTTGTGAGCCATATTATTAATACAACTGAATGCAACAACTGCGTGCATTTTTTAAGTAGGGCATACATTATTAACGTTTAACACATCTCTGAGTACTTAAAAAAGTGCTATATATAATATATTTATCTTTATTCTTCTTAATAATATTGTTGTTATACTGTAGCTAACCAAAATAAATTAAATACTTTTTATTTTAATGTGACTTCTGGTGCTGCATGGTTTTGCTGATGGCCTTGTAGTCTGGTTCATACGTAGTGAGGTTAAGCTTAATGCAGGCGTTGAGGCTTCCATCAGTTAAATGTGAGCCTAGGTTGCTCTTAATGTTTCTCAGATGCCAGAAAGACTGAAGTGTGGTTTGTGACGGGAAGCTCGTTCCAAGTTTTAAGAATCAGCTGGTCTTCAGGTTCAAGTTCGAGAGATTATTTGTCACATACATATTGAGGTTTTTTCCATTTCTGTCCACTTGTGTTCAGCTGATTGGTCCGACTCGAGGCAGGGAGTGTTTGTCTGTCGTACAGAGGGGAGCAGCTCGTAAGCAGCTCAGCAGTGGAACGCCATTCCTCCTGTGCCCAAGAGGACCATTATTATCCACAATTATTATAATAATCCTCAGTGATATATATAATTGTGGCCTGCGTGCCGCATATTGAAATGAACAATAAAACTCTCGCCATGTCATCGCACCACGGCCAGAAAGACTCCATCTCCCTCCCTAAACCCTTACCTGTGGGCAGAGACTCCCACAAGTGGCGCCTGAGCAGAGACCCGGGGGGGGCAGGGCACCGAGTAAAAGGCGCCCGGAGTCTTTCTGTGGTCCGCAGCTGGTGTTTGACTACGCCCCTTTGTCACATTTATAGTCTGAATTTTATTTTCAAAATTGTAATTTCTCTTACCTGATTTACTTTAAAATGACACAGAATAATTATATATGAAAAATTTTAGCTCAAAATTGTCTGCGAGCCATATACCATCATCGAAAGAGACATAACTGGCTCGTGAGCCATAGGTTCCCGACTCCTGGTGTAGAGGAACAGTCAAGATGGCGATTTGGACACCGAAGACCGAACTGCTTCGAAACATTTTGACTATTTTGGTTTCAATACGGTGTTTGGAAACTCGTCTTGAAACTCATGTGATAGACTTCTTGTTCACCATAGCAACACCTGGCAAAGGAATTTAAATGGCTGGAAAATCTAAAGTAAAATAACTTGAGTAAAAATATAAATCTTTATGAATGAAAATGTTATATTGCACCAGGGGGAATTTGTGTTCTATACGAAGGGGCACAGCAATAAAAACAAACCAACAGTAGCATCAGGTCATGCAAGAACTAACATTTACAGTGGGGCAAAAAAGTATTTAGTCAGCCACCAGTTGTGCAAGTTCTCCCACTTATGAGAGACAGACAGAACGGGGGGAAAGAATCCAGGAAATCACATTGTAGGAATTTTAATGAATTAATTGGTGAATTCCTCGGTAAAATAAGTATTTGGTCACCTACAAACAAGCAAGATTTCTGGCTTTCACAGACCTGTAACTTTTTCTTTAAGAGGCTCCTCTGTCCTCCACTCGTTACCTGTATTAATGGCACCTGTTTGAACTCGTTATCAGTATAAAAGACACCTGTCCACAACCTCAAACAGTCACACTCCAAACTCCACTATGGCCAAGACCAAAGAGCTGTCAAAGGACACCAGAAACAAAATTGTAGACCTGCACCAGGCTGGGAAGACTGAATCTGCAATAGGTAAGCAGCTTGTTGTGAAGAAATCAACTGTGGGAGCAATTATTAGAAAATGGAAGACATACAAGACCACTGATAATCTCCCTCGATCTGGGGCTCCACGCAAGATCTCACCCCGTGGGGTCAAAATGATCACAAGAACGGTGAGCAAACATCCCAGAACCACACGGGGGGACCTAGTGAATGACCTGCAGAGAGCTGGGACCAAAGTAACAAAGGCTACCATCAGTAACACACTACGCCGCCAGGGACTCAAATCCTGCAGTGCCAGACGTGTCCCCCTGCTTTAACCAGTACATGTCCAGGCCCGTCTGAAGTTTGTTAGAGAGCATTTGGATGATCCAGAAGAGGATTGGGAGAATGTCATATGGTCAGATGAAAATAGAACTTTTTGGTAAAAACTCAACTTGTCGTGTTTGGAGGAGAAAGAAAGCTGAGTTGCATCTAAAGAACACCATACCTACTGTGAAGCATGGGGGTGGAAACATCATGCTTTGGGGCTGTTTTTCTGCAAAGGGACCAGGACTACTGACCCGTGTAAAGGAAAGAATGAATGGGGCCATGTATCGTGAGATTTTGAGTGAAAACCTCCTTCCATCAGCAAGGGCATTGAAGATGAAACGTGTCTGGGTCTTTCAGCATGACAATGATCCCAAACACACCGCCCGGGCAACAAAGGAGTGGCTTCGTAAGAAGCATTTCAAGGTCCTGGAGTGGCCTAGCCAGTCTCCAGAGCTCAACCCCATAGAAAATCTTTGGAGGGAGTTGAAAGTCCATGTTGCCCAGCGACAGCCCCAAAACATCACTGCTCTAGAGGAGATCTGCATGGAGGAATGGGCCAAAATACCAGCAACAGTGTGTGAAAACCTTGTGAAGACTTACAGAAAACGTTTGACCTCTGTCATTGCAAACATAGGGTATATAACAAAGTATTGAGATGAACTTTTGTTATTGACCAAATACTTATTTTCCACCATAATTTGCAAATAAATTCTTTAAAAATCAGACAATGTGATTTTCTGGATTTTTTTTCTCATTTTGTCTTTCATAGTTGAGGTGAACCTATGATGAAAATAACAGGCCTCTCTCATTTTTAAGTGGGAGAACTTGCACAATTGGTGGCTGACTAAATACTTTTTTGCCCCACTGTAGGTGCCCGCGCTGAGCACACTTTGCTTCGTGGATGGGCACTCGGCGCTCACGCTGGGAGCGGTGTCTGGTTAACTGCGGTGTGGCGGACCTCGCCCTTACGCGGGGCATGGGTGGGCATGGGGTTCCCGCCTGTTCGCCTGCAGGGCGAGCGGTTCGGGTGGCGCGTCGGTCTGTCAGCGTAGGGCCTGATCTGGGCCTGCAGTCCGTGCCTCACGCCCGCAGTCCGGGTTCTGTGCTTGCGGCTGCTTCTTGTGCCTGCACTTGGGGTTGGGGTTAAGCTCCTCGGGGCCGTGGCTGGGGGGTTGCTCTACAGCCTTCAAGCTTCTCTGGGGGCCTGGGGGTCTTCTGTGGCTGCAGGGCAGGGGGTCGGGGGTCTTCTGGGCCCTTTCCGCTGCTTGGAGGCGCCATGACATAATACCGACCTTATACGCCAGAACCAATTGGGACTCCTGTACACTCACAGGTGGACACCATACACACACACACACACACACACACACACACACACACACACACACACACACACACACACACACACACACGCACACACACACACACACACACACACACACACACACACACATACAGGCGGTCCCATCACACATGCACACACCACCACACCTGCTTCGAGTGCACCCCAGCACCCTCCTGGTTGCATTCCTCTCCTTTCCTCCCTCATTTACTGCCATAACTATAACAGGAAGAGGCCACGTGACCAGTTGTAGTTCCAGTTTTCCTGGACCTCATTCATTGTTTTTCAATACATGTTGTCGTCCAATGTTTATGTTTTTGTGTAAATGTTTTTTGTTTCTATGTTTATTTGTCTCACCCGTGGTGATTCTCTCCCTCTTGAAGTAGTGATCAGTTGTTTATAGACCCAAACATGATAAATAGTTCTCCAAAGAGGGGGGTTGGTGGTGGTTCTCTTTAACCAAAAACTGTGCTCTTGTCATTCTACAGGTCATCCACAGGACAGAGTTATTGCAGCAGTTCTTGATGATTTAAGAATTAATAAAGAGTTGCATTGCATGTTGAAAACTTGAACTCCACTTGCAGACTTACTTTCTCCTGAATGCAATGGCATACGAATACTCTGTGTTGTATTGTATGTATGAGCTCAGTGTCAGTATGTCCAGCATGCTGGACATACTGACACTGAGCTCTTGCGGTGGGAACTGGCGTTTCCACCGCAAGAGCTTTCCCCAGGAACTCTGAACTTTTTGGAGGAACTCAGTTAATTTCCACTGCAGGGCCCAGGGTCTAAATTAAGTGAAATTAATTCATTCAGATTTATCCAAATTTATTCCGGGGACCAAGAAATTCCTGCTCGGGGGTAGTACTTTTCAAAAGTACAGGAACTTTGGGGGTGGGTCCTGCAGCACTGAACATTTCTGATTGGTCGTGTACTCGCAGCATTTCATTTTAGCTACCATTTAAAATCTGCAGCCAAAAACTGACTGTATTTAGTTTGTTTTTTGTTCATTGTGCTTCGACAGATGAACTTAGGTCAGGTTTTCCAACCAAAGTGGAGGCTCCATTCGGGCAGAGGATTTTCAGCTGTTGACCTTCTCTGTGGCGGCTCCAGCTTCCCTTTATTGGTCACTCTTTGCAAAACAGCCATTGCTTTTTTAACCTAATCTTCACAGGTGTTTAGACCGAGGCGGAAACGCAGACAACAATGGGCTGAAGGAACCATTCAGTTCCTTGAAAAAAATTCCTGGGACTAAAAGTTCCAGGTACTTTGGGTGGAAACGCGACTATAAGTCATCGTATCATTCAAGAACAATAAGAAATAGTCTTCGTATCTTAAAGGGACTCAAGAAATAAGTGACAGTTTGATTGTGTCTGCAATAGTATTATAGGTACTGGGTTTGGGAAAACGGAGCCTAGATTAAAGAGATCTTAGATTAAACAGCTGCAATGACAACTTCTGCCATAAAATAAATAAATAAAATATTTATATTTAATTATTATGATATCCTTCCTGTCACAGGAGGTGATTTAATTGAACAATTATTAACAAAATTATCTTTAATGTGCCCATTGATATAGACCAATGAATTGAATGGAGCCAAAAGAGCTTAAACCCAGGTGGAGTGCAGACATGGATTCCTGCTCCCCCTCTTGCCCATATAATCAAATGACTTCATAACCTGAGAATGGAATTAATTACATTCACACACGTGCGTTTTGGATGTCAGGGTTTAATAACGGTTAATGGAAACTTTCTTTTCATCACCGCCGCCGGCTACGCGCAGACATATTGGCGGGGGGATGGAAAGTCTTATTAGAAATCGTTATTTGCTATTCTACGTACTAAGCCAAGCCACTCTCTGTAGCGGATAAACAAGAACTTCAAGGTTTACAAGTAAAATGTTAAAAAGTTAAACAGATCTCTGGGGGAGAGCTAATGATGTTCAGTGCATCTATTAACTGCCAAGAGTATGAATACACGAACAGATCATATAATTATGAAACAGCTCTGCTTTTCTGCACCAATATTTACTGTGACATGAAAACTATGACTGTACCACTACTACTATACTACTACTTCTACTACTACTACTACTACAACTACTACTACTACTACTACTACAAATAATAATAATAATAATAATTATAATAATAAATCGATACACATGGTCCCTTTTAGATACGTGTTGTAGTTTTTTTGGTTTCTGTGAAACGCATCAGAAGTTACAAAAGTTATATTGTGGATTTACGTCTGACCAATCAACATGGACTGACGTCTGCATGTTTCTCTTCTGCCGTTCAGTTTCAATATTTCCAAAGAACGGTGTTTAAAGAATTAGGATCAATACAATTGTTTGTGTACTCTAGAACAAGTTGTTGTTTTGTACGACAACTTAGAGATGTATGGTAGATTAATACGACATTGGTTCGTTATGTTACAAAGTGACTGTGTTCTCTATATAACAACACTTTTGTCAATATTCGGATAATTTGTAAAGTTGTATCAATAGTTCTTGAAACAAATCTAGATTTGCATGAATCAAACTTGCAAAACAGTATGTATGAAACATTCCCATTTCAACCAGACGTCAACCATTGATCATAAGTTCTAATGTGACATAATAAACCCAAAGATGCTTGTGACATACTGGTTTAAATGACACCTCAATCTTGTATCGTGTGTCATTGTTGTGTTCCAGATACTTTTAGCCAGGTTGGACATAATTTGGTCGGTTTTTCACAAATTTCTGCTCCGTATGTGGATCAATTTGGATGAAACTTCAACCATGAGGTGTTTGTGACGTACCGGTTCAAACAAGAAGTACTGTGTTCGGAGCTTCTGCCATTCTTCTTTTTCAAATAGTTTTAGATTTCAAAATTCTGAGAATTTATCCCGAACAATATCAATAGGCCTAATAATAAAAGTAGCTGCAGGCAGCAATACAATGGGTCCATAACAGGTTTCCGAGGTTCCATAAAACACAATGTATTGCGCTTATGTCACTGAATGTACCTTTTGTGCAGGGCTTCATTTGTGCAGGTTCCTGCCGGAATATGTTCCGGGATCTCCCAGATTGGGACCAGAACCAATTTGATTGTATCCGGCACCTCCGCACAAGCTGCGGAGCTGTGGCTCGATCTACGTAAAATTCCTGGTTTCTCCAAAGAAATCAAATAGAAATAGTGTGCTTTTAGATTCATAATTTTTATTGCTGCACCTGACTCAGCATTTTGTCAGTCGAATCGAATTCGCACCTGTCTCCTGATGTGGTTCCCGGGATCGGCGCCAGAACAGTGTTTTTATTTCACGTCTCCTTATGGAACAAAACATGTGGTTATGGGGCAGTATGGATTGAAACCGTGCGTAATGGGAACACTTTCTCCGTGGCTCTCTCCCCGATCACCCCCTCTCCATGCGTTATGCACAGAAAATAATCTTTACGAGTCTCGCGCCGCCTCCACACTGTTTTTAGTTGTTTTATTTTGGGGAATGGGGCGCGGCGATCGGGGCGCACGGAGAGCCGCGTGGACGATTCACACACATAAAAATATATTTTTATGTGTGTGTATTATATCCCCTTATTTATAATTCCTCGTTGAAATGTTATCCGTGTACATTTTGTAAGCTTCTATCTGTTTTATCCTGTTATTGTAATGCACACTGTGTGCAAAAAAAATTATAAAAATCACTGCTCGGCTTGAAGAATCTCAGACTTTTTTTTCCCGTCTGGATTCAGCTCGTTACCTTTCAGGGGTCATGTCTCACGTGTGGCAGCTTAAGTACGTCCCCCTTTGTGGGCTCCGTCCATACGTCCCGTGACGTTTTTTATTCCCCCGACCCACCGGATCGGCAACTTCGCTGTGCTCCAGCACCTACTGATTCACAATACAAGCACTGCTCTTATGTCGTTATATGTCCCTCGAGAACCGTTTTTTACAAATTTAGATTGTTCCTGGACCATGCAGTGCGGCCACAAAAGGGACGGTGCTTCCAAAGGATTTAGAACTTCCTGCGGTGCGAAGACGCCTTCTGTGATCCATTCTAGTATTCGGGGTTTTGTGAAACCCAGCACGAGTTACAGTTTTCAGAGTTTCCATTGAACGCAGCGTCGGCTCAGCAGGGCTCCAGACTAACTTTTTCCACCACCGTCCAAATATATATTTTTTAACTGTTCTGAAGGAATTGTCAACCGTTTCAAAATGAAAATGTTGTTTCTTTACTCTATAGTTAGTTGTTGGTGCCATAATAAAAACGCCATTAAATGTTGATGAAATAAATAACTATATTTATGTTGCTCCATTCAAACAAATAGGTTTAGAATACAATTTGTAGAATTGTATTAAATGACTGTACCGTAGTAAACATTAACCACAATTACATTTTTTTTGCCATTAATGAAAACGAAATTGTTTTTGAGGTAGTGCACTTGTTGAAAAGCCTCTGAGATGTCACACTTTCACATATCTACTTTCATATAAATATTATATATAATTATCTGATAGTATTCAATATTAACTCATATGTTTTTGCTTTGTTTGATATTCTCCTCTGGTCAAATTATTAGATTTTAAATAATAAAAAGACTATAATTAAAAAAAATCATAATCATAATTCAATAGCATTTATAAAATATGTAATGTATTTGAATATTTCAATACAACAAATCTATTCCATGTGAATGTTTCAGTTCAACGAGAGGGCAGATGAGCTAGCATTAGCTTTGGCATGGGTTTCCTATTGTTCCCTAACAAGTTGCGGAGTAGCAAAACAACTTTGCTGCGCCGCAAACCCGCATCTTGCGAGAGACGAAGCTCGGATTTATGACTTCCGATGATGTCACAATGAGGCCCTCTCCTGAAACTAATGAAGTTACGACAGTTTTCCACTCATTTTTGCAGCAAATGTTCATCAATATTGATCAAACTCGAACGACAATACATCTGAAACGTCCCGGTTCTTACAAGACCTCAAGCATGTCCCTGCATGCTGCCATTGTCGTGTTCCAGATACTTTTTCTTGAAAAACTCTATGATTAAAAATGGACCCGGTTTACAGGTTGAAAGGTGGTCACCCAAAAATAGAAACTGCAATGGAACATCACACCTGAACACACTTCTGGGGGCAATTTAATTATTTGTTAAATAATAATATGAATTATAATTCTCAACTTGAAATAATTCCTCCAAGCCCAGCCATGCATGGTTTTCCAGATGTTTGACCTTTTGATCTTTTGTGAAAGAATAGCTTTCCACCCACCTCCTGAATCCCAATTAAGACGTGAATTCCACCCGTTTTTCAACATTAACAGGGCCAAAGGTATACTCCCTCAACGTTGTTATTCCAAACAGAGAAAGATGAAGATGAATGTCGTGTTTTTTTTGTTTTTTTTACTTTTCCAGACAAGTGAGCTACATCAGATGGAGATGGGATAAAAAATGAAAAGAACATATGTACACAACTAACAGCACTAGTGAGCGTGTCACTAGTGAACGTCATTATCTGTATATCATGTAGAGGTATTTATCGTCTTTCTTACACAGTGTTGGCAAAACAACAACAAACAACTAGATAAACCGTTTCCGTGATTTATTCATCAGTCAATCCCCGTATTGATTATTAAACCAGGGAAGTGGAGAATAAAGGTCTGCTTATCTGGTTCTTTTCGGCAGTTTCCAATCCCATTTCTGCGCTAATCTGGGGCCAAGTCTGCTTCATATTCATGAGCAGTGACAAACAAACAAATTAGGGGCTGATTGCTGGTATTAATGCACATGAATTAATTTCTCCAGATTGTTCGGCGTCTAATCCGGCCGTGCATTGAAAAGCATCACACGTCGACGCTCGTGTCATAATGACTCTCTGTTCTCCCTAACATTGCATTCACGCTCTAATCCGTGCACTGACGCTCGGCTTCCCCCACAAACATAAAGAATGGAGAAGAAAATGGAAAAACAGTGAGTTTTGCCACTTGCCAGATAAATAAATGAGACTTGCTGAGACGGAGCATTTGGGTGATACATCACGTTGCCGAGTGTAAATTATGCCGTCAAAGGGAATATGAATGTTATTGAATATTTCAGTGGAGAGAGCAGATTGAATGACAAATACTGTTTATTTAGCACTGATATTTCATTACATAATAACATTACTCAGTGTGTTGACATTAGGACTCCATCAAATGTTACAGGATTCCTGTTATATATAATATAAAGATTTTTTTTTTTAATAACATAACAGTTGATGTAGTTCTCAAATATTTTATGAATAAAGTAACCAGACATGACTGGCCGGCTTAAAACCCTGAACCCAAATATAGTTACCTGAAATTTTACCTGAGCATTTAAGAATATGTTCAGTTTTGGGCTGTAATTCAATAGTCAATAAATCAAATCAATAGCAATTTAGAAATTCTAGATAAAGCAATTTTTATATGTTTGCAGACATTTGAGAGGAGCTCTTGGTATGTACAGTATATGGTACATTTAGAATCGGAGGCACTTAGAAAGGTCAGTTTCAACTTGGATCAAAGCTCAACATATTTGATCTCTGGGGTCGTTTCAAGTAGTGATGACAAGTTTGCCTCTTTTTTGGGATCCAGTTCTTCACGAGTCACTCAGTCAAACGATCCGTTTGTTTGATTCAGTCGAGAGTAACAAGACTCAGAACAGTTTGTTGGTCAGTTTGAGTTGTGAAGGGAATTGGAATTGGGGAATAAATTAATTCTCTCTCAATGTCTCTCTCTCTTGCTCGCCCACTCACTGAATCAAAACTTGAGGAGCTTGTTGGGCTCCTAGCTGGGCTGCTCTACTGTAGGTGCACGCAAGACTCACATGACTTGCGTGACTTTTGCCAGAGTGACCCCTGACATCCTGACTTTTAATTGACTCTGTTAGTCACTTAAAAGATGTGTTCACTATTAACGAATCGTTTGAAGAGTCGTGCATTCTAGCTTCAAGTAAAGGTTTGTCTCTTTTTGGGGATTAAAAGAGCCGAAGCCGTTTTCTCAATTAGTCTGACTCTTTCGCTTTTGTACGTTTGTTTCAGCCGGTGCAAAGAAAGTCAGAATAGTCGGTTTGGCTGTGAGTTATGAATCAAGTTCTCATGAGAATCATTTAATTCTGCCAAAATTATAAATTTTTGTTATTTAGGTGGAATACAGAGTGTAAATCATAATTAAATTTGAATTATGTCAAATTAATTAACCTTTTTTCCCCACTGTTATTTTTACTGATATTGAGTCCTCAATAATTATTTTACTTTTTATTTTATGTAACTCCCTTCCTGACAGCATTTTTACTATAGCTTCTTCTACAGGACATATTGTTTTATATATGTTCCCATTGTTTTTTTAAACCCATCGTTGGCCATATAGTCATCTGCACTAAAACCCTAAAACCCTCTACTCACAACAATACACTTTGAATGTGTTCCTGCAGCCGCTGCATTAATCCTCTTTATTGAGTTTTTCTGCAGTCATTAAGGCCTGTGGGTCGCGCGGTTCCACCACAGGTAGCACTGAGCGCGGCTAATAAAGTCATTTGTACTGGACCCCCTTGCAAGAAGCATCACAAACATTTACACTGAGAACAGTGGCACGGTTCCCTGGATATCCACTGCAGAAGTTTTCAGAAGTCAGAATAACAAAACACTGTATTATTATTATTATTATTATTATTATTATTATTATTACTACATTTTTATTGTATTATTATTGTTATTATTATTACATGTTATCTTATTATTATTATTATTATTATTATATTCCCCCCGAGGAATCGCCACCTTACCGTGGTGGTGGGGTTTATGTGTCCCTGTGACCCTGGGAGCTGTGTTGTCGGGGGCATTAGCCCCTGATAGGGTCTCCCAAGGCAGAGTGGTCTCGGGGGATGGACCAGACAAAGAGCGATTCAAAAGACCCTAATGCAACGACAATCAAGGCAACATGGTACCCCGCCAGGAATAGGGAAACTGGGTCCCCCTCCTGGAGCCAGACCTGGGGGGGAAGCGTCTGGTGGCCGGGCCTTGACCCATGGGGCTCGGCCGGGCACAGCCTGAAAAAATACCGTGGAGCCACCACCCTGTGGACCCACCATCTGCAAGGATAGGCGCTGGGGTCAGGTGCAATGTCAGCCGGGCGGCAGACAAAGGCATGGGCCTGGGCCTGCTGATCCTCGCCATCCTAGACTAGTTCTAGGGATGTGGAATGTCACCTCTCTGGCGGAGAACAAGCCGGAGCTGGTGCAGGAGGTGGAGAGGTACCAACTACATATAGTTGGGCTCACCTCTACGCACAGCACTGGCTCTGGAACCAAACTCCTGCAGAGGGGTTGGACTCTCTCCTTTTCCGGAGTTGCCCAGGGTGAGAGGCGCCAGGCGGGTGTGGGGATACTTACGAGCCCCCGGCTGAGTGCCGCTGTGTTGGAGTTCTCCCCAGTGAACGAGAGGGTCACCTCTATGCGACTACAAGTTGCTAAGGGGAAAGCTCTGACTGTTGTGTGTGCTTATGCACCAAACACCAGTTCAGAGTAATCGGCCTTCTTGGAGTCACTGGGTGGTGTCCTGGAAGGGGCTCCGCCTAGGGACTCTATGGTTCTACTGGGAGACGCATGGAGAAACATGGAAGGGAGTGATTGGGAGGAACGGCCTGCCTGATCTAAATCCGAGTGGTGCTTTGTTATAATACTTCTGTGCTCGTCATGGATTAGCCATAACAAACACATTGTTCGAGCATAGGGTGGCTCATAAGTGTATGTGGTACCAAACCACCTTAGGTCAAAGATTGATGATCGACTTTGTGGTCGTGTCATCAGATCTGCGGCCGTATGTCTTGGACACTCGGGTGAAGAGAGGAGCAGAGCTGTCAACTGATCACCACCTGGTGGTGAGTTGGATCAGATGGCGGGGGAGGCTGCCAGACAGAACTGGTAAACCCAAACGTGTAGTGAGGGTGAACTGGTAAAGCCTGGTGGATGCCCCTGTCCGCGAGGTCTTCAACTCCCACCTCCATAAGAATTTTTTGCGCATCTCGGGGGAGGTTGGGGACATGTAATCTGAGTGGGTCATGTTCAAAACCGCCATTGCAGAGGCGGCTGCTAGGAGCTGTGGTCGGAAGGTAGTCGGTGCCTGTCGTGGTCGGAAACCCAAGAACCCGTTGGTGGACACCAGCGGTGAAGGAAGCCGTCAAGCTGAAGAAGGAGGCCTTTCGGGCTTGGCTGGCCCAAGGGTCTCCCGAGGCAGCAGACAGGATAATTATTATTATTATTATTAATAATTACACTTATCTTTAGAAACAGCCATTCAATGTATTTGCTTTATGCATGCTGATCTACATTGTTGGTGACGGGGTCCGCCACCAATAAGGCACACACAAGATGGAAAAGTGATGCGAATACGGTGAATTTGCTGAAGCAGCGTGGCCAGGTGTGGTCCGTAGGGTGTCTTTCTTTCTGTCTGTCTGTCTGTCTGTCTGTCTGTCTGTCTGTCTGTCTGTCTGCCTCTGTCGTATCTAATCTACTTTCATTTGATTTAGTTACTTACAACAGTTGTTGCCATTTTGCGCTTTCAAACTATTCCTAACATTTACTATTTGGTAAAACAACCTGTGAGTAATGACTGTTGCAGAAAATGAGTGTGAGACTTCAATAGTAATCATAGCAAACGCTGGAAAACATAAGATATATATCTCTTCAAATATCCTGTCTTTTTTTTTTTTTTTTTCAGTTGATAAAGATCACCAGTAACATGGAGACCACTCAAGTTTCTCTGCTATCTATTCTCTGTGTCATTGTCGGAGGAACCCGTTTACCCTCTCATAATTGTTTTGTTCTTTCCGCTCTCGGTAATGAGTCTATCGATTTACATTTTGGGGCTCTGGCTGCAAACAGCGGAGGGATGGTGATGATGATAATGTTCCTGAAGGCGATGAGGTGCGGAGATTAGAAATGGATCCCTGAGAACATGGACCAAAGCACAGTACGAGGAGTGCAATCCATTGTACTTAGGGTTGGCTCAAAGATTACATCAAAAGCAGTATTTGCTGTTGCACGTGTTTTATTCAAAGCAGAGTTTGAGCTGTAAAAGTTTCTCAAATTCCACTTAAAATACATAAAGAATGGAAACTAGCTGTTGTGTTGCAAGATCCAAATTGCAAGACTGCACTGATTCATCAAATCCATCAGTTCCAGCAGAACAGCAGCTCTGAAAGTGAAAACTATTAGTAGTTATGAAAAGTTTGACTCTTTTTCGAGATTCGGCTCTTGACGAATCACTCAGTGAAAAAGAGTCGTTCAAATTTTCAGACTCTTTGTTTGGATTTCCTGAACAAGAGTCAGAAGAGTGGGTTTGGCTCTGAGTTGTGAATGGAACTCTCACGAGGCTCATTTAAGTTCTGTCAAAATCATTATGGTTATTTTGGTGGAACGCGAAGAGTCACATTGAATATGAAGTACGCCAAATAACAAAACCATGCTTTGTCTCTGACTTTTATTTAGTCCTCAGTCATTATGCTCAGTGTCAAAGAGTCACTCTTTTGCCTGAGTGAATCCCAAGTCATTTAAAAGATTGTTCCTGAGTCTTGCATCTCTAACTATTAGTAGGACATAATAATAATAATAATAATAATAATAATAATAATAATAATAATAATAATAATAATAATAATAATAATAATAATAATAATAATAATAACAAGCACAGCTGTATGACAGGATATTGGTATGTTGTAGTATAATTTGACTGTAAAAACTGTGACGGTTGGGGAAACACTGATTTTAAAGAGGAAATCCAAGGAAATGACAAATGATGTGGACAAACACCAACAATCACCAGCAGAAAAATAGTTGAATACAGCTTTCATCCCTCATTGAAAGGATCAAATGAAAGGATCTGGGATATGATTTTATTCAAAATTGTTAAAGTAAAACTCTTATTGGGTCATTAAATGCAAATCAAATGGATCCTTGAGTCCAGAATGTAAATCGTGACCACATTCAAGGAAAAAAAGTTAATTTTGATTAAATAAAATGCCTTCAGAATATACTTTTAAACCAAATGAAAATTTATTTTCATGGCAGATTTTTTCATTTGAAATTTTCTTTTTTTTTATACCTCCTCCAGTATGATATGGATCAAGGCCAAAATGGCTGAAATGTTCGCTCTTAATTGCCCTCAGTAAAAAAAAAAAAAGCTATATGAAGAAATAGCTTTTGGATTTGAATAATCTTTAATGTATGATGTGATATGAATACATAGGACAAAGCTTCTCTCTGATCGAGTGTTGCAACCGCGGGTTACTTGGGGAAATACCGTCCATTAGACAACAGTCATCCTGTTCCCATCTCCGCCATTACCTCCCGAAATGAGCGCCCATGACCTTCTCACACTTAGTCAGCCTATTAGAGCAAATTGCAGCCAGAGAGTCATATCATGCCGGGGTTTGTTTTGTCCAGATGAAAAGAGACCTCTCTGACTGTATCCTTGTTCTGAAATGTGCTGCCACTAGTGACGAAAGGTTTGGCTCTTTTTGGGAGATTCGGCTATTTAGGAGTGACTTGTTCGATTTGTTCGACTCTTCGTTTGATTCAGTGGGTGTAACAAGGAGGCAAAGAAGAGATGCTTCAGTGCTGATTTAATTTAATTCTGTCACTGTTGGTTTTGATGCATGGTGGAATGCAAAGTGAAAATCAGTCACAATTTGAATTGCACCAAATGCCTTCACCTAAAGTCCACCTTAGTCCTCAGTAATTTTTTTCAGTTTGTGAGTCGAAGATTCAGTCGCTTGCACACTCTTTTACTGGATTGACTCCAGACTGCTGAGTCATTTAAAAGGGACCTATTATGCTCAATTCCAGCTCTATATTTGTTCTGGGACCCGACTAGAGAAGCTTTGCATGATTCACAGTTTGAAAAAAAACATTATTCATCCTTTACTGGCCCTTTACACAGCCCAGTGGCGTTACTGCCATATATGCGGGTAATGCAGCTGCATTGGGGCCTGCAACATTTTAGGGCCCGCACGAACGCACTGGCCCCTCTAAATCTCACCGTTATTGTATCATAACATCTTGAGCACTGAGTCTACAATGTACACGCAGCCAGTAAACTCTCATGGTAAGTAAGTAAGTATTATAATACTCGCTGAGCCAAGTCCTCTGCTCTGTGGTGTCACATTGTCATTCATTCACCAAATAAATAACAATATAATAACAATACAAGCATATGGTTCATTAACTAGTCCCTCTATGTTACATTTCTAAATTAAGATTAAAAGAGGATTAATGAGCGATTTGATGTTCAAAAATGTGCAAAGTGTAACTGCGCAGAATTCTGGGTTATGGTAATTATGGAAATGCTTACTACTACAGTGCTGCGTAGCAAAGTCCACACAGAAGATGAAGACAAAGTAAGTAAGTGAGGAACAGTGGAGTACAAAGTAGGATGGATACAAACACAAAAGCGGGTGTTAGAAGCGAAAAATTTAAAGGAGCAGCCAAGAAAGAAAGAGCAAAGCTTACAAAAATAGGCAGTTTCTTAAAAGATAATTTACCAGACAGCGAGCATTAGTTGTTGCACGGAGCAAGAGCCGAGACCTGCCAGCACCAGCACGCCTGCGCCACCAACACCGTGACCCTATAATGTAAGTACAACTTATTTATTATTTATTTGACTAATAATCAACCTGCACACAATGTGTTTTGTGTTTATAAGCCTATGTGCGGACATGAATAACATTGTCAATGTGCAATCGTGCTGTCTCTGGTTATGTTTTCATCTGATGGTGCACATGGCTAAATATTATGCAGAATGATGTCATTTTACCTTCACAGGTACAATGGGACATTTTTCGGACTATTGGGGTTTCGGAATAATGGGGTGCCCAAACAATTGGCAGTCCCAGCTCCAAAACCAGATTTTCTCAGGTTTTCCTAGTAATTATTGCATTTAGGCGTCGGTTGTGCAGTGGATTTGGCTGTTGCCGGCGGTTTTACATCTGCACTTTTTCACGTCTTTCATTCTCTCCTGACATCTCGTTATGTTACCGCACACAACGTAATCTTGATAAATAATGAATCTGATACGGGAATCCGATCACAATTCTGGGGAGGTGAGTTAATGAGTGAACGAGGCTGCTGTTGTAATGGAACAACACGTAGACAAGGGAGAGGGGAGGAGGAGAGGCAGGAGGATGCAGGCGGCAGACTGAATAGCAAGTGCAACATAATGATGCATCGTGATGGGGGCCCAGGCTTTGACCACCTTGCATTAGGGCCCAGCGCTAACTCGTTACGCCACTGACACAGCCCCTCAGTTAAGCCTCTGTCTGAAACAAGCCATATTAGCTCCCGTCTCTTCAAGGCCCTCCCTAAAAGCTCACTTCCTTCTGATTGGGCAATTTCTGGAAGCCTGTCGAGGGGCAGCACCCATATCCGTGTATCATTCGATCATTTCATAACCAATTTAAAATCCGAAATCAGAAAAAACAATAATGACCTGCTGTTTAATTGTTTGAGTGCAAATCAAAAATCAGAAAACCGATAACGGGCTGTTTTTCGTTGTTTTTATTTTCTTCTGAAGTTAAAAATAGAACAAGAGAAAATAGGAGATTTGCTGTCCATGATTTTGTGGCACGCGGGACGATGAAATGTTTTGAGTGTGACAGACTTAGCGGGTGGATGGGCGCGTCCCTGTGGGCGTGCCGTGCCGGGAGCGGATGACCGTTTAAAGAAATCCGTCACTAGTTGATGTCAGCTCCGTGCCCAAAGAAGAAAAAAAAAGACAGAAACCGAGCATTCCGAGCAGTTTGATGTCTGAGCTTTTTGCTCGCAGGGATAACTTTGTCATAAGTTTACCCTGTTAACATTGTGACAGTTTGGCCACCTCGAAAATGAACATCCGACATATACTATGACAGAAAATAAGGAAGAGCAGAATAAGTCCCCTTTAAAAGATTTGTTCCTTACAAATGAATCGTTTGTGAGTTTTGCATCACTAAGTATTAGTCGGCCATGATGGTGATGATAAACACAGTTGTATGGGTTTTGTGACTCTTGGCTCTTTTTGTTCGAGATTGGAATCTCATTTCAGCCGGCGTGACAAATACAGAGTCACCAACGACTCTTTTGTCGGTGTGACTCGCAAGTCATTTCAAAGATTTGTTTCCCACGAACGAACCGTTCGCGAGTCTTGCATCACCGCAACCAGCTCCTTGGCCGTGTCATTTTTCCAAACGACTCTTTCCATTTCACTTACGGTGTTGTCGCCATTGCTTTATTGTTTAATGTCGCCACACGTCGCCAGAGCCGAGGAAAAGCTCGCCCTTCTCCACCCGTCGCCCCCGCCTTTCACCCCCCTCCATTTTTATTTGCAAAAAAAAAAAATCTTGCGCCAGATTACGTTTTCAAAGCAGCTTCTCTGCCTTGCCGCGTGTAGGGAAGAAAAGTCTATATTTAATGTTGGAAGGGAAAGCTCCATAAATCTCAAAGGTACTCATCAGTTTTCTCCGATGGCAGTCTAAATCACTCAGCGAGTGGAAAAAGCCGACACTTCCCTCGCTGAATGGGAGCAGAATGGAAGCTATCTGGCGATGGATTCTTCTGACTCCTGCCTCATTTATCAAGCCGTGAATACCGCCTTGAGATTGTGGTGAAGATGAAATTCAGCTGCTCTCCACCCGCATAGTCTTTCTCGCCTTCCTTTTGTGTGGTTACATATGCTACTGTACTGTATGTGCTGGTGGCTATAGACATGTATTGATGTTGTTTACAGATTAATGTCTGCCTTTCAACTACCGCGGGGCTAATGGATGCTCCACCACAAAAGAGGAATTAGAAAAGGAAGAAAAAAGTGGATTAACACCATAAAGTAGTGTTTCCCAACATTGTTTCTGCCACGGCACACTTCTTACAATGAAATGTCCCCACAGCACTACAGCACTATCCTGTTAACCACCAAAAATGTCACAAAATCTCACAAGTATAGTACATAGAAATGTGCTTATTAGGGGTCCAGACCGCAGTTTTGTTATTGTTCGGGGGAAAATGTGCGGAATTTTGAAGCCTAAAACTATCTGGAACACCAACTTCAGCATAACACACTAACACAGTTGATGTCTTGTTTGACTGCACTGTCACAAAGACCTCCTGGTTGAAGTTTCATCAAAATCTATCCACATACAGAGGAGATATTAGCGAAAAACCAATCAAATGTTGAGCAATATTACACAGACCAGCCAATAAATCTGATGCTGAAATATGTCCATCCCAGCTAAAACTATCTGGAGGACAAACTTTGGCATAAGCTACGAACACAGTTGAGGTCTCGTCTAAAGCGATATGTCACAGGAATCTCGTGGTTTAAGTGTCCAAATTGATCCACATATGGAGCAGATAATAGTGAAAAACCAAATAACCTTGACCCGAAATATTCAGTTGGTTTGGTTAATTGGCATGTCACATCTCTGGTTCTAAAACGAACATTCGACGTTACCAAACTATTGATTTACGTGGGTATTTATACAGCTTCTTACCTGGTAGAAGTCAGTAGATCTGTTGGGTTGGTATTTTTAATCTGTGGTCCACATTACTTTGACAGATTAATGAAAAAAAATAGGAATAAAATCCTTACAATGTTGTCAGCGCCTCCCTCAAACACTGAAATGTGTGACTCGGTAATGCGTTCAAGATCCAGCTTGGCTTCGGAAAAATAAAAGCTGTGCAATGTGAATTAGTCACAGAAATATCAGAACGTTTTTCGTATTTCATGGAAATGTAACTTACTGAAAATGTAATGCAAGGAAAAAACTCAACAAGTAAATGATGTGCTCGATACGGTACCAAACGGCCACCGGTCGCTGAAAATGCAGCTATATTTCCAAAGACAACACGGTGAGTTATAACAATGACAAGTTCCGGTTTACAGGCAAACATGGACGGTTGTTCTAAAGACAGGAGGGTTGTGTAAACCGCATGGTGGTTGCTCTGCAAGACGAGCAACCAGGAGACGACAGACCATGCTGCCTTCAAGGTAACTCGGGAAATCGTGCTGCGTTTCAGAGAACCCGGGTAACTGGGTAACGCACAGAACACCACTAAACTGGACCCCGTGTAGTGCTGCCTGCAGCTATATTTGTTATTATTATAGTATAATAATAATTATTATACTATAATTTTTAGTATTATAGTGATGCAAGATTCACAAATGATTCCTTTACAGCAGGGGTTTCAAACTCGCGGCCCGCGGGCCAATTGAGGCCCGCGGGACGATATTTTGTGGCCC
Source organism: Zeus faber (assembly GCF_960531495.2). NCBI lineage: Eukaryota > Metazoa > Chordata > Actinopteri > Zeiformes > Zeidae > Zeus > Zeus faber. The sequence goes on along the minus strand of NC_137206.1, from coordinate 23,325,278 downwards.
CCTACTTGACATCAATGTTTAGTGTTAGTGCGGCCCGCACCGCACCTCACACGCACCTTTTTGCCGAGTCGTTGCGCGAGTCGTTGCCCTGGGTGTTTTATATTTTTTTTATCACTTATGGGCTACCATAGCTCAGGCTCGTGACAGCTTCCGGTGGTGTTTGATGACAAGTTAGCCAACGCATTAGTCACTTGGGTGAAACGTGATTCCGGAGTGACACTAAGTGGAAGGAAAATATATCCTGTCATCCAGTGCAAGGTAAAGAGGACTTAGGAAGTGGGCGGACTCAACAAGAGTAATCAGTGACCCAATAAAGACAGCATAGTGTTGCAATAGGAAAGGGAAAATAAGTTATACTTTTTTTTGGAATACTTGAAACCCTTTCTTTGTGGAATACTTGATGCAGCCCAGCCTGACCCAGACTCTACCTCCAGCGGCCCCCAGGTAAGTTGAGTTTGAGACCCCTGCTTTATAGCAAACAAGTGCTTGAAAAGATAATTGAATAACTCTTTACTGAGTGAGTCGTCAAGAACCGAATCTCAAAAAAGAGTTGAACCTTTCATCACTACAAATCGTTCTGACTTTCAGTGTGAACATTGATCTTGTCCTGATGGACACAGTGCTGCTGTTCAGCTGGAACTGATGGATTAGATGAATCAGTGCTACCTTGCAATTTGGATCTTGCAATACAAGAGCTAATTTCCATTATTTATGTATTTTAGGTGGGATTTGAAAAACTTTCACAACTCACACTCTGCTTTGAATTACACACTGCACTTGCAACACAAGAGCTAGTTTCCACGAATTTGTTTGCATAGCAAATGCATACCCTATATATGCATACCAATAACTGTATAGAATCCCATTTGTATATTCTGTGTATTTTCATATATTTGGGGATTTCTATCTTTGTAGTTTCTCATCTATCTATTTATATTTGGGCTATTTGTGTATTTTTTAATTTATTTGATTTTACTTTACTTTTTGTTGTATTTTATTATTATTTAGTGTTGCTTTTTTTTCTCAGACATATATCTTTTTTTATGCTTATGATCTGTAGAAACACACTGATCCTTACCATGACAAATTCCTCGTGCATTATATTATGCAGGATTGAATGAACACATTCACATTCAAGCATTCAAACCTCACATAAACAAGGGATACGTACAGTATAACGTATATCTACAGTATATTGATGTGACTTACAGAAATGTCAGCCATGAAGCAGCTTTTTTCTCCTCCTTGTTATGATGATTCAGATCTCTCTTTGTTTGAAGATCTGTGAATGAAAGTGCAAACGATAAAGAAAGTTCATCCGGGTGTAGTAGTGAAGAGAGTCAAGAGCGGCCGCAAATAAATTAAATGAGCTGTTTTTTTCCTGAAATGCATTAATATTTTCAAGGGTAATGCGATCCATCCCTTAATCCATATTCAGAGCTGTTTTGCTATTGATTGGCTGTGCGCTGAGATAAGAAGCCGTTGCTAAATAGCGCCAAGATAATAACATTCTATGGATCACAGGAATGTAAATCATATCAGATACTCATGCAAATATAAGTCATCTTAGGACACGAGTGCTTTCATTCTTTCCAATTCGGAATTTCTTTCATCGCAAGGGTCCAAAATCTTTGGAATGAATGCGATTTAAACATTTTTTTTAGAAGTTATATAAACAACATAAAATCAATTTTCAGAACCAGAATTTCAATCTGTTCATTGGGTTCATGTACAATTTAAAATTTTGGATTTGTGGTGGTCTATTTGATGCATTGTAGTGCAAAATAAACAAAAAAATAAGTAAAATAAAAATAATAAATAAAAATAAACACACAGGAAAGAAATATTTCATATATTATGTTTTATATACTGTATATATATATATATATATATATATATATATATATATATATATATATATATATTTATTTATACTGTATATATATGTTTCCTGTGGATCAATGCGATTAAAATTTCCTGTGGAAGAGATTCAGACTGACTCAACCTTCCTCGCTCCGTCTTTTCTTCCCATCCATCTATACACACAAAAGTAAATTTTTCTATTGGAAAATGTACTATTATACTGTTCACATGTACTGTTCACATATCATTTTTGAGAGTGGACAGGAGTTCATCCTTTCCCTTGGTTTGATTCTTCTTTTCCAGCGGGGGCTGATTGGAATGCGTCGGATCCAAGGTGTAGGCGATAACAGCCTTTCTTATCAGCGAGCGAGCGACGCTTGATACACTGACCCCAAAGTAAATAACACATTCAAATGCATCTGAGAGCGGATGATTGATTCATCCAAATAATGTCCCTAGTGTGTGCCTTTTGCTCACCTCTCTGAAAAGAGCCCAATTTTGTGTACGATGAAGGTAAATATTTAGCGGTCAGTGTATTTGCACCGTGGGTGTTCTCACCTTGGTTCAATATATCAGAGGACAAAACAAGAACACACACCTACACATCATCATTTGGAGTTTCCTGCCGGGATTGGAGCTATCAATAGCCCGATCGCTGAAGGCTTAGCGTTCTCCACGCTAACGGCAGTTGATTAATTGATGGTTAGTTATTCCCTTGTGCATTTAAGACTCAATAGGACGTCTTCTGTTGTGAAACTCAACTCAATACATGTCACCCACTGTCAAAAACATTGTTTTGCTTGTCACTCTCCAATAATGAAAAGAAAATTATCATTAAGTGTGTTATCTGAAAGTATATTAAGTATAATTAGTGTACTTTTTTATGTAGTCACAGTTAAGACTAGCCTATTTGCATATTAATAACTGGTAAACTTAAGCTGTACTTTAAAGTAAATACCAAAGAAGTACAAAAAAACACATGTCAAGTATACTCACAAAAAAGTACAAATGGGTTGAAATGTATATGTCCCTTTACATCCTTTTCTTTTCACATATTCCCATGCATGTCCCTATATGTCCTTATACATCCATATACGGGGCCAAAAGTATGTTGACACCCAAACACCGCACCCATATGTACTTGTTGAACATATAATTCCCAAAACATGGGCGTTAATATGGAGCTGGTTGCCCCTTTACTGCGAGAACAGCCTCCCCTCTTCTGGCAAGGCTTTCAACTCGATTTTGGATCATGGCTGCCGGGAGTTGCTCCCATTCAGACACAGCATCAGTGAGGTCAAGCACTGATGTTGGGTGATGGGGTGTGTCTCTCAGTAGGCGATTTCATCCCAAAGGTGTTCAGGTCTGGTCTCGGTGCAGGCCAGTCAAGTTCTTCCACCAGAGTCAATAAAGCATTTCTTTATCGGCCTCACTTCGCGCACAGGGGCTTTGTCATGCTGAAACAGAAATGTGTGCTTCCCAAACTGTTGCCACAAAATTGGAAGGAATTAAAGGAATTAGTTAGGAATTGGTAGCATTAAGATTTCCCTTATCTGTAATTAAAACCAAAAAAATCAGCCCCACATCATCATTCCCCCACCACAATACTTTACATTTGGCACTATGCATTCAGGCATGTAGCGTTCTCCTGGCAATGCTAAACCCAGATACCTCCATCAGACGGCAGATGGTGAATCGTGATTCATCACTCCAGAGAACGCGTTTCCACTGCCTCAGAGTCCAATGGTGGTGTGCTTTTGACCACTCCACTACTTCGGCGTTCCCGTTCTGTGAGCTTGGGTGGCGCACCGCTTGGTGGTCAAGCTGTTCTTGCGGCCAGACGTTTCCGCTTCACAATAACAGAACTTTTGGTTGACCGGGGCAGGTCTGGCAGGGCAGAAATTTGACGGACTGATATGTTGGAAAGGCGGCATCCGATAACAGAGCCACGCTAAAAGTCACTGACTCTTTAGTGCGACCCATTCTTCTGCGGATGTTTGTCTAAGGAGATTGCATGGCTGTTTGTTTTATTCTATGCACCTGTTAGTAATGAGTGTTGGCTGTAATTGCCAAATCCTTTTAATTTTAAGAGGTGTCCACATACTTTTGGCTATGTATACTGTACGTCCCTATATGTCCCTATTCATCCATATACAGCATGTCCCTTTACATTTCTATTTGTCCCTATATGTCCATACATGTCTCTTTATGTCCGTAGTCATCTCTATCTGTCCATATTCTTTATGTCCCTAGACTTCCATATATGTCCCTGATGTCCATCTACTTTTTTTCTGGTAACCACCTGAAACCAACCCAGTTATCATATTCTGAAAAAATTGTTGATTTTCATATTTCTATTAAACTGTCCCAATCCTTCTTCCTTTTCTCCAGATTTTTGTTCTTTCTTCTTCCATTATTCCTCATGGTATTATTGATATTGTTATGTAAATCCCAGAGTCCACAGTCTGTCGTTGTGTTCCTCAAGCCTTCTGTTTCTGCCGGGGCCCTCACACCCCCTCCTGCCACCACCACCTTGTGTTTGTTCTGGAAAACCTGGAAGCCTCCAGGCCTTGAAGTCAACACAGCGCTTTGATAAATTTCTCATTGCTATGCTATCGGAGAACAGGCCGCTCTCCGTCATTAGTCTGCCTCTCAAAACCCCAGCGTTCGCTAGCATGAGGGAGATCTATCTCTGCCGAGTCCAGGCCAGGACGCTGCCATTGTCTATGCTCTATATTTTCATCTGTCCACGATGGATGGATGGATGGAGAGAGAGAGAGAGAGAGAGAGAGAGAGAGAGAGAGAGCGAGAGAGAGAGAGAGAGAGAGATGGATGGATGCGTGGTGGACTGATGACACTTGTCCAACATGTCAGAAAGTTGGGCCTTGAATGATTCCTTTTTTTCTACCTGAAACCTAAAAGTGTTCATCTCTGTATCTTGCTTTTAGTTTTTTGGGGTATAATCGTTGGAGTTTGGTAGAGGTTTGCAGTACAGAGGCTATTTTTAACTTTAGTCTTCCAATGAAGTCAAACGCATAGATAGATAAGTAGATAAGCACTGCAACTCGTAGATAAGCACTGTAGTAGACAGGCAGGTAGGTAGGTAGGTAGGTAGATGTAAGTGTATAGGTGGGTAGGTAAATAAATACTGTAGTAGACAGGTTGATAGGTAGATAGGTAGGTAGGTAGATGTATAGGAAGGTACAGTAAGTAAGTAGTAAATAGTTAGGTAGGTAGATATGTAGGTAGGTAGATAAGTTGTAGACGGATAGGTAGGTAGGTTTATAAGTAAAAGACAGTTAGGTAGGTAGATACGTAGTAGAGAGCTAGGTTGGTAGGTAGATGTATAGGATATGTAGGTCAATAAGTAGTAGACAGTTAGGTAGGTAGGTAGACAAGTAGGTAGGTAGATGTATAGGTAGGTACAGTATATAAGTAGTAGATAGTTAGGTAGGTAGGTGGATGTGTAGGTAGGTAGATAAGTAGTAGACGGTTAGGTAGGTAGTTTTATAAGTAACAGACAGCTAGGTTGGTTAGTAGGTAGGTAGGTAGGTAGGTAGGTAGGTAGGTAGGTAGGTGTATATGTAGGTAGGTCAATAAGTAGTAGATAGTTAGGTAGGTAGGCAGATAAGTAGTAGACGTGTAGGGAGGTAGGTAGGTAGATGTATAACTAGGTAAATAGACACTGGTGGCAATAACACAGTTTGTACTTCCCTAGACTCAAACAAGGTCCCTAGTATTCGCAGTAGGCAAAATATCAATGTAAAAGACATGATATTAAATATCTCCACCTACTTTATCTTTACCCCAAATTATCTTCTTTAATGTGTATTTTCAAGAGCAAAGAGATTGGCTGATGGATGGAAAACCTAGTGTGTTTCATCAGTGTAGGATTGGCAGATGCTTATTGAAATGATTAACACCTCTTTTGAATGATTTTATTCAGAATCAATCATTTACTTAATCAACAACAACAACAATAACAGAAAGACAAGGAAACCATCTGTCTAAACCGTCCTTTTTCCTCAGAGTTGGACATGATCGCAATTCTACCTTGTTGAACTCTGATCAGAAAAAAGAGGGAAGTACATGGAGTCCAAAGCTAAGCCGGCACAGATAGAGAAGAGATTGTTCTCTATCGAATTACTCTTCTTTTGTTTTCCTTCAAAAACATAAAAATAGTTATAAAATGAAAAAGAATAAAAATAAAAGTCAAGACCCCAAGACCCCCCCGCCCCTCCCCTGCGCAAAAACAGGAGTGAGAAGTGGGCGAAGACAAATCGATGGACAGAGCAGATGAATCCAATCCCGGCTCAGTGGACGGTGCCACCCCTGGGATTCCCTGCTGCCCACTATTACTCCATCCCTACACCCACTCATGACTTACTCCATCACTCAACCCGGTCTCACGCTTTTTCGTGCTCATAGTCACGAAAATGGATCTATTGGATCGTGTCCCGGGGTAGGATTGTCCAACTCTTTTCGTGCTACAAAATACAAATTAAACTTTAATCAATTAATTTGATTGGGGAGATTTTCACGGGGGTGGGGTGGGGGGGTGGGGGGTGGAAGGAGGGTGGTGCCGATACATACACTTAAACTAAACTGGAGATAACACTACCCATAATCCTGAGTGCAACAGCACATCTCTGATTGGTGGAACTCACAGTTATTGTGGAAATGTTTACCGCACTGGCTGATGGGTAGATAGGTATGTGTAATTTTCGTGACTATAAGCACAAAAAAGCATGAGACCAGGTTGCATCACTACACCCACCCATTACTACTGAATCCCTTCACCCACCTATTACTACTGAATCTCTACACCAGGGGACCCGTGATCGACTGGTAGATCGCAAAGGTAGTGGGGGTAGGTCGCTCGCTATTCAAAAAACATTTTTTTTAACTGATCTGACCAACATGTTGAATGAGCTTAATTTAGAGCTGCACAGAAAAGACAAAACTGTGGTCAACATGATCAGTTCAGTTAATGCTTTCAAACAAAAAAATGCAACTTCTGTCCTCAAAGCCGCAGCTCCATGATTTGGGGAGACCCAAGGGAAGCCGTGTGGGGACAGGGCAGATTGAAAATTGTCCGTCAGACTTTGACAAAGACTCTGCTTTACTCGAGCCAATCGCTACATTTATGTGCTACCCATTTAGGCAAGATATTGAGGTTGATTCACTCACGTCAAAAATTGCAACACCATTTCAGCTGAACTCGTCTGCAGTGGAGGATGACATGTTGACACTACAGGCTGACATTCAGCTGAAGTCCAGGGCTCATGGACAGTTTTGGAACTTACTCACAGAGGAAAAGTACCCAAACATGAGGAAATGTGATACCTCCTTCACTGCATTATTCGGCTCTACTTATTTATGTGAGTCAGCCTTTTCCCACATGAAGATTATTAAGTCCAAATACCATTCCACCATGACTGATTGTCATTTGGAAGCCTGCTTGAGGCTGGCTACCAGCAGCTACTGTCCGGACTATACAACCCTGGCTGACACCATTCAGTGCAAGTCATCAGAGTAAGGTAGTCACCAAAAATGAATTTAATTGTACTGTGCCGTGAGGGTTCATGCAGTGATGCAAGGTACGCCAACATATATTGCATATATAAAGTTTACTCAGTATATATATATATATATTATTGAATATTTTAATGCAGGTAGATCATTTTGACGTGGTCATTTTAAAAGTGGCTCACAAGCCGAAAAAGTGTGGGCGCCCCTGCTCTACACCAACCCATTACTACTAAATCTCTACACCCACCCATTACTCCTGAATCTCTACAACCACCTATTACTTCTGATTAGCTACACCCACATATTACTACTGAATTTCTACACCCACCCATTACTACTGATTCTCTACACCCACCCATTACCATTGAATCCCTACACCTACCTATTACTACTCAATCCCCACACCCACTCATTACTACTCAATCCCCACACCCACCTGTTACTACTGAATCCCTACACCTACCTATAACTACTGATCCCTACACCCACCTATTACTACTCACTCACTACTCCCACATATTACATACTTATTATTATAATGTATTCTTTTACTCAATCCCTACACCGAACTCTTGTTCAATCGCTACACCCACTCCTTACTCAATTGTTACACCCACCCATTACTTACTCAATCCCTACACCAACCTCTTACTTAATCGCCACCCATTGCTACTCCATCCCTACTCCCACGAGTTATTTACTCCACTGCAAAACCCACCAATTACTTACTCGATCGCTACGTGACCTTTCCATCATTTGCTGGGAAGGACATCCCAGCCTCAGCCACTAAATTGTTACAGATATAAAAAAATGTTATACTTTTAATGTGAAATTGGTTTCACCTGAGGGAGAAAATAAATAAAAAGGCATTTCTCACCCGTTTCCACAGCATTAAGGATCAAGCCATTTGAGGATCAAAACAAACAGCTTCTCTTACAAGGATTCTTCATTACCTCCTCTGCTGCTACTATCAAGCAGTTAATATAAAAATATATGTGTTTTGGGAATTGGAAAAAAGCAGCTGAAGTATAGCATGGGAATAAGGTAGAAATGAAACGGAAAAGAGAAAAATAATGTTAAATAAAAGTGAACCATGTTGGCTTTCTGAAAGTTACACTGATGGCTTGTTCATAGTGGCAATGCACATTGATTACCTACACAAGGGCAGTTCTTAACATTATTTACATGTAACATTTAGACATTATATGAAAGGAAAAGAAAAGCAAAAAAGAAGCATAGGGCTTGTTGTTCCAGCACATCCCACAGATGCTCCATCTGATCGGACCCTAACCCCGACCATCCACATGATGTAGAAGAAAACGTGATTCATCAGACCAGGCCACCTTCTTCCATTGATCCATGGTCCAGTTCTGACGCTCACGTGTCCATTGTAGGTGCTTTCAGAGGTGGACAGGGATCCTCATGGGCACTTTGACTGGTTTCGGGCTACGCAGCCCCATACGCAGCAAGCTTTGTGTGTTCTGACACATTTCTATCATAGCAGCATTAACTTTTCAGCAATTTGATACTACAGTAGCTCTTCTGTAGGATCGAACCAGACGGGCTAGACTTCACCCCCCTGTAGAAATATATATATATATATATATATATATATTTATTTATTTATTTTATATATATAAACTCAGGTATATGCACTTTGTAAGTAGCCTTGGGTTTGATTATGGATGTAAACTTTAGATCCATAAAATTTGGTTTCCTTCGAAGACAGGATGATATGTCCATAAACGTGCGCTCATAATATTATTTTGGAGGGAAATATTTCTTCCTTTCATTCCTTCCCATCGGTACGGCAACTATATTTACTTAATTTCGTTTGAAGGGAGAAATAAAACACATTTGCAGCTGTACGTTAGCAGGATCCAACGAGATATCCAACGCGTTCACACAGAAAGGGAAAGAAAAAACCCCCGAGAAGAGCGGAAGCTAGGGGAATACTTTGGCGGCTGCCATGACACTAATAGCGGCCATTATGTAGTTCCAGCAGATACGGAGGCATCGATTCAAATGGCTTCAGTCCGTGCTAACAAATGGGCTGTCGAGCATAATGATGTAGAATAAAACATGATGCCGCTGGAAAGTATGGCCGAGGAAAATGCAAAGATCCATCGAGAGAGGAGATGATTTGCACAAAGAAAAGACTGCCAACCATTTAAACCCCCAAAACCTCAGACCCTAAACGGTACATTCAGGCACCGACGCTCTTATCGCACACGAGACAACTTGGGAGCTAGAAAATGTAGAGAGGTGAAAGGTGATAAGTGGGACTTATTTTCAGCCCGGAAGTTTCATGTTGCTCACCAGCTTCACCACTTCCTTGGGGGGTGGAAAGGGGAAATTTGGGGGGGGGGTGTTAAGGTCCATCGTGGACAAAATTTTCAGTTTTGGCTGTTGAGCTGTGAACAGCCATTGTACAGCCTCGGCAATCGTTTTCAGTGTGCATGGGTTTGACCATAATCATGAAGAAATCTGTAAAAAAATCTAAGTTCAAAGACTTCAAATTTTAAAATTTCCAAGTTCATTCTAAGACTAGGTAGTAATTGGACGTGAACTACATATTGCACAGCCTTTTGATTTAAAGTAAAAGTTCAAAAACCTTTATTTTGAAATGCAAAGGCAAAAGACTAGATCCTATAATTACATCCGTAGTTGGAGTGCTTCCATGACAGAAAAAAAACTATTGAACTTTGTTATTTAAAAAATGTAAATATACAACAGCTTTTATTTTGAAATTAAAAGGCTATGCAACATGTAGATTAGATCTGAGAAGTATATAGACTTAGTTTAAGTGTTCTCATTCATAGGACAAAAAAAATCCAGGGTTTGGTGTGGGTGGGCCGCGTTGGCTTTTATCCAGTCAGGTTGCGGGGAAGTGTCAGTAGTAGTGTGTGTTATGTGTGTGTGTCTGTGTTATGTGTGTGTGTGTGAGAATGTGAGGCACTCAGCCGGGTGATAAGTTACAGCAGCGGCTGGTGCTGCAGCAAGTATAGGGATGATAAAATTGTTTTAAATGCGATGATAAAATTAAAATGATTGCCTCGTCACCGGCCCAACAACCAGTGTCCCAGCGGGAATCTTCCCCCTTCTCCCGATCAGCTGCTCCGGGCCTGGTTAAGTGTCGCACTGGAGAAATGTATAAATAGGAACATGGCGGTTCCAGGGCAGTTCACGTGGCTGGTGATCAATCAAGGCGAGGTTTTTTATTTTTTGGGTGGGGGGGGATTTCGGGGTCCGTGCTCTTTTCTCCACAGTGAGGAAAGCAATACGTCTGTGATGCACCGTGCCGGTGATCAGGTCACAAGCACAGAGTGTTGGAAACATGAACGATTCAAGGAACCAAGATGTCACGGTTTGATATCAATCACAGCTGATGAGATCCTGTTGTATTTACCTGTTCAGCATCAAGAGATAAACACAACTACTAGCGCAATGAGCACTAAATGCGACTAAACCTTTATATTTAATTCACCTATTTGAAAGAAATAGGTGAATAGGTAAAGAAAATTCATAAAGTCTGGAATAAATTTGGAATAAATCTTAATGATTTCAACATCTAAAAACGGTACAAAAAAGCTTAAAATTGAATTCACCACAAATAATGGTTAAATTCAAGAAATATATATATATATTTTTTAAATATAAACAATACATGTATTTATTTTTTTAATTAAAAATATATATCATTTTTATATTTTAAAAGAATAAACTTAGGATTCATCTTAATTTCTTCATCATACCAAAATGGGACAAAAGCTAAATATACTGTATATATTTTTTATGGTAAAATATGGTAAAAATAAAAGTAAAGATAAAAAATAAAACAAGATAAAAGATATTAGATTAGATTAGAAAGATAGTATATTATATACAGGAAACGCCATTTCCAAACGACTCTTTTGGGATCCAGCAAAGCACCGAATACCCCGTTTTCCTCACCATGTTCATTCTCATAGTCATTGATTTATTGATTTATCGATTGATTGATTGATTGATTGATTGATTGATTGATTGATTGATTGACAGATGTATAATGTAACGTTGGTCATCTGGATTTTAGACTGAAAAACATGTTTAAAAGTCATGTTTACAAACCTCCGCAGGTGCAGAGTGCATGAATTATACATGAAGAAAATCCGTTTATCCTGTTTTTAGAACATGAGAAGCCCCACACAGGCTCCATTTGTTGTCACGCAACCTCCCTTTTATTTCCTTCCCTTGTTTTGTACGGTGCAATATGGAAGAGGTATGGGAACGCATATTTGGGGTTCATTATTCAATGTGTATCGCACTTATCTACGTGCAACAAGCCGTTACTCACACACATTAACTAACTCATTTCGCACAAAGTTTATCTGAGGGTCCACGGGGATAATAATTTCATTGATCAATTCACATATTCAGGATATGGGATGCAAAATTCAAAAATAATAATAACGATAATAATGATATAAATATTAACAATAATAATTGTATTATACCTTATTACATTCAGTGTCTGTTGTTATTATTATTATTAAATTATATAATTACAAATGTTTATTTCATATATAGAGAAAAAATATATAATAAAAAAATATATCTTCAAACCAAGTCTCCCGATCAAGTCTGAGCCTCAATGCAAACTCAAACCCTTATCTTACTTTTCAAAACGGATTATTTTACCTCAGCCATCTAAATTGAAGTTACATCCCAAAGACAAACCCTAATTTCAGCGTCCGAGCCGACCGTCCACATGCTGATACCGAATTTAAGGAAAAGGAAATTCATTGTTCAGAAACTTGTTTTTGTCGTCTGCTTCGTCTCTCATCCCTCTCACCATCATAAAGTTTCTGACCTTTGTAAAGTACACTTGCAGGAACAGAAGCTGTCTTCATTTTTTTTTTCTCCAAACTTATTTACCTTTAAACTCCACTCGTATTCACTCTCCCCCCCAAAAAAATATCACTCCAAGGATCTGCCTCGTTGAGAACAACCATCATTTAACCTTCATGGATAGTGAGGATGGAGCTGAGAGTGAAGCTGAGGATGGAGCTGAGGAGCTGAGATGCTGAGGATGGAGCTGATGAGGATGCTGGGGATGTTGAAGGAGCTAAGGATGGAGCTGAGGATGCTGAGGGAGATGAGGATGGAGCTGTGGATGTTGATGATGCTTCGGATGGAGCTGAGGATGAAGCTGAGCATGAAGCTGAGGATGAAGCTGAGGCACTGATGATGGAGCTGGTGATGCTGGTGATGTTGATAATGGAGCTGTGGATGCTGATGATAGTGCGGCTGCTGAGATATCGTTGGATGATTATACTGAGGATGGAGCTGAGGATGAAGCTGAGGACCTGGGATGCTGATGATGGAGCTGGGGATGCTGAGGGAGATGAGGATGGAGCTGAGGATGCTCAGGAGCTGAAGATGATGCTCCCATGCAGGTTCCTTCTCTGTGATGACATGCAACCACTTGGTGATGCTCTGCAAGCTTCTCAGCACAAAAATAAATGACAAAGAACAAAAAAAATTCTCATGATTGCTGAAAGAAGATTCTTCTTTCTTCTTTCAGAGCTTTTTTTCCATCATGAAGAGCTTTTCTTTTCGCTAGAGCAGACATCAGCGATATATAGATACAGTATACATATATATATATATATATTTATATATATATATATATATATATATATATATATATATTTATATATATATATACAGTATATAGTACCCGCTGCTCCCAGAGAATGGAAGAAATGAAAAGATTTTAATCTGTGATTGTGTGTGGACTCGTACAGTTCTAAACTTTACTGTATATTGCTTTTTTTTTGGTAGGGTTAGGGGTAGAGCTAGGGTTAGGGTTTGAGAGAAAACAATTGATGTCACGGTTGGAACATTACTTGAGCTTTTGTATCTGAAAAACGCAAATATATAGAGAAGGGGAGGAAGGAGTTTAACCTATTCCAATGCATGAAATATGACTGATGTGTTTTCAACACATGTTGAAAAACACAGAGAAGAAGCAGGACATATGACATTTTAAGCACTTAAATCTGCATAACGATAAACACTGAATTAATAAAGAAATGGCAATTATACTGTATCATAAACGTAAAGACCCATACATTTATACCCCACAAACACAACAATAAAATAACATCAAGAGAAAAAAATGTAAAAAAAAACCATTAGGAGATACATTTATAAGAATTAGATAAATATGAATTAACAATTCATGATAAAGACAGTATTATAAAAAATGACAAATACTACAGTGAGCCTTTTAATAACCAATAGATATAATTCTAAAAATACATATATAAATAGAATGAATTTAAGAAAATAAAGAATTCAGATTTGGAAATTGACAATGGCATTGCATTGTTAGTTTTTCGCATTGCATCTGCCCTGTGTTTACGATTCCTCATGGGGGCGCCACCGTTCATCTCAGATGCTCTTGTCTTATCCTAAACGTAATTCCTTCATGTATTTATTGCATCTATTATAAAATTTGATGAGTCTATGGTTACAAAATGAAGCGCTGCAGCCAGGGGCCACACGCAGGAAAGATCTCATTTAACCCCCCCTTTTTTTAACCATTCAGAGTGTAATTGTCACTTACACTCAAGGCCTTTAAAACCACCCAAAGCCATTCTCTCTCTCTCTGTGTGACAGTAGACCACCTTCGCTCTCATCAGAGCAACTGAGCTGCCAAAAAACATGTCCCAGCATAATCCAGACCCCCGTATCCCCGGAGACCCCCGACCCAGCACAGTGATCGCTCCAAACAAATTTAATTATTCTGTGTTATAACCAGTGGTTGGAAAACACCGACCACTGCATCTGAGAAACGATCATTTAATCCCTGTCTCGGGCCCTCTATCGCCCCCTACTGCTTGTAGCTCACATTACAGGTCTTCAGAGGTCTTCATGAACCCGCCCACCCTGGGACCTGTGAAAACCTCTTCTGAAGCATTCCAGGACCAATTTCCTGGGTTCCAACTGAGGGTTGGGCTCTGAATTTCTCAGACCCGTGAAGACCTCATCTTTTCCATCCCGGCACAAATTTTCCGGGTTCCAATCGAGGGCTTGAGTCTGAATTCCTGGGACCCATGAAGACCTCTTCATTCAGCATTTTGTCGTTATAACCCCATGCCCTAGTTCCCACACCCTGCACTGATTTAGTTTCCTCCGTTTGGCAGATTTTCAGCGGCATTGTTCCAAGGGCAACAATCAACGAATCTTTCACACCGCAAAGTCCTGACCCGAGTCCCGCCACGAAGTGCAGACCAAGTCCATCGAGGACGTATCTGGGGGGTTGGGGTTGTTCTACTCCCCCCCCCCCCAGGATCAGGATCTCCTGATACTCTGGTGATACTGAAGGATTTACGGGGACTGCTGTGATTAGCCGGAGGTGAAATGGGAAAATCAGGAGCAATCCAGCAAAGCCAAGCACAGCGGTCCGACGTCCACATCCCAGAAATATGGACAAACACTAGGGCACACAAGCATGCTGTATGTGCACACCCAACACACACACACACACACACACACACACACACAGACAATTCTGCAAGCCCTTGGAACACAATGACGAAATTAGATTAGTGTTTTTCAATCACTATGGCGTGAGAGTTTGCCAAGTGGTGCTATGAAAGTATTTCAACTTCCACTTGGAATACACAAGTAATGGACATCGCTGTTCCATTCGCAAGGCTGCGCTAATTCATCTTATTCATCAGTTCCAGGGGAACAGCAGCGTGTTCATCAGATCAAGATCTGAACCATGAACGAGAGTCAGAAGAGTCGGTTCGGCTCTGATTTGTGATTGTAAGAATCGTTTTGTTATGTCAAAATGATTCATTTTGATTTCGATTTGGTGGAAGGCAAAGTTTAAATCAGTCACATTCAATATGAATTGTGGGAAACTGCCTTGGCCTTGTGACGTTTCGTGAAGTATTTAGCAGTTAACAGGATAGTGATATAGTGCTGTGGGACCATTTCATCATAAAAGGTGTTGTGGTGGCAAAGAAAGGTTGGGAAACATTCATATAGACCCGTTTATTGTAATGCAGAAGGGGTTTTCACCTCTGTTGACAGGAATCTAAATCTAAAGGTTATATAAACTGCTGTTTGGCGACTTTGTCTTTGTAAACTCAGCATATGAATATGAATATGAATATGCATCGTCCATAACCTTGGAACTCAGCATAACCCCGACCAATCGCACTTTCCTTCATATTGGAAATGACTGCGGTGAGTCCCGCGAGTCCCATTCAGCCTTGTTTTTCCTCATAACTCACAAAATTCCAAAATATGAGCTCATTCACAACATATCCTTGGCACCATGTGAGCATTTCCCCATATTTACAGCTTTTTACTTTATACCCTTATATGTACAATAAAAGTCATGGTTTCCGACCACCAGTCCGCAGACCAGTGGCAAGTTGAAGGATATTGGCTACCAGTCTGCCAGAGTTTGGGCCAGGATTTGATGATTCTATTTGTGAGCATTGAACTATTTATTTTTTGTCTAGAATAATAACTTGTAATTAGTTTTCATAAGAATAATAATAAATACTTTTTATTTTATAAAAATAATAAATAAATATTAGTTGTAATTCCTAATTTATTTTATTCTTAATAATCTACAGTTGGAAAATGTTGTTAAAAAGATTACTTGTCTACACTGTAATGCAGACAACTTTTATGGAACTTAAACATTCATTTCTCATTCAAATTATTGTGGAACAACTTGTCAATATTTTACACTTTCTGTCGTTTCATTTGAATCTGCTGTGTTTGGCTGTAAGAAATAGTTTACACATGACATTTCTTTAAAAAAAAACATCATTTTTTAACATTGCATGGCTCATATTTTTCTGACGCCTCTCTGGATCTTGAACACATCACTCAGTCCCACATTCCAGTGATTTTGACTAGATGCGGTGAAGAGTTTTTGTGGATTCATTGTGTATTGTGGACCAGAGATAGATATCAATCAAACAAATATACTGACATCTACCAGGAAGAAGCTATATAAATACATACACGTAAATCAATCGTTTGGACAGGTCAAACACTACAGAATGACCGAGTCTACGGTCTGGACCGTAGACTCGGTCAGTGACGGCAGTGGGCAGCATGCAGTGACGCCCAGGGACCAATTCAAATGTCCATCGCGGTCAGACGACGATGTTCTGCATGTTTTTGGTGGGGGTCCTCACTGCTGTTAAAAGGAGGAAACCCCATGTGAGCACGTGGGGGAGAACATGCAAACTCCGAAAGGACCCTAATCGGGAGACCACCCACTGGAGCACAGTGCTGACAGCGCCCCAAGTAGGAATCGTACCCAGGACTTGCTGTGAGGCATCAGTGCAATGCACTGTGCCACTTTACACCGAATAGTGAAGTGTCAGTTAACCAAGAGCAGCTGAAAATTTCAGTGCAGGGCATTTTCCCCAAGAAGCGATCTGGGATCTGCTACGCAGCAGTAGTACATGGAGTAAATTAAATACAACATAAAAAACACACTGTTTTTATTTGCTTTCTTTTTTTTGGGGCCGTGTTCATTTTGACTCACGGGTTATATTTGAGGAAATACGGTAATAAGATTCAAGATTCAAGATTCAAGATGTGAAGAAATGTAAATGAAAATAAAATACGCAATAAACCTAAAATAATAACAGCCTAGTCATAAAAACATTTCCAAATATAGAAAAATAGCGAAATAATAACTAAAATGTCCAAACATACCAAAATATACAGATGCAAAATGTGACTCTATGCACAGGATAAATTGGGTATAGGTATATATTATTCCTATATAATTACACATTAAAGGCTATCTTCATCTTATTAAACCACGACGATTACTCATATTTTAAAGCCTGCATCGCATACAAACGAAAAACAACAACAACAACCTATCAATGCTCCACAATATTAATATTAGGTTGTTTTATCCTAAAAAAGCAATTTGCAGAGCTCTATTGGTGAATGTGTGGTGGTCCCGGCGGACCTCCCACCGCCTTGCTCCTGCTGGACCCTCTTCATGGCGTCCTTCTGGGGTTGCAGAAAGCAATTAAAGGCACCACCTGTCTTCCCGTCCCTGCTGATCCCACCGTCAGGTAATTGGAAACCTCTGTCTGTTGGCGCCGCGGCCCGGCTACATCTGCAGCCCACGGCTCAAGCAGCTGTCTTCCCCAAAAGTGCTAGAATATACCTCGGTAATGCTTGATATTTTGATGCTTGTAATAAGCGTTAGTTAATAGTTAATAACGTCCTCATGAGATGCTTATTAACATTATTATTGTGTTATTAAGACCAGATAAGTGTTAATAACAGCATTTACTAACAGTTAACTATGCACTAATTAACAGTTAACGATGCACTTATTAAAATTCAACTATGCACTTATTAACAGTTGACTATGCAATTATTAACTGTAAACTACGCACTTATTTATACTTAACTATGCACTTATTAACATTGAACGATGCACGTATTAACAGTTAACTATGCGCTTATTTACAGTTAACTATGCACTTATTGACATTGAACTATGCACTCACTAACTGTTACTGTAACTATGCACTTATTAGCATTGAACTATGTTCTTATTAGATGCTAACTATGCCCTTTTAACGGTTAACTATGTACTTATTAACACTTAACTATGCACTTATTAACATTGAACTATGCACTTATTATCAGTTAACTATGCACTTATTAACAGTAAACTATGCACTTATTAACAGTAAACTATGCACTTATTTACATTGAACTATGCACTCATTAACTGTTACTGTAACTATGCACTTTTTAACATTGAATTAGGCACTTATTAACAATTAATTATGCATTTATTAACAGTTAACTATGCACTATGTGTGTTAATAAGACTAAAAGTGTTAATAACTGCATTTATTTTCAGACTTATACGTAGCTAACTATGCTTTTTTCAGCTACCGGCTCTAAAGTGAGTACAGTGACTTATTAAGCTTAATAAATTCTTTATTATGCAGTTATTAAAAGTTACCCATGCTTTTTGCAGCTCCCCAACCTGGAATGAGAACTACATATATAGAATTGTTTTCAGCATCGATGTTAATGTCACTTTGCGTCTGGCTTTGTTCCTCTAATCTCTCAAGAAAATAAGTTAATCATCTGAAAATACAGAAAGGTCCCGAGGTCTGAAGAAATCAAAGCTGGATTTTGAGGATCAACATCATATTATTATGATATTCGTTGAAACCATGGTAACAGCTACTATCAACCATACCGTGATGTTTCTGATTTTAAAGTGCTGTACAATTAACAATGAACAACCATAAATTGTTGGCAAAACATGGCTTTAGAGTATAGGCTTCTTTAAGGGTTATATGATCTCAAGGTCGTCAAAAAAACAATCATTTAACGGCATGAAATTTTGGCAAAGAAAGATGTTTACGAAATCATGAACGAAAGGTGACCCATAGTCGTAACAGATTACGGTCTTCCTTTGTTTTGCTTCAGTGTATTTTATTTCCTGATATTTGTGTTAATTTGCGAAGGAAGTGAATAATTTTTGGAATATTCCCAAACCGTCGCAGATGCCTTCTGTTGCCCGACTCTACTTTCAGATTTTTGCGTTTAAATGACATGTAATCACAGAATGAATCATCTCACAGGACTGTTTGGCATTTGAATGGAAGCAATAAAATGGAAAAAGAATCACACTTTAGACTAGGCCTGTCTGACATCCACATCCCTGAAACGAACCCATTTTGTTTGGTTGCCATTGATAATGCCAATCAGTAGAGCTCTGATTGGAGCTCTAATATGTATTTTATTTCAGGGCTATGATTTACTACTCCATCTTTAAGTGGAGTCGTGACTATAAAATTGCGAGTACACGGTGGCAAATAACTGGGCGCTCTCACCACATCCACAGGGAACAGATGCTTCAGGTTTGACCGTAAATCCTTCTCGCTCGTATACTTATGCTTTACAAAGCTCCCGGTAGAGCTGCATCATGCGTGGCCCGCTTTCATTTGTTTTGGTGTGAGTTCATAATGCGTTTTTTAAATTAAAATTCAACGCGCCGCCGCCGCCGCTCCCCGCATCATGTTAACAAGTGTTGGCTAATGTTAAGTGTGTACATTAAGAAGGGGGAGATTCATGTCCTCCATTGAGTCGTGCCCATTAGCTGGAAGGGTTGTAAAGAGAGACTAATCGGCCCTATCTTGACTTCCAGCTTAAAAGGAAGTGGTTAATGTATTAATATATACGTGCAAGATAAAAACCACTTAGCGTCCTGTACAGCCCCCAACCTCCACTTTCTCCTCAGTCTCCTCGTTTTTGAGTCCTCGGGATACGAACCCAAGCTCCACAAATCCACGTGAGGCGTGGGGGTTTCAACATGTTTCAAACACCACGTTAAATACATCAATAATGAAAACCAGCTCTTGTGTTGCAGGGTCAAAATTGCAAGACTGCACTTATTCATCAGTTCCAGCAGAATAACAGCTCTGTGTTCCAGTTGCGTCGTTGTCAGACGCAAATATTTTATGAATATCCCCCCATCTAAAACAACGTGTCGGGGCCGGCTCTGTGCCCTGATCGCTCCATCTCTGATGTTACCAACTGTGGCCACGGTGCGCCGGAGATGGGGTGCGCCAAAACATTGTGTCTTTATTTAGGAAGGAGCTTATTTCGTTTTACTCCGTTTCCTTATGGAACAAAACAAGCACCATGCGTGCCTTTGCCCCACCTCGACAGTTTGCCTAGAGAGGCAAAATGGGATGCCTGCTTGGCGTGAAGGCCCCGATGTCTTTCCTCCTAGCAATGGCCCTGCTGTGTTCTTCAGCATAGGTGAAATATGCAAAATAAATAGACCTTTGTTGCCTCTGACTTTTCTCAGTTTGTGGGTAGAAGATTCATTCACTCTAGACTCACTCTAGGAATCGCTTGCGAGTCTAGCATCAGTAACTTACAGTAGGCCATAATAATAATGAGCACAGTACTATGGGTATAAGATGTTTTTTGACGTTTTAGTGGTGAACAGGATGGTGGTGTGTGCCGTCTGATTTTTTCATTGTTGAAATGATCGGGAAACACTGAACTGCAAGACCTCATTAGTCAACTTGAGTTTGTCTCTTTTCCTAAACGGGTTAAGAGGAACGCGGGAGTTTTTTAGTGCACCTCATAATATGGCGAATTACGCGTGATCCGTCTCCCGTCTTTAAGTCTCAGCGAGGCTAAAGCAGAGGTCAGCTAATCCTTCTTTACACCCATTCCAGGAGCCAAATTAGCCAAAATGTCACCACTGAGGAGTTTGCCGCTTTGCCATTAACCTTTTCAGTGGACACACTTTAGGTCCTCATTAACATTTCCAGTCTTCAAGGGAATAAAAAAAAGAGCATGAAGCACGAAACACCACCGTGGCTTTCACACTTCACACGCCAACATCAGATTTAAGCGAGTACAAAGACCTGGCCAAGCATGAAATTGAGCATTTACTAGGTCCAGAGGTTTGGATGCAGGCGACGGTTGGAGTAGCATCCCGAGAAATCGTGTTCTCCGGACGTTTTGGAGATTGGAATGAAATATTCATTATTTTAACATATTTGTTTCCCCCCCTGTGCGTAAACAGGAGAATTGTATGGGGTTGATGGTGTGTCCTAAACACACAATCTGAAGCATTCCCCATGAGGTATATTGTAGTAACACTGTAGACACTGTATTACTTTAGTAACCACATAGTAATAATCTTTACTTTATATACCTATATAATTCATCCTGTGCAGGGAATCACAACTGTAAATATTCTGTATATTTATATATATATATATATATATATATTTGTCTATTTCTGTATTTTTGAATATTTCTGTATATTTGTCTACTTTTTAATTAATACATTTGTCTTGGGCTTGGGGATATTTCTGTTATTTTTTGGGCACTTTTCCTTGTATATTTGGCTATTTTTACATTTTTTATTTAGTATCAATGTTTATATGCAAATACAGTAACACTGAACAGAACAGTAATACAGCGCAGTATGCAGTAACCCAGAACAGTCACTGCATATATGTATGAACGTATGTATATGTATGTGACAAATAAAACAAATCAATCTTGAATATTGAATCTATATTTGACCAGTTGTTGTGTTTTGTCAGACTGTTAAGCTTTATTTTTCTTTTACATGAATTGTCTGTACAGCAATGCACCAATGCACAACAAATTCCTTGTATATAAAAAAAAAATCGATCTAGCCAAACAGATTCCAATTCTGATTCTCACTCTGATTTCCCTCAAGCTCTCTCTCAAGCTGAATTCAAGCTCAAATGCTTGAATTCAGGCATAAAAACTACCCATCCGATACAACCTCATTGGAATGGGGGATGATTCGGTCAAATCAACACCCCACCTCGCTACCCCTCACTCTGTCCATCCACAATATATCCCTCCCTTTCTCCCTTTTCTCATGAATGTTGACCCATGTAGAATTGATAGAATTGACCAATTTCATGCTCTTTTCCACTGGAAATGCCTCTCGTCGTGGGGAGTTCACCTGGACCGCGGGAGTCGGTCCCTTTTCCTTTCTGACTCCCAGCGAGGGGCCGATGAGAATGTAATAACAAGGAGGATGGAATCGTGTCTGTCTGGCCTCAGCGTTGTGTCATCATCTGTTGTTGTCACCACCACCAATGATACAAAGTACTCAGGGTAGAAGGGGGCCCCGGACCCCCATAGCCAGGACCACCGGATCCTCGGCCCCCAACCACAGCTTCTCAAGCCTCCACTTGAGTGGAGCTGTCAGGCCCAAATGTGCCTGTCCATACAGGTTAACAGAGACACAGCTGGGGTGTGTTAGAGAGCAGCGGGGGTCTCAACCTGGGGTCCAGGGCTCCTCCCGAGGGGTCGTTCAAGAGCTTCCAAAGGGGTCCCCAGCCAAAATGAATACAAACTATTTAATTTACATGTTAGCGCCATTACAGACTGTACACTGTGTTCCTACTGTTTTCAGTAGAGACAGCTATGGAATATGGAACTAAATCTAAGAATAAGAATATGGAACAAATGTTAAGAATCACAGTTTATCAGGTTTATTCTTGAAGTTTTGAATAGAGCAGAAGATGTGAGAGATGTGTGTAAATTAGTATAAATGTGAAGTATAAATTAAAACATGGCGGGACTCAAACCTACTTCAGTCTGTGAAATGAGTGTCAGAGGAATCTATTTGGCTCTGAGTTGTGAATGGAATCCTCATGAAAATCATTTAATTCTGTTACGACTTTTTGTTTTAGTGCAATGTGGAACTGTTGATCAGTCACATTCAGTATGAATTGTGCCAGTCGCCTTCACCCTTTTGCCACATAAATGGAATCCTCCCACTATAATTAGTCATTTCTAATGACTTGAATTTGCCGCAGTGACTCTCGACTCCTGAATCATTTAGAAGATTTGTTTCGCGGCGAATGAATCGTTTACGAGTCATGCATCACTTGACAGGCAACAAGAGCGACTAATGTCTGCGTTGACGTGTTTCCTCTCACTTTAAGTGTAACACCATTTTCTACAACAATTCATTCACTGTTCTTAACAAGGCACAATACGGCTGCATTGCGTTTTGCTTTTTTTTTTTTTTTTTTTCCCAATTTCAATTCATTTTTCCTCCTCCCTTCCTCCCCCGCGGAAACTGAGATTCCTGTGATCTGTCGTTCATCAGGCAACATCACCTGCGATGCCCTGCGGGGGGCGGGGTGCACGGTGGGCCGCCGCCTCCACTGGAACACTTCTTGGCTGGTCGGGGGTAGGTGGAGGGCGGGTATGGGGGGGGGGGGTGGTCATGACTCCATGACGGCGTTGCACCACCATCACCATGGCAACCCCCTTTGAAAGACTGCCTGCATCATTTTCCAGTCATTAGCACATTTTAAGGGCTGTAATATCTCCCCCGCCGCCGCTGCACGGTAATTTGACTCGCTTTTCAATACCCATTGCGGAGCCATCATCAACGGGGGGGTTTGCGTTTGGACTAGACACGTGCGTGTGCAGGACATGTGCACATGTGTTCGTATAGTACGTGTATACACAAGCACAGGCGCGGAAATAGGCTGATACCTCAGAGCACATGAGCTACGTGTCATACCTGTTGCCACCACCGGGAATTCCTGATGAATATGGCTGAAATATTAAACTTGACACATGTATACACGTGCAACTCCCAGAAAGTGAATGGGACACATTTATTCGGTTTGCTTCGTGGCTCAGTTTTAATGTTTATCATTAGGTTTAATATACATTGCCACATTTTTTACTTATCGTTAAATTCACGGTTTATTTAATTATTAGTTATTTAATTAGTTGGGGGTTTTTTTGCGTCATTTTTATCTGTCTGTCTGTCTGTCTGTCTGTCTGTCCATCTATCTATCCATACATCCATCCATCTGTAGATAGATACTTTCATGGTGTGATCCTGATCCTCTGATCTGACGGTAGGGGATGAAAGTGAATGTATTAAACTAAAGCAGGGGATGTAAAGGTATCAAAGTTGATATCTCAAATTTTGTCACGCGCACGTGTGTGTGTGTGTGTGTGTGTGTGTGTGTGTGTGTGTGTTTGTGTGTGTGTGTGTGTGTGTGTGTGTGTGTGTGTGTGTGTGTGTGTGTGTGTGTGTGAGTGTGTGTGTGTGTGTGTGTGTGGGTGTGTTTGGTTGGCTGTCTTTGGCTACTTTTAGTTTTTTTTGGACTTTCCACCACATTTACCAACAATGTCAGTCTTAAGACTCAAACATGTTTCTTAAGATACGATAAGATAAGACTTAATTAATCTCTGTGGGAAATTCACATTATTGATGGCTTTCCATATCTTCTTTGTACATTCATTTGATTCATTGAT
The DNA here is from genome assembly GCF_960531495.2 of Zeus faber. NCBI lineage: Eukaryota > Metazoa > Chordata > Actinopteri > Zeiformes > Zeidae > Zeus > Zeus faber. Next base: position 23,301,002 of record NC_137206.1, on the reverse strand, counting down.
TCATTGTATCTAACGTGTGTCTTGTAGCAGAGTTTTACCAGAGGGATAGGGGTGATTTGAAATGACTCATAAAATTTTTTGCTGTAATAAGTTCTGCAGTTCAGCAAAGAAAAAAAATAAATAAAAAAAAATAAAATATATATATATATATATATATATATATATATATATATAACACAAAAATACGCATAAGGCTGTGATTGAATAAACGTGGATTCATTTTGGGGAAAATCAAAGTGCCTCTCCCCTGATATTAACGATGCCGTTTAACCTGAGTTCAGGGTGTTGAGAGAAATCTACAGAGTGATAATACAGCGATAACACACAGAAACGTGTTCTTTCTGCTTTATGTACAGTGGGAAATTTCCCTCAGGCCCCTTTCTACACTGCAAAATAAGGAACAAAAGCCAAATACACAAACAAACAAAACTGTTCAGAAGATATTGCAATGAAGGATAGGGTTGGTACATTGGTGGAACAGATACAAATGGATGTATTCCTAATAATAATGATAAATATAGCTGCAGGCAGCAATACACAGGGTCCAGTTTACTCCTGTTAGGTATGTATTACAGTTTTCCGAGTTGCCTTAATGCCGGAATCAGACTACACAAATTCAGCTCGATTTTGACCCGATTTGGTTGACCTGATAAATTTCCAGCGCAGGGTATGAACATCGGGAAGGACGAACGGGCATCTTTACCCTGTGTAGTGTCAACTTTGATTCACCTCACATTATGTTGTGATAGCAGACAGCCAAATGTTGTAATAATTCATCCAATGAGTAATTCCGCCAAGCGCCGCCTCCTGCCGTCTTTGTTTACACTTGCCCCCATGCGCATGCAGGTAACGTAAAGCACCGTGTCATAAAATATTGACGTCAGTAGTTCTGGTGGAACGCGGCGCTTGACAAAATTACTAATTTCGATGGATTATTACAACATTTTGCTGTCTGCTACCGTGCAGCGGCAATATTAGGTGAGGTGAATTAAAGTTTACATCTTCAATTTTCCAACATAAATTTATACCATGGGCACGGTATTACAGGTAACGGTAATTAAAGGGAAAGGCTTACGGTTCAGAACAGTGTTTGGCGGTATACCTTAAAACGATATACTGCTACATCCCTAATTACAATCAGTCCTAGTTCATCCATATAATAGTTTTCGGGGTTTTGTAAAAGGCAGCAGGAGTTATAGTTTTCCCTGTTTCCTTTAAATGCAGCATCGGCTCAAGTTATCTGTCTACGTGACGTAAGTGACTGGATGCGAAGCTGGAAGCTTGGACGAAGGCGAGAGACAACGGCCTCATATAATTTTGGATAATGATGTCACAAAGGTGACCCACTCCTGAAAAAAATCAAATTACTTCAATGTTTTTCTTCTTCTGGTAAAAAAGAAAAACAGTTTTTCACTCATTTCTGTACCAAATGTAGATCGAGCTCGAACGACAAGATGTCTGAAACATCACGGTTCTATGCATGCATCTGTGCACTGCAATTGTCTCCCTGCAATTGGACCCCGAATAACTACATTTAAATGCAGATTGCAACAACATCGTACATAGACAACATTATCTGTATCTATATCTGTTCAACCAACAAAATGATCTGTCTCTGTATTCGGAAAGAAGACCTGTAGTGGCTGTGGTTTATACCAGAAATCACGTAAAATCGGGCAAACGTTGTATCATAATTGCAATGCAACTTTTGTGCCTTCAAAGCCTCACATTTATTAATGATGGCATAAAATTAATTATGGAATGTATTTACACATCCTCATACTGTACTTTTCATCTCTCATTCTCTCTCTCTACCTCCCTCCCTCCGTCGTCGCTCTCTACAACTTCGCCACTTAGCAGAGATATTGCCCACAGCCGCACAAAATACCCGGCGGAGTCATATCTGCCAGTGGAGGGCTTTTTTGATCCATTTGCACAGACGTCAGTGGCGTCACTAGAGGAGTGCGGGGGGTGCGGACCCCAGCGGGCGACACCATCAGAGGGCTTGACACAAACAGAGGGGCTGACACTAAAATGACTGTCTATAAATGTTTTTGTGCAGTGTTTCAGCAGAAATGTATTATTTTTTAGAAAGTAAAAAAAATATCCCTGTCGTTAGTTATAACAACAAAAACATGTTTCGTAAGCCCAGTTTTACTTGTGCTGTATCAATATACCCACAAGGCATATAGATACGCAATGGGTAATGGAGAAGGAGTGATCTCCGCTCCGCTGCGTGTGTTTTATATGAATTTATTTTTTCTCCGTTTTCTCTTAATCGAACAAAACAAAAAAAGCACTGTGCGTCCCATGCCACGTCACGCACAATCCCCCCGCCCCCTACTTGCAATTTGTTATTTCTAAGTAATAAGTGTCATAACTAAATGAAAATTGGCTGAATAATTCGGTTGAGCGGCTGAACTTTGTATAAAAAAAGTGGATTGGAGGCTCTTTGTGGCCCCTCTCACCCCTTACAGAAAGTGCAAAATGGTTTAGTCCAGTTAGTTAGTAGGCATTGTAAATCCATCCTTTTTTGTTTACACTGGCATTTAGACATGGACAGTGTTGCCAGATTCTAAAAGTTGTCCAATCCACCCAAAACCAGCCCAATGGCAGAAAACCGTTGGTGGCGGGGGGATTATTTTTTCACCACCAGTTATTTCACAAACCTGCGCAAATTATTTCACAAACTAGTACCCGCCCATTGCTATTTTTCCAGCACAATGTGATCAGAACTAATATGATATTAGATATTAGTTCTGATCAATTGGTCAATTGGGCGGAAAACCGCCCAATCTGGCAACACTGGACACAACTCTTCAAGCAAGCTATGCTGCGTTCATGGGTAACTTAGAAAAACAAATTTGTTTCAGAAGTGATGAAGCGTTCAGTGGAAAAAAATATGTATATATTGTTTTGTTTAATATTATCGTTGACATTTTTTTTTATCTATCAAAAAGGTCTTGATGTGTTTATTTTTATTTATTTGTTTGCTTTTAAGAGAGAGACATGGAAGAGGGCCCACAGAGACTGCTTATGTTTAGGGCCAGGAATTTTTTGCTACACTGCTGCTCTCTCCCTCACACACACACACACACACACACACACACACACACACACACACACACACACACACACACACACACACACACACACACACACACACACATCCCTCCCGATTTTTCATATCTGAAGAAACATAATGGCTGATGCACAGACATGTCAATCATGGCTTTTCATTCGATAATAATAACTAGCAACTTTGGATAAATATAGAAATATCTGTTTCCATCGCATTATTTGTGCTTAACATATTCACATTCGGGTACATCACCAATTTACGTCTACATGGATGTTGTAGACATCGTAATAAGATATTAATAATGTAGTAATAATTTATACCTTCCCTTTCATTGTTATCCATGCCTGTATATCTCTCTATATTTATATTCATATTTATTCCCACAGCCATCATACCCAGCAACCATGCTGACACTTTGCCCAAGCTATTGCCCTTTAACTTAACTCATGCTGTGCAGAGAATTTATGTATATTTCTATATACAGTGTACATGTACACAGTATACATATATTTCTGTATGTATTACTATATACATCTATATTTCAAAATATATGTCATATTTCTATGGTTAGTTTTTTGTTTGGCTATATTTGTATATCTTTGGCTATTTTTATTAATTTTTTTTATTATGGCAGTTTCGTTTATGTTTTGTATATTTGGCTATCTTTGTCATTTATTTGGCAATTTTATTTTACCTCACATTTTTTGTTCAGTTATTTGTCTATTTTCTTTGTACATTTCACATTTTCTGTATCCTTTTGTCAGACTGTTTTAAATATCTTTTTTTATGCTTCACTCTAATTGTTTGTGTAGCAATGCACCAATCCTCACCGCGACACATTCCTTGTGTCTGAACTTGGACTTGGTTCTGATTGGGGTTCTGGTTTGGAACAGGAGCCTTGGACTTCAGCTCGTCTCCATTTGCTTCTTCTGGGTCGGTGTGTAGATCTTCCTCCTCCTCCTCCTCCTCCCCCTCCCTCCATCCCTCTGTTTCATTATGCAGAGAAGATCTTCACCTCCATGAGACAACTCAATTCCTTTTGTAGTAATTGATTCTTCCACCTGAGGGCAGTACTTTCTAATCTAATGTCTGATCAATCTGTTTTTACATCTCTCCCAATTAAACCACAACATTAGTTTTGTGTAAAGGTTGCTCCATCCGTCTGTGCACTCCATCCCTCCCCCTGTTCTTCTGGATGGATGGATGGATGATGGATGGAAAACATCCGGTACCACGCCACCTCCAGTTCCTCCCATTTCCCTTCATATCTTCCCATTTCCATCCATTTCCTCCCAGTTCCTTCCACCGCCCCGCCCCCCCCTCCATTTCCTCCAATTTCCTACCATTTCCCTCCATTTCCTCCTGGTTCCTTCCATATCCTCCCCTTTCCTTCCATTCCTCCAATTTCCTACCTTTTCCTTCCATTCTCTCCCAGTTCCTCCCATTTCCTTCAGTTAACTCCTAGTTCCTCCCAGTTTCTCCATTTCCTACCATTTCCTTCCATTTCCCCCCAGTTCCTCCGATTTCCTCCCATTTCCTTCCTTTCACTCCCATTTCCTCCCAGTTCCTTCCATTCCTCGCATTTCCTCGCATTTCCTCCCAGTTCCTCCCATTTCCTCCCAGTTCCTCCCAGTTCCTCCCAGTTCCTCCCATTTCCTTCAGTTATCTCCCAGTTCCTCCCATTTCCTCCCAGTTCTCCCCAGTTCCTCCCATTTCCTTCAGTTATCTCCCAGTTCGTCCCATTTCCTTCCATTTCCCCACAGCTCCTCCCATTTCCTCAGATTTCCTCCCTTTCCCTCCCATTTCCTCCTAGTTCCTTCAATTTCCGCCCATTTCCTTCCATTTCTCCCAGTTCCTCCCATTTCCCCCCTTTCGCCTCCATTTCCTCCTAGTTCCTTCCATTCCTCTCATTTCCTCAAATTTCCTCCCAGTTCCTCCCATTTGCTTCCATTTCCTTCAGTCATCTCCCAGTTCCTCCCATTTCCTCCCAGTACTTCCCAGTTCCTTCCATTTCCTCCCATTTCCCTCAGTAATCTCCCAGTTCATCCCATTTCCTTCCATTTCCCCCCAGTTCCTCCCATTTCCTGGCACATTTTTTCAACCACTGTGCCATGAAAATGTATCAAATTCCACTTGAAACACATCAATAATGCAAACTAGCACCTGTGTTGTAAAATCAAAATGCAAGGCTGCATTTATTCATGTCATTCATCAGTTCCATTTCCATCCATAAGAACAATTTAAACATTCACACTGAAACTGACCTGCTCATCAAACAGCTGATTGGTTGAATTGTCCAATGGGCGGGCTCGAAATGGAAAATGTAGCAGATGGAAGTGCCACTATTTATTATTTATAAATAAATAATATAAATTAAATAAAAAAACTGAATTGGAAGTTATGATAAAAAAACTAAATCAAAAGTTTATCGGGGAAAATATTTGGATCATCTGTTGTTTTTAAGTCAATGAGTGAATTTTGACTACTTGAAGGGAAAACAGCTTCTTATACTTCTTGCACACGTCTTCTCCACCTCCTCCTCCTTCTCCTCCTTCTCCGCAGAAACAATTACATTGCTCCTTTAACACAATTCAATTATTTCCAGCGTTGGAAGCGTGCGCTGGCGGCCTCACCTGTCCTCCGCTTGAATTAATCTCCGCAGCTGATCACATTCTGCAGCCGCTCAGCGGTGATGAGGAGGAGGAGGAGGAGGAAGAAAAAAACGTATTTTCATAAACTAAAAGCATTCATTTCAACAGCTCATGATAGACTGACAATTTAATTTAGTGCCCGCTGCCGAGCTACAGAGGAAAACAGAGACGGCAGAAAAACAATATCTTATAAATTTGATATGTATTTTTGACAATAGAGGGAGAGCGAGAGGGTGAGAGAGAGGAAAATAACTAGAAAGAAAGTAAGATGTAATTATTTCATTTAGTCTGTCATTTGCAGTCTGTTTTTCAGGGAAATTACCATGGCATTTCCCTCCTGTCCACGACTGGGAGAACTCTAGCTCAGGCTTTGGCGAACAGACTCTTCCCCCTCTTGGAAAACATTCTTCTTTTCGCCCAAACAGAGGTACCAGGGACATGGTTTTCATTCCTCGCCAAATACAAGAGAAATGCCGGGAACAAAATCAACCACTCTACATGGCCTTCATAAACCTCACCAAAGTCTTGGGAATCGTCAGGCCCTCTGCTTGGTTCTTGTGAAAATTGGCCCGTACTGAGACTGCTGCATGAGCCACAGTACTCAGTGGCAGTGGAGATGAAACAGAACCCCTCAGAGTTGGTTGACACTGGAGTCACGCATGGCTGTGTCATTGCTCCTACCCTGTTCTCCATTTTCATTGCTGCTATCCTCTATCTAACGGGTGAACATCTGCCTCAAGGAGTCAGAATCCTGTACAATTTCTGAACATCATCAGATTCAGGGCTGAAAGCAGAACCCCCACCATATCCATCATGGAGCTGTAATACACCGACAATGCCTTTGTGGCCCTTTCAGAAGAGGACCTACAGTGCACTCTGGATGCCTTCACCAAGTCATACAATCAGCTTGGTCTGGCTCTTAACATAAAAAAAGACTCCTCCATAAAAAGAGATCCTCAACCAGACACCAACTAACAGAAATTCTCCTGCCCTACCTCCAACCATCTCTGTTGACAATATCAGGCTGGAAAACCACTTCACGTATCTCGTCAGCCTCCTATCCCCAAAGTTGACATTGATGATGAAATACACCACCGCCTCAGTTGTGCAAGCGAGGTCTTCTCAAGACTGAGATAAAGGGTCTTTGAAAACTGCCACCTCCAGGCCAGGACTCAAATTCTGGTTTCTAAATCTGCAGTGCTGCCCATCCTACTGTATGGATGAGAAACCTGGACCACAAATCCTCAAGCTCAGCTTGAGATAGACACACCAGCACCATCCATCTGGAGGATGTCTGACTCTCGCCTCCCAATACAAGTCCTAATCTGGGCTTCTCATAGGACAACCTGCCCCGGGAGGTCAACAGTAAAGGTATAAGGACAACATTAAAGCGAACATTAAAAAGTTCTACATAGACCTGAACACCTGGGAGATCTACAGCAACCAAGAGGGCGGCTTTGAGAAAACTTGTCTGGGAATTTGCTGCACTATATTACAACAATCTCTGCCGTTGTACAGAAACATCTTGTGGTCTCGTGATCCACATACGGAGCAGAAATCAGTGACGTCATTGTACTATTTACAATTAATGTGGAGGTTCTGATTCAGAATGTACATTGGCACTGTGTCCAGTGTACAGTGTAGACTCCGTCCCTCCGTAGTGGTTATAACAGGGGTGGTCAAACTATGTCCCGCAGCCTTGTTAAATGCCTGTGAGGCATTTACATGAACAACAATCCTATAATATGTTTCAATTTGTAGTATTCATTTCACTGTTATTTTCCTGTAATACTTAATGGTACCACCAGATGGCGCATTGCCAGGCCTTCTCTGATGTCAAGTCCCTCTTCTTCACTTTACATGATCATCACGTATGCATCACCCATAGCAAAATGAGAAGACAATAAAAAGCGCAAAATTGACAGTGAGTGTCGGGTTTTCAACAAAGATTAGATTGCAAAATATTTAGGATATATTGGCTCATTTTTTGTTTTAATGGGGAAAGCCGATGATTTTCTGGAGCTGAAAGACCTACACTGGCTTTGTGATTTGGCGTTCGCTGTGGACATACTGGCAAACATGAATGAGCTGAACATGAAGCTACAAGGGAAAGATCAGTTTGTATACGACATGTATTCAAACGTAAAAGGCAAGGCAAAATTGACTTTGGTCTCTAAACAAATCATTTGAGCATTTCCCCCACGTTGTATTTTTTATTTAAAAATGAATTTATTAATTCAAAAATGGGATAAGAGGAAATAGATTTCACATATATTTTACACTTTATGCTTGCTCATTTTTCAACTCATCTACTAATAGTCTGGCCCGCTGGTCAGTTTTAAAGACTAAACATGGCCCTCGAGCCAAAAAGTTTGCCCACCCCTGGGTTAGAATATACATACTAGGCTTTTGTGTATATATTTATGTCTGTGCATCTTTTCGATTGATATTCTATCTCTTTGGTCCGCATTACTTTGCAGGATTCATGAAAAAATACAAAATACATTTGTGGTGGACCAAGGGGGCGTGGCCAAGCCCCCACGGCAGACAGGCGTTGCAGGCTCCCATCCCGAGGCCGCTCAGCTGCTGTGGATCAGGCAAATCAACGGAGGGACTCCGCTGATTTGCCTGATCTCAAACAGGAAGAAATAATTGTTTGTTTGTCCCCGGCAGTAAGGATCGGTGTGTGGGAGAGACGAGATGCCCGGGCGAGTGCAGCCCAAAAAGAACACTGACGGACAGATCGCAGAAACTATAAATTCTGCACAGACTATGCATATATTGGCCTGCGAGGCCCTGATTTCTCCTTTTGGCCCACGAGACAACGTTTGATTTTAAGAACACTTAATTGACACGCCAGCCGGAGCTGTTTCGCCTCCGCCTGCCTCCTTTTCCTTATTCCCTGGCCCGACGCCACTCAGCACCCTCACAACATTAGTTTACAAAAGCTTGGTACCACATCGAGTCAGGTCCACTCGACTATATGAGTGATGTGTTCAAGATTCAGCAAGGTGTCGGAAAAATGGAAGCCGTGATATGGTTACTCACAGAAATACCACAACGTTTTTCATATGTCATGGAAATGTAACTTAGTGAAAATGCAATTCAATGAAAAAAATCCTCACTAAAATTACGTAAGTTTAACTCCTATCGTAAACCTCCGTAAATATGTAAACCTGTGTAAATACGCCATAACTGACGCACATGAGACCCACCGTCACCTATTGTGCAGACTACTGTAGACTACCTATAGACTACTCATGTACTTACACACAACAACGTAAGTTATAACAATGGCAAGGTTTGGTTTGAGTAAAAAATAAACAGTTGTTTTAAAGAAACTTCATGTATATACAGTTTCCTTCAGCTAAATGTAGCAAACTTAAATGAAACGGCAGAAAGGGTTAGGGATTGATACATTCTTCCATAAGAATTCTAATGCCAAATTAATGTTAAATTTCCATAAGTGTTGTCTGCATTACAAACAAGACAAGTAATCTATTAAGCTGAATTTCCCAGTTATAGAATATTAACAGAAAAAAAAAATGAAGTAGTAATTACAATAAACATTTCTTTATTATGTTCATAAAATAACATGTTTTTATTATTATTGTAATGCAAAGTAATTACAGTTTATTTTTGTTATTGTTCCAGATGCCAAAAAATAGCCAAAAGTCGAAGACAATAAAGAAGCAATTGTCCAAAAATCCAGGCCTTCAATGTCAGTCACAATACAATTAAGTATAAATAAATAAAAAGCAAAATAAAGTACTAAAGAAAAATATAAAATTAAAACTTAACACTTAAATTAACACAATAAATGTGTTAATCTGCCATATCTGTCAGAATTAAGAGGCTTATTTCATCAGGATGATTTACAGGTTGGAAGCTCCAAAAATTAACAGTGTGTTCCTTTGAGTTTAACAGCAGTTCTTATGAACAAGATCCAGAATGTTTGCACATGGACACAAAATTAACTAGACAAATAAACTGTAATATTATTATTATAATTATTATTATAATTATTATTATTATTATTATTATTAGTAGTAGTAGTAGTAGTAGTAGTAGTAGTAGTAGTATTAATGTTAAGGTAGTAGTATTAATAAAGTAGAAGTAGAATTAATGTAATGTTATTATTATTTATTTATGTTATTATTATTATTATTATTATTATTATTATTATTATTATTATTATTATTAATAATAATAATATTAGTATTAATTATAATAATAATAATAATAATGTTTATTTATTTTATCAATGTTTTTATTCCTCTTATTTATTCTTAAATGTATCTTATCTATATTATTATATTACTTACTTACTTAGACTTCATTCCTCCCATTTCTTCTGGAACATTGGGCGACGAGTCCCCTCCATTTGCTCCGGTCCCTGGCGACCCTTCTTGCTGCATGCCAGCTGACACCCATTTCATTTAGGTCTTCCTTGGCTGTCTGTCTCCATGTCTTCTTTGGCCTCCCTCTCTTCCTCTTTCCACCCTCTGGCATCCAGTCCATTGCCAAACTTGTCTTATAGGCGTTGGAGCAGTACACTGCAGAATACCTTGCCAGGGATAGACACAGTGTGATGCCCCACCAGTTGTTGCAGTCTGCAAGGTTTCCTTTCTTAGGCAGCTCCACAATGACCCCACGACTCCAATCGGCAGGAACTTTTTCTGCATGCCAAATCATGTTGAACAAGCGGGTGAGGCTCTCCACAAGGACCTCCTGGCCGTGCTTCAACAACTCGGCAGCTACCACATCGAGTCCCGCTGCCTTGTTGTTCTTGAGGCTCTTGATTGCTCTGGCAACCTCTGGCCCGGTTATCTTCTCTGAAGTAACATTCAGGGTTGCAGCTGATGGTTCCCGGTCAAAACTGAAGAGTGTAGAAGGCGTTGGCTGGTTAAGAACCTCGCTGAAGTGTTCCACCCACCTAGCCTCCTGTTCTTCGTCGCTCAGAAGTGCCGTGCCATTCTTGCTCCTGATTGGCACACCGAAGCTGGTTAGCTCCCGCACGATCCTGTACAGTGTTTTTGTGTTGTTCTTCTCCGCTGCCTCTTGTGCCTCTCTTGCTTTCTCGTCTAGCCACCTTCTTTTGTCGCTTCTGCAGTTCTTCTTCACTTCCCGGTCCAGGCGCCTGTACTCCTCATCTTCCATCCTCCAACTCCGGAGCCTCGTCTTCTGTTCCCTTTCTATCTTGGCCATCTTCCTTTCATCAATCAATTTCCATGTCTTGTCTGTTATTAATCTTTCTTTGTTGGTACCTCTTCTTCTGCCTAAAACTGTCTCTGCAGTATCAGAGATGGCACGGGAGAACAGGCTCCACTGCTCCTAAATGGTTGTTGGATGTTGTGGTACCTCAAGCTTCTTTCTCAACTCCTCATGGTAGCTTTGTGATATGTTGGTGTTCTTCAGCTTGTCCACCACGTAAGGTCTCTTGGGCTGCACCTTTTGCACCTTCTTCAGCTTCAGCCAGATTTTACCCACCACAAGGAAGTGATCTGATCCTACATCTGCACCTCTGTGGGAGCGAACGTCTAGCAATGACGAGCACTACTAATCCAGCTCGTTCCGGCTTTCGCTGCCAGTCGACACCCAAGTCATCTTGTGGATCTGCTTGTGTTTGAAAAAGGTGTTGCCGATGTTGAGACCATTGGTGCTAGTTAACATCAACAGTCTCTCCGCTCCTTGGCTCCTTCTCGTGTCAGGGTTCGCCCGGGGTCTTCCGGCATCGGCCACTAGATGCCGCCAGTACTCCCTCATCAATGTTGCTTTGTTTCAGTTCCTGATTACCCAGCCTCATTAGGTTATATGTTTCACCTGTATCTCGTTTTGTCTTGCCTATTTATACCCTGTCGTTTGTGTCCTTCGTTGCTCAGTCTTGAGTTTGTCTAGCCTCCTGACAACACTCCGTTTCCAGGCCCACAAAATTCTTATTTGTTTTTTTGTCCGTTTTTTGCTACTTGTTTCAAGTAAACCTTTATTTTTGCCACCTCGCCTCTGCCTCGTTCTCTGCACCTGGGTTCACTCGGCATAACCTCGTAACAGCAAGACTGAGCCACAACATGGACCCAGCAGAGAGTCAGCCTCCAGAGCTGGAACGCATGCGGGTGGCCCTGACGAACCAGGGGACTGCGATTGGCCGTCATGAGCAGGCTCTCCAACAGATCCTGAACAAACTGCAGTCCCTCGCCCAGGCCCTCCAGCAGAGCTGGCACAGGCTCCACCTATGGCTCCTGCGCCAGCGCCGCCTCCCATGGACACGCGTCCTCCATGTCCCCGCGAACCACGACTGCCGGCGCGAGAGAGGTACGACAGTAACCCAGGAGGTTGTCGTGGCTTTTTGACGCAATGCTCCCTGGCTTTCGAGCTCCAGCCATCACCGTTCCCCACCCAGCGCTCACAGGTGGCATACATTGTCACACTACTCACAGGCAAAGCACTCTCCTGCGCCACAGCCATCTGGAACCAGCAAACCCCGGCCTGCTCCAGCTACCAGGCTTTTGCCCAAGTGATGCGCCGAGTTTTTGACCACTCAGTCAGTGGGAGGGAGGCGTCAACATGGCTACTCCGGCTCCGCCAGGGGGAACAGAGTGTAGCGGATTACGCCATCACGTTCCGCACCCTCGCAGTGGCGTCTGGATGGAACAGCGAGGCACTCATCGCGGCCTTCCAGGATGGTCTCATTGATGGAGTCAAGGACGAGCTGGCATCCCGGGAGGCGCAGGAGGACCTGGACATGTTCATCGAAACAGCTATTCGAGTGGACAACCGCCTCCGGGAGAGACAAAGGGAACGCCGTTCTTCCGCTTCACCAATACCAGCACGCAGAACGGTCCTGGGGACGACGTCTCCCGAGCATCTCCGAGCTGTCCCAAGCCCGTCTCCAGCATCGATGGAGGAACCTATGCAAGTAGGCAGCACACGCCTTTCTCGGTCCGAACGTGACTGACGGATGAGGGTGCACCGCTGCTTGTACTGTGGGATCCCGGGGCATTTCAGTTCTTCCTGCCCTCAGCTCTCGGGAAAAGCCAACTCTCTTCCAGTGGTATGGAGAACTGTGACGAGGCCAACCTTCTCTCTCGAGCTCGAGGCGACCAGGGTCCTGCTGGTGGCCTCCCTCGTCTGGGGAGATCAACATCACTTCCTCCAAGCTATGGTGGATTCCGGCGCTGCAGGTAGCTTCCTGGATGTAGGGCTAGCAAAAGCCCTAAAGCTTCCTCTGGCACCTCTGGAGCATCCTCTCACGGTGACAGCCATGGATGGAAGACCACTGGGTTCCAGTAGCGTGTGCAATCTCACCGCCCCCCTTTGGCTGTCACTGGAGGGAAAACATTCAAAGGTATTCCAGCTCCACCTCATCCACTCTCCTGAATTTCCACTGGTCCTGGGCCCGTCACAACCCACATCTGGACTGGGCCTCCGGGCGTCTCACCGAATGGGGTCCTGCCTGCCACACCACCTGTCTTTGTCTTTGAGTCTCCAGTCCATGTCCAAGCTTGGGTCCCTTCACAAGCCCCAGCCCACTCCGGAGTTTCTGTCCGTGTCCTGGCTCCAGTCCGTATTCAAGGCCCCATCCATCCTGATTTTTCACGAGTACCCCACGAGTAGGCCGATCTGAGGGAGGTGTTCAGCAAGAGACGGGCCACCACTCTTCCTCCCCATCGGTCGTATGACTGCACCATCGACCTTCTGCCTGGCACCTGCCCTCCTCGAGGACGTCTCTTCTCTCTCTCTGCCCCTGAGACTACAGCCATGGAGGAGTACATCCGGGGGGCGCTCACCTCAGGGTTCATCCGCCCTTCCACCTCCCCGGCGGGCGCAGGCTTTTTCTTCCTGGGTAAGAACGATGGCGGCCTGCGTCCCTGCATCGGTTACTGTGGTCCTCCTGACAACGCTCTTGTTTCCAGGCCCACGAAATTCTTTTTTGTTTTTTTGTCCGTTTTTTGGTACTTGTTTCAAGTAAACCTTTATTTTTGCCACCTCGCCTCTGCCTCATTCTCTGTACTTGGGTTCACTCGGCATAATCTCGTAACATCTCATCATTTCTGTAACATGCTTTTTTCCCAGGGTGAAGTTGTTAACCCCACGCCCAACCCCCAACCTGGAGGACCTGGTGCTGACTTTCGTCTGGCCTCTACTCTGAAACCTGTCCGGCATGGTAAAACCTGCCAGGGGGTGTGCCACCCCGCCGGTGTAGCTTTCAAGAGTCATGGAGACACACAAACCTTCCACCAACGACAAGGGACCAGCACAAGGAGAGGATTATTATATTATTATATTATTATATCTATATTTGGTTTAAGCAAATGACTTTTTAAGTCTTGTTTGTGTTGTAAAAAGATATATAATCCAGATTTTTAACAGATTTTAACACCGGACCAAAATCAGCGTGTAAACATATTTTTTAACTGAGGTTATTTTTAAATTAACATGCTGGAAAAGGGCCATGTCATGATACCACTGTGGTTGGGAGAAAAACAGTAGAAGCAGCATGGAATATCGATGCCCACACCCAGATTCAGAGACCGGCTTGGGGCGGTGCTGAAGTGGCTCAGAGCCTGGGGGTTCCCTCCACTCCGTGTGCCTGGAACGCATTGAGTCATTTGTCCTGGGACTGAATGCCCAGTGTAACCTTTCCCACTAAATAGAAAAGCCAGATGCTAGTAGGTGTTAATGACTTTTAGCGGGTTTTCGTTCGGTGGAAAAGAGTTGTTAATGATCCACAGAGTTTCAGAGTTCAAAATTAAACCCTAAAGTACTAATGTTAGAATGTGTTTGTACTGTGTTTAAAGGGGACCTATAATGCTCCTTTTCAACAAGTTAATATGGGTCTCTGAGGTCCCCAAATCATGTTTTTGAAGTTTTTTTTTTTTGCTGAAAATACCACTCAGATCATGCATTCTAGCAATACAACATGCCTATAAAAACTCTCCTGTTGCAGGCCATGTGTCTAAGTGGGTGGCGCTACCCTACTGAGAGCCCCCAATCTCTGAGCCAATGGGGTTTAAGCACCAGCTTCGGGTTCTCTGAGCCAATGGGGTTCGCGCATTTTAGTCGTAGTTGCTCCGTTGTATGAAGTCTGTAAACTTCCACTGATTTCACCTTAACAGTCCACCAAAATCAGTTGCTGAACAGATTTCAAGGCGAGAAATAAAATAAAATGAATAATAAAATGCATCTACAATAAAAACACACCATTTTTATTGGTTTTCTTTTGAGAAAAGCACCTCAGAAAGCACATCGCAGCCTATAGTCTATCACCAGTTCTAATTCTACTGGCAGCAAATCTGAACGGCTTGTTTCACCACATGTTTTCTGAAATTGACAGCTCACAAAAAGTTGTTTTATTTCACAGTTTGTGTGTTAGTAGGCCCATCAGAGACCCATATGTATCCGCACAACCACTGAAAAATTTAGTTTTGCATAATAAGTCCCATTTGTTCCTTAATTGACACAAAGTGCTTAAAATGTTGTTATGGCTTTGGATTGCAATGTGTGCGATATTTCAGCGATATTTCAGCTGCTTTATGTGCACAGTAGTGCTCTTTGTCTTTTGGTATTTTTCCAGCTGATGTGGTTTTGGTTTGATGGTTGGGTGGTTTGATACATGGTTGGATGATTATGTGGTTGAGCGGTGGTTTCACTTGTTGTGCGTTTAGATGGATGGTTAGGTGGATGACTGTTTGCTGGATGATTGTCAGATGATTGTGGGATGGATAGATGGTTGCCAGATGGTTGGATGGATGGATGCTTGGCTGTGTGGTTGTGTGGTTAGCTGGATTGTTGGTTGTTGGGTGGTTGGATGGATGGATGGATGGTCAAGTGATTACTTGGATGCATGGTTAGGTAGTTTGATCGATGTGCGGTAGGGTGGATGGTTGGGAAGTTGAATGCTGTGTCGGTTAAGTGGTTGGGTGGCTGAATGGATGGCTGGATGGATGGGTGGCTGGATAGATGTATGGTTGGATGGATGGATGGTTGGATAGTTACTTGGATGCATGGTTCGATAGTTTGATAGATGTATGGTTGGGTTAGATAGTTGGGAAGTTGAATGCTGTGTCGGTTGAGTGGTTGTGTTCCTGGATGGATGGGTGGCTGGATGGATGGTTGGATTAATGGATAGTCTAAAGGATGGATGGGTGGCTGGATAGATGTAAGGTTGGGTGATCGTTGACTGTTGGGTGGTTGGATGGATGGTTGGGTGGTTTGATAAATGTATTGTTGGGTCGATGGTTGGATGGTTTGGAAGTTAGATACTTGGTTGTGTGATTGGGTGGTTGAATGGATGGGCAAACGGATGGCTATGTGGTTGGATGGGTGTACGGTTGGATTGTTGAGTGATCGGGTGATTGATTGTTTGGTTGGATGTTCAATCCTTGGGTCGTTATATTCTTACAGCCTTGTATGGTTGGATGGATGGATGTATGGTTGAGTGATTGGGTGGATGGTTTGGTGATTGGATGGTTGGTTGGTTGGTTGGATGCTCGGATGATTGTATGGACTCTTAGCAGTTTGATTACGTCTAACAGCTACTGTAACAGCACTAATTCTATTTGGTTCATGTAGAAAGATCTTTCAACATATGCACATATGCAGCTTCAGTAGCATGTACAGACAAGGTTAAAAAGTACAAAAAATGATGTGTATACTTTTACGGGGAAGAAAAATATATTAAACTTAATCCTAAAATAAGATACGTCAATCTCTGCCTTTCTAGTGAAGCCAGCAGTGAGTGGGGGCATGTTCCTCCATTGATCCTGCTTGGAGGAGTGAAAAACAAGGGCAATAGCAGCGTGTTTGATCACTGGTTAATAGGATTAGACTTTTACTAGAACAAACCTTTTAATAAGTTTGATGATGAAAAGCAGCAGATCAAACCCAGATCTTCTTCTTCGGAGGACGGCGTAATCAACCACAATTTACATATCGGCTGCGATTGAGTGGAAGGGGGGAGGGTTGTTATCTGACAGATTAATATTCTGTGACGTGTTTTTTAATGTCCATGTTTCAATTTTCTGGAATCCATTTCAGAGGTCTGTGATCTTGCCGTGCGGGAACATGGGAATATGGAAATGAACATGAGATTTGAATTAGATTTTTTGTTGTCTTTATCTGGAATAGAGCCACAGTACATGCTGCTGGCAATTCCATGCGTTATCTCAAATAATATTTTTTGTGTGATAAAGAATATTCAGACTCAGCCTAAAGGATAGGTTTCAGCATTTCCCAAGTCAAGCTTTATTATTAAGATGCTGGTTCCCATCATTTAATAACTGTTCAAAATACATTCTTGCTGAGGGCTTCCCTATTAAGAAATATCCCACTCTGCTGCAACTACTCACTGTCCTACAATGAAGTTCAACGGGGCAAACGATTTAGCCTTCAAAAAAAACATTAAATCTCTTTTTGACAATTGCAACCTCAAAATGTTGTTAAAAAGAGGGATATAAATGGTATCCAACCGTGCATCTTATCAGGTTTTTCAGTGTTTTATCTACTCTTTGGCACTCTATAAACCAGCTCTTTTGGTGAAATCTGTGAGACTAAAAACAGGAAGTTGCTTCCTACTGGCGTTACGCTCTGGATCTACTGTCGTTAATGCAAAAAGGTCGTTCTATATACAATCATATAATTGGTATTTGAAAGATGTTCAAAAAATACACAAAGACAGATTTAACATGTACTTTTAAGGCTTTTATCCTTTTGCCCTATTGAACTGCATGTAACCTACCCTATCATTTAAATGATACAAATATATAAAACATATAAATATGTTGACATTATTCACCTTAATTTCCTTTTTTTTATCTATATCTCTCGGTAATTCTTAACATCCGAAAATCAGCCGACTATACTAATATTAAATATAATTCCAACTAATATGACTATTTTTTTGATATAGTGAATGATATTTTCCATCAAACAACTCATTATTTATGATAACAAAAACATATGTTTTATATTTGTGTGGTTTGCCCGGGCCTGTTGTAGCTTACCAGAGCAGATAACAGAGTTTGGGGGAGCTGTGTGGGTGAATATTAGGACTGTTTGGTTCCACGGTGTCTGGTAGGACCATTAGGCCGCTTTGACACTCCATTTTTTAAATATGACATGGAAAAATGGCTCCTCATTTTACACTGTGGCATTCACACCCAAGAGCTGAAACATAGCCTCTGGTAAGAAAGTCCTGGGGCGTCATGCCCATTGAAGCAGGGTGTGCCACGTGCCCCACCAGATTTTTGACATATGGATTTTTTATAATTTAATTTAATTTTATAACTATTATTTTTTATAATATATAATTATGATAATTTTATATTTTGAGTCAAATTTATTGTTTAACTTATGTCATACATACCTCAAAAAGTCACACACCCACTTTCCCTATACCATTGTTTTTTTCCAAAAGTTGCAGGATGAAATCTGTTTGCAACAGCAGGTATGCAACAAAATTGCCAAGTCTGCTTATAATATGGGACTTCGGGCTTTAAAAGTAGTTCAAAACCACATTACATGTGTTTAAATAAATAATAAAGGGAAGCTTGTTCAGCATTAACGGTGTGCCCCGTGAGATATATATGTTTCATGTTAATATTTATATGTATTTAATTTAAACTAGAATTACACCCAGCAGAATGTTAATAGGGGTCCACCCCGCAGGGATTGTTATTGTTCTCATTTTAATTATGATCCTTTATTTTTTTTGTCTAACAGTGTCGGACACGATTTAAGTGTCGTTAGAATCGGAATCAGGATCTCGTGGTCCAAGTTTCATCCAAATTGATCCACATACGGAGCATAAGAGAGTGGGGAAAACCAACAAAATTTGTGCGGCAGTAGCCAAACTTTCGTGCTTCACCGATACGGCAAGATTCAAAAACTTTCAATCCGGTACGAGATTAGTATCAGAATAAGACGCTTTCTGACATCATCATCCAATTTGCTATAAATGTGCAAGTTGTGGTTCTGAATGTCCATTCGCGTCATGCTCCATACGTAGTGTAGAGTCCATCAGTCGTTAGAGATTACAAACGAGATGTTGTGTGTGTTTATGTACCTCCTTACCTGATTGATGTCTGCGGGGATGCTCAATTAATATTTTATCTCTTTGGTCTTTTTGTAAATGAAGACATTGTATTCCTATCTAACCCCGTGTTAGATGCGGCGTTGTGTTCCTCCTTACATTGCGGGATTCGAGAAAGTCGTAAGATACAAAATCGACGATCGATGGGTTCATATTCTAGGAAATTATATCTTGAAAAATGGAATTAATCACGTAAAAACGTGACCATTTTTCGATTTCATGGAATCGTAACCTGTCGAAAATCTTGGACATGAAAAAATATTAATATACAGAAACTCGTGACCATGTCGAGACGAGTCCACCCCGACTGTGGAAATGAATGATGCGTTTGTGTACTTGGAACGCTTGGAAAACTTGAACCTGTGAAATTGTAATTCGTCACACAAAGACGTCAACGTTTTTCAGATTTCATGGAACCGTAACCTATCGGAAATGTAATCAAGTACAAGTAACTCTGCAATGTCCAAAATCACTATTCCTGGAATTCACCCTATTGTAACTTCCGTTCACGGGCCGATTAGTTTCAACCTGATAAATGAAACAAACCGGAACCCTCCCGGTAGGTGGTAGTTTGACACCTCACTTTTGACATATAAAGAATTTAACCATTTCTTTTCCAGAGAATAGATTTCCTTCATTGAACTGAAAGACTCCCCAGAAATATCACCATCCTTACTTTGGGAAACAGCTAAGGCAGTTCTAAGAGGTAGTATTATTTCATTCTCCACTCACAAGAAAAAGAAAGGACAAGAATGCTAAAATAAACTCGAACAGCGACTAAAGGATTTGCACTCCCAACAGGCCCACTCATCTTCTGAGCAAATCCGAAATGAGATCCGGACTATTACATCTCAACTTGATACTATCATCCATCAAAAACACAATTCCTCATGCAACGGACAAGAGCAACATATTTTGAATTCAATGACAAATCAGGTATTTCTTAAATTTCTTGCCAATCAATTGAAACGTGATAGAGAAAAAACACTTATTACAGCCATCAAAGATCCACAGGGTAGGATAATATACACCCTGCATGACATCAATAAGATATTTAGAGACTTTTATAATAAGCTATATCACTCGGCTAATGAATCTAATATATCGACATTCACTCATTCCTTGATGATATTGACCTCCCTAAACTTTCGACAGAGCTACCACATTAGATCAACCACTTTCTCTTGAAGAACTCAGAAAAGCTCTCTGCTCTATGCCCAACAATAAATCACCTGGATCAGATGGCTGCCCAGTGGAATTCTATAAACACTTCTGGCCACTTATATCCCCATTATTCATCAGAATGGTTGCAGAGATTAAGTCAACCTCCACCATGCCTCCGCACATGAATTCCGCTCTCATTTCCATTTTGCCAAAACCAATCAGGACCCAACCCTCACCTCCAGTTATAGACCCATAAGCCTTATTCATTGCGACCATAAGATTATAAGTAAAACACTAACTAACAGCATTGAAAAAGTAATTCCATTTATAATTCACCCATACCAAACAAGCTTTGTCAAAGGCAGACCCTCCTCCAGCAATCTGCGTTGTTTATTCGGCCTAATCAGTATATCTCAAAGGAACAACCAAAATACTGTTATTGCTTCTGTAGATGCTGAAAAAGCATTTGACAGAGTTAATTGGACATAACTCTTTTCAATCCCCAACAAATGTGGCTTTGGAGAGTCAGTAATTCAATGGATGAGAATCCTCTACAACTTCCCATTTGCTTCTGTCAGGAGGTAGAGCGGGTCATCCAGTAATCAGAGGGTTCCTGGTTCGATCCCCTGTTGCTCCTGGCAGCACGTCGAAGTCTCCTTGAGCAAGACACTGAACCCTAAAGTGCTCTCGATGAGCTGGTGTGAACCTTGCATGGTTGTTGCTGCCATCGACGTATGAATGTATGTGTGAATGGGTGAATGTGAGGCGTGTCCATTGCAGTCCATTTACCATATTTACTATTTGCCATCTTTATTGAACACCTCGCGGCGGCCATCCGTCAAAACAGTAATATTAGGCATACAAACAGGAAACTCTGTTCACAAAATAAGTTTGTATGCAGACGATATCCTGTTGTATGTACGGAACCTAATATCATCTCAGAATATTCTATAAATTGGACTAAAACCACGGTCTTACCACTCACTATTGATATCATTTATGACCAGGGCTAGGAGAGACCCAAACGCATGACACGGGGAGACGGAAGGCAGACAAAGGATGTTTATTAGCCCACACGGTGGCGCTGGCTGGGGGGACCCGGTCAGGTAGGGATGAAGCAGGGCTGGGCAGGGATGATGATGACCGGGAGGAGGGGTCCAGGATCCGAGTGGAGAGATGGGGAACCGGGCTGGACGGAGAGGGATGGACAGTCTTGGTCGATGAGTGGAGGCAAGCACTTAAACCGGGCTGGCTGGAGAGGGACAGACAGACTCGGTCGACAAGAGGAGACAAGCAGGTAAGGGGGAGATGAAACAAAGAGACATAAACTAGGGACTTGAAACAAGCGCTTGCAGCTAGGAACTTGGAACTAGGAATGGAGCCAGTAGCTGTACAAATCGGGTAAGCTAGTTGGTATTAATTGGTATTAATCATTAATTGGTAGGATAGGAGCAGTGAAAATGAAGATACTGTACTTCCAAAAATAAAATATATATTTTCAATGACCCCAGTGGAACCAACAGTACATTGGTTTAATACTCTAGACTCAATAGTCAATAAATTGTATTGGAAATACAAGAAACTGAGAATTAAACTAGCAACACCCCATAAAAACAAAGACTGTGGAGGACTAGCAGACCCAAAAATTAGATACTACTATCTAGCGACCCATCTTCAATTTATAATTAAATGGTTACAACAAGAGCAACAATTGGGCCATGGATGTCGAGACAATGAACAAACAGAATGTCAGGAGTTATTATTATCTGATCTACCATTCCTTACTGAATCAATAAGGAAACATAATTGCTTTAAAAACCCATTCATCGCAACAACTCTGTCAGCCTGGTGGTCAACTCAGTGGTCACACTATCTCCAAACAAATTCACGCCAATCTGGCAAAACCCAGATTTCCTGGTTAAAAACAGACCAATAATCTTCAGATCTTGGAAAAGACAAGGAATTACTCATCCGGAACACATTTTTGAAAACAATTTGCTTATATCCTTCCCAACCTTTACCCAAAGGTATAATGTCGGTGGCCACGGCTTCCTTCAATTCCTTCAACTACAGCAGTCTCTAAAAGTTCAAATCAAATGACAAACAACATCCTACAATGATTGAACATCTCACTCATATCGGTCATTTAAAAAATACCTTTTCCGGAATATACTAACTTTTATTAAAAACAGACGACACTTTATCTTTACCTACAATGGAATTGTTAAGAGACCTTGCTGTTCCCACCGATATCAACCTGTGGAAGCTTATTTGCAACAACACATTTTCTATGACCCGCAACTCCAAAATGCAACTCATCCAAGATTCTGCACAGAGCTCTTATCACGGAACGCAAAATGTTCAAAATGGGTTTTGTGGATGAAGACATTTGCTTTCACTGTTCCCTTAATACCAGAGATGACTACTTTCATGCCTTCTGGCTCTGCCCACCTATCCTAGAATTCTGGACCAACATCACCGAGAAGCTATCAACCCTTCTGGGTCGCAGCATTCTAATCTCCACGACTAAATGTCTTCTTGGTGACCCCTCTTCAGTCGACCCACACCTTAAACACCATTTAGCCATTTTGTTTGCCTTAACAATTGCAGAGAACACAGTATTACTCACGTGGAAAAACAGAGATAATCTCACCACATCCTAATGGTTACAGTTATTAATAGAATACATCTCAATGGAAAAACTATCGGCAATATCCAAAAACAATGTTGATTCATTGAATGAAATATGGGCCACTTTTATCACTGACATAACTCCATCGTTTAATACTTGAGTCTTCCTAAGTCGGGGCAATGTCGTGGTGTCTTGGGGCATGTGGGGGTCCTCTGGGGCTCTGCGGTTGGATGGGTGTCCGGCAGCTCTGGGGACGTCCGTAGTACATAGGCTTGTGGTCGTGGGGGGTCCCGGAGCCCCATGGGGGTGTCAGGAAGGCCGGGTGGTGGCACCAGTTCCTTTTCCTGAGTTGAGCTGGCCTGTCTCTCGGAGTGGGAGCGTGATCCTGGGAAGTAACTGCAGCTGGTGTCCGTGTGTTGGTTTGAAGCGTGGTTGCGTGTTTGGGACTCAGGTTGGGGGCGAGGGGTGCGAATCGCAAGTTCCGGTCTTAGCCCCGTAGCCGGCGGGTCGGCACACCGTGGGCGGGGCTTAAGTGTCCTTCTGCGCCCTGTGGGGGGTGGCTGGTTGTGCCAGGGCTGGTTAGGCGTTCCGTCTGATGCTGTCAATCGGGGTCGTGAACCTGGCTGGGTGTGCTCGGTGCAGGGCTCAACATGTGGCCTTCTTCGTGGGGGGCGGTCTCCTATCATGACACCGGGCTGCCGGAATACCTGTCCTCTGGCGCTCTCGGTGTGCAGGGCGCTCGTCACTGGGGGGTCGGGCTGTGGGCGGGGGTGCCATCTGCCACCCTCTTTTTTGTGGTCGCACGCTCGGCAGCTGGGGGCTGACCAGATGCCTGATCGGGCCGCAGAGCTGCCCGGCATGGCGGAGGCGCATGCTGGCCGCTCTATGTACACCCAGCGGTAGACACACACACACACACACACACAGGCAGGCTTATCACAGGCACATACACACACCACCACACCTGCTTTGAGTGCACCCCAGCACCCTCCTGGTTGCATTCCTCTTCTTTCCTCCTGCACAATTGTAGTCCTCGTTTTCCTGGACCTAATTAACTGTTTTTCAATCCATGTTGTTCTCCAATGTTTATGTTTTTGTGTAAATGTTGTTTGGTTCTATGTTAAACTGTCTCACCCGTGGTGATTTTCCCCTTCTTAGAGTAGTGAGTTATTTGTTTATAGACCCAAACATGATAAATAGTTCTCCAAAGAGGGAGGTTGGTGGTGGTTCTCTATAAAAAAAAAAAGGAAATGTAATCCACAGAAACCACCACTAAAATTATATAAATTTGCTTCACTTCGTAAGCTTTCCTAAATACGTCATTATTGCGTGTTAACATCAACTTCCGTCACTCTTCAGATTGATTGATAGATTGATTGATACGGGAAAAACTGCAATATGTAAAACAGAACTAACACAGCTAAAAAGGACCCTGTGTATTGCTGCCTGCATTTATATTTACTATTATCATGTTAATGAATACAATTATGAATTTCAATGCCCGTGTTTTCGATCAGCATAGCGTCTATGCAATGTTCCCATTATTTTACACAAAATATGTGTTTCCATCACAATTAAGGCCTTTTGTTAAAAAAAAGATATGAAAACGAAAAGGAGTTGACAGGAAAAGAACTGCATTCTGATCTCCATGTGCTTATTTCCCATCTTGACATAATGATAATTTCAGAGAAACCATGCATGTGTTTACAATGACTGTTCAGTACCGAAAGTTCCATTAACAGATGGTTTCTGTAATAAATAAATACATTTGGATTTGGATGGGACCTGCGTGCTGTGTGGGGGACGATTTGAAAGCCGAGTCGATAAGCAATTTGGACTTCCATTCTTGTGAACGATGCAAATGAGAGCAGAGATAAGACGTAGATGTTATATGTGATTCAAAAAAAGACATTAATGACTGAATGAATGAATCTAATGACTCAATTAAGTCAAAGTGGTGCCATTTTACTTTCTGTATGCATTCTGTTCTAGGCGATGCTTTTCACAATAATGTAAAGAAAATTTTATATAATATCTTAAAAAATATTCACATGTTCATCTGGATATATATTATTATATACAAACAGATTGTATATACATATTTTTTTATTCATTTAGTTTAAATGTGATTTTAATACATAATATTTTTTTATCTATATCTAATAATAATAATAATAATAATAATAAATATAGCTGCTGGCAGCATTACACAGGGCCAAGTTTAGCCATGTTAGATATACAGTATATTACAGTTTTCTGGATTCTGTGCCACGTAGCACGAGTTACAATTTTTCGATTTTTTTGACCACTATGACGAACCATGGATTTATAAAGCGTTGGTTCATGATGTCACAAAGTGAAATGTTCTTCAATTTTCAATGAGTTTGTAAAGTTATATCATAATTCTTGATACAAATGTAAATCGGTGTGAATCAAACTTGGAGGACAACACGTATGAAACGTTCCCATTGTTGTTTGGGAAAAGAACCAGGAAACATTGTGCTTCATTGGTTTCATGACCAGTAACGGTGCAGGGTTGTTCCTTCTGCTGCTGCTACAGACAACATGTCATCAAAGTGCTGCTCTAACACTTCCTGTACAATATCAACATGTAATGCATGGAAACATGTTCCATAGACATTCCATCGTGTTGTTTATCACTTCATGTTTCCTCAATATTTTCAACTTCTCAACTTAAATCTGCATTTTCGATATTATCAATGCACATAAATTCTTGCGTATGATTAGGCAGCTCCTATCAGAGCGATCTTTTTTCTAAATAAAGCGAATAAAAACTCTATATGTATCTAATTTGCTCTGTTTCCAACTGGATGAACTAATATTGAACTTTATTGCTCATCACATGTGGATTCGCTAATGTAAGCCTATTTATAATTTATAATGAATAATTTATTCATAAAAATATACACAATCGAATGGCAATTTCAGAATTCAAATAGTTTATTTTTTGGAATATTCAAATTCTATTAGATTTTCCTTACTGCAGCCAGAAAATATATATTATAAACATCATTGTCCTCAGGGAACAGTCCCAAAAGTTGTCGAATCTGTGCTCTGTGATGTGGTGATGTTTGCAGCGGAGCGAGGGACTCTTTCTCACCGTGTCAGACCAGACATCAGCCCTCGCGCCTGACTTGGGTTGGGAGGAGGGAGAGTTCAAGTTCTAGTTGTTGTTTGAGGAAGACCCACTGCATCAGCTCCAAGGGGCCTCGTCCCCGCTGCGTGCTTCCGAGCGGAGAGTGGAGGAAGCACCGGCGCTCCAGCTGTACAATTGGCTGTTTGTGTCACATGTTTGTTTCTCTGCTGCATGATTGGCTGTACGTGTCACATGGTTGTTTCTCTGCTCTGTACGATTGGCTGTTCTTGTTGTGTCTTTGTAGGGAGAGGAAAACGGACCCTGTATCTAACTGTATTGAAAACAAATGTCATAAATGTATCATCATTATCATGGAAGATTTGATCATGAAAATTATCGAGATGGTTTTATCACCCAGCCCTACCATGAAATACGAAAAAACATTTACGTATTATTAATTACATAACATTTTCCAGATGCCATATTTTTCATTAATCCGGCAATATAATGGGTCCCAAAGAGATAAAATATCAATTGAACAGATCCACAGATCTACCAGGTAATAAGGAACATAAAGAAGATATCGACGTTACTAATCCATAGTTAGTAACGTCGAATCAGCGAGTTTACACCGTACACTGGACATGGTCCGAATCGACATTCTCAATCAGATTCTGTACATTTATAGTCAATTATATGATGACGTCATAAAGTCTCTTACTGTACATCTCATCTTGTTTATTTTGTTTACCAACAGTGAGGTGTCAGTTAAGCAAGACCAGCCGAATATTTGAGATAAAATTAGTTTGTTTTTTCACTAATATCTGCTCCATATGTGGATCAATTTGGATGAAATTACAAGATCCACCACAAGATCCTTGTGACATAGCGGTTTAAATGACATCGTGTTTGTAGCTCATGTCATTGTTGTGTTCCCGATAGTATTAACATCAATTCACATGCCACTTTAATGCACATATCTGTATATACATAGGCATATTCCCTCTATCTATAACATTTTATTTCATTTTATTTTTATTGTATTTTATTCTATATATTTTTATTTTATTCTTTAAGTATTCAACTTACTGTATTACGTTTTAGGAGTCAGTTAGTCGGTCTATTAGAAATATATATATATTTTTTCTCCTAGGACATATTGTGTGCTATCACCGGGTGCGTTGCATTACATTTCACTGCATATATGTATGAAAGTATGTATATGTATGTAACAAATAAAAATCTTGAATCTTGAATCTTGAATCTTGAATTAAATGTTTGAGGGCAATTCATGTTTTTACAAATGCGTCCATTTTATAAATATAGATATTTTTTATTTAAATATATTTTTAGTGAATTGTTTTAATGCCTCAATACTTTTCCTTTGCCGGGGACAATATGATTTTGAACATTCTTCCTTCGCTCTCCACCATGATAACAATAACAATATGCAAAGTCTTCCACCAAAATAAGAATCATTTGTGGAAGAGCTCTTTATGCGAATATCCGCTGTGTCCGAGGGGACGTTTGAAGCCAAATGCAAAACTCTACCACAAGAAACCAAACGTCCTTCAAGTTCAAAATGAAACCAAAATGTTTCATCTCCCCCTCAGCAAGGAGAGGACGGAGGCCCAGAGAGTGATGCAAGACTCACAAAAGGAATCGTTCATCACAAAATTAACTTTCAAATCGGTCAAATCGAGTCTGAAGTCACTCAAGTCACAAAAGAGTGAATGTCTTCCTCAAAAACTGAAAATAATCACTGAGGACTAAATTAAAGTTCAAAGTAGCCAAAAAACGGTCTAGTCATTCGACGTAATTCATATTGAATGTGACAGATTTACACTTTCACGTTCCACCAAAATGAAGGGAAGTGAGAAGCAAACAGAGAAGACGGAAGTAATTCACACATGAATTTCTCGGCCAAAATGAATATTTTTGAGTTAACTTATAGGTTAAAATATTTTCTGTGATCTACAATTTTTCATTCTCCCTGCTAAATAAATGATTTTGACAGAGTGAAATGATTCTTGTTAGAATACCATCCACAACTAAAAGCCGAACCGACTCTTCTGACTCTTGTTCGTGGTTTGGGTCCCCCCTCCCTCACCGTGTGCTACACCGACTGAACCAAAACGAATGGAGTAGGGAAAATCAAACGACTCTTTTTTACTGATTGAGTTGTCGACAACCGAATCTTAAAAAAAAAGAGAGTCAAACCTTTCATCACTGGGCCCAGAATTTTGGCCAGACCTTCGATATGGGATTGCATTTCGTCTGACAGATGACTGATGATCCTGCTGCATGCACATTTTAGGATACGGATTAACAAGAGCCAAGGGTGAAGCAACAGCTTTTAGTTTTATTAAAGGTAATTTGTAAATGTGGACAATATAATGATCACAAAGTACTTCATTTCCAAACTATGGCTAACCTAGACGTCAGCTTTTACAGTTTATAGGAACTATTTATAATATTTATGGCCGGCTGCCAAGTACAAATACTTATGGAGGCAATTATCAGTGATTTATTACAGTGACAACATTTTAAAATAATGAGGAAAAAAAGAAAAGCTGCCTGAGAGGACTCAAAGTGGAAAAAGTGATAGTGATTTTAATATTTTGGCTTTGATTATAACATTGCAGAAGAAATATATTACTAGAAGCAGTTGTTATTCCGTAATAACACTGTAATAAATTCGATTATTAATACTGTATTATTACTGTAATACAATTGTAATACATTAGACAATATCTATAACAATGTAATAATCTTAAATTATGAAATGCTCATAACACTGTCAAAACACTATAATGAGTTAGACATATAACACTGTAAAACATTATACTTATTGAAACTAATAACACTGTAACAAGTTAGACTTACAACTCTGTAAAACACTAAAACAAGTTAGACTAATAACACTGTAACAAGACTTATAACAATAAGTCTTGTTACTGCAATAAGTTGGACTAACCAACAATAGTGAGTTAGATTTATAACATGGTATAGCACTATAATAAATTACACTAATAACACTGCAATAACTTAGACTAATAACACTAACAAGTTAGTTGTAACGCTAAAAAACACAGTAATAAGTTTGACTTATGAAACCGTAAAGCACCATACTAAGGTAGACTTACAACACTCAAACAAGTTTGATTTATAACACTGTAATAACATGGACTTATAGCACTGTAATAACACTGTAAAAAATAAAAAATAACAAAATATTGATAGAGGAAAAAGTGTGGTAATTATTGGTATGTTGCTTTAGATCAGGGATACACTTAAAGCCCATGGGATGAAAGTAATGGAAAATGAAAGAAATTGGGAATATGAGTCATTTTTAAAATATGAATAAATTGTTATCTATAATACATTTTTCTCATTCAAATATCCACATATCATTTCTAAGAAGTCAAGGTCTCTAAATCAGAGTCATTCTTTTTCATAAAACAAAACAAAATAAAATAAAATAATCGAAAAAAAACTGTCAACGATTGAAAATAACTGTCATTTAATTCGCTTTACTCAAATTTATCAAAGGTCTGCGACCTAAACTGAGTTGCCTGCCTGCAACCTTGTTTGATTGTCTTGCGGTTATTATGCAATAATCTGTTAAATTACGTAAAAAAAACAAACAAAAAAAAGAATCTGAGACAGTACATCCAGTGAAAATAAATCAACTGCTGAACAAAAACAGAGGCATTTGAACAAGATAATGATATAAACCCTGCAGGCCAGATGTTAAGTTAGCATATGAAAAGCAGAGTGAATTTGTTGGCGGGATAACAGGGCAGATTGAGGATGTATGGGCGTCCAGGGAGTGCTCCTCACTCTTCTAGTGGATACAAGGTGTGATGTGAATGATTATTATCGGAACAAATATCCCATTTCCACCCACAGAGAATATCCTTGATTCACACCCGTAGATACAAACACTTGTCAGAAATTGTAAAACCGGGGTTAACTAGGTTTTTTGTTGCTCCACGGGCCACAGCCACAATCAATTATTTGTTTCACGGAGATAAAGGTATCAGGAGGTCAGCAAAAAAACAAGTTGTACCTCTCATAATAATGATAATAAATGCACTTCACAAAGTTATGATTTGTGGTTAATGTGATTTAGAAGAAAACTCTGTGTACAGTTGTACCGTTTGATGTAGGATGGATATGGAGACGGATAGATACTTTATTGATCCCCAAATATCTCTCTTCTGGCTTCTTATGGCTGGATGGATGGATAGATAGATGGATAGATAGATAGATAGATAGACAGATAGATAGACAGATAGATAGATAGATAGATAGATAGATAGATAGATAGATAGATAGATAGATAGATAGATAGATAGATAGATAGACAGATAGACAGATAGATAGATAGACAGATAGATAGATAGACAGATAGATAGATAGATAGATAGATAGATAGATAGATAGATAGATAGATAGATAGATAGATAGATAGATAGATAGATAGACAGATAGACAGATAGATAGATAGACAGATAGATAGATAGACAGATAGACAGATAGATAGATAGATAGATAGATAGATAGATAGATAGATAGATAGATAGACAGATAGATAGATAGATAGATAGAGTAAAAACAGAACATTGGGAAATACACTACAAACCCAAAATTAACAAGAAACAAGAAAAAACTGCAATCTTCAGCAAACTTGAAAATTGACGATCATAAAAAATATGAATCTAAAACTATCATGTAACTACCAACGTGAAAGCAAAGTATTAACAATCTAAATTGATTGCTTAATGCGTGTGTAAAAAACATGTTATTTGTGAATCTCGAGTCCGTTTTGTCAGACTCAAACATGTATTTGAACCTTCAGTTGATATCTATGTCTTAATTTGTCAAAACAAACAAAATAAAGATGATTACTAATTCAAAATAGGCAGATGATGAATTACAAACATACCTCTCACAAATCATCTGTCGTTCTCTGCCGAACGGTCAATCATCGGCTGTTCGAAAAGGAACCACTTGAAGGAAATTTTTCAAGTAAGTGTCATTAGAGAGACAGGGAGACTCACTGTGGGAGTGTTTTATGTAAACAATGTCACATGAAGAGACCTCCATTTCTATGAAACGTAAATAAAGAAAAATATGAATATTAAATATATTCATCGAACAGATTTAACGTGAGCATCAGTGTGCAAGGTCATAGAAGCCATTTTGCAAAACCATTTCAGGGAGAGAGAGAGAAGGTAGACAAAGATCATTATGATGGATGGATGGATGGATGGATAGATAGAAGGTAGGAAGATTAGTAGGTAGATATTTAACAGTGTATATATATTTCTATATATATATATCTATACTGTTAATACATGACACATATACAGTATATATGTATCATGTATTGATATAGATACAGATATAGATGCATACTGTATATAGATAGTGTTAAGCTAGATGGTTATGATAAATAGTTTAGACACATACGTCTATAGATCCATAGATCAATATACCGATAAATTAGATAAATTATATGAATCACTTAATCTATATTTCCCCCATATTTTTAGCATACGCTTATCACACATCACAATGCTCAGAAATGACCAGTAAACGTGTGATAAATAAACAATGCAAGAGAGAACATTATAGATTTACTTCTTTTTAATTGTCGCCTCCATCTCTTTGTAAATATCATAATTATTATTATTATTATTATTATTATTATTATTATTATTATTATTATCGCCAGCTCCCTGTGCAGATGTGGCGCCCGCTAAATTAGTTTTTTTTCTCTGTCTTGTGCTTGCAGCCGTGTTCTTGTTTTTTTTTTTTTTTTGGTTCAGCAATAAGATTAAATCAACTTGTTCAATTTTGGGGGTACAAAGTGTTAAACACCTGGTGCTCGTCTATATATAGCAGAGCCTGATTTGATTTGAAAACATAGATAAACGGACCACCTTCATTGGGTTTAAGGCCACAAAATATGTCTTTTGAATAATGGAGGCATGATATTTCCCATGAGAACTTTTTTTATTTGTTCATTGTTTTTTAAAGAAAGGGGCCCATTTTATGTCCCTTTGTATCTCCACGTCGGAACAATGGCACATTCACCATAAACAAATTCCTTTGGCTTCAAGTATGCACTGGTTTTCCGGTT
>NC_137206.1:23119135-23264135 GCF_960531495.2 Zeus faber | reverse complement strand
GCTGCGTTTAAGGGAAACTCAAAAAACTGTAACTCGTACTGCTTCTCACAAAACCCTTAAAACTATAATCGGTTACCGATTGTAGTTTGTCGCATTGTCGCACCGCCAGAAGTTCTCAGAGCCTTTGAAGGACCAATCCTTTCTTTTGGGTCTACACTGCATGATCCGTTAACTTGGGATTGTAGTTGTTAAAACACCGTTCTTGAGGGACTTTTTTCATTCAAATGTCTTTTACAGAACCTCGGAAAACTAATACGTACCTAACATGGCTAAACTGGACCCTGTGTATTGCTGCCTGCAGCTATAGTTATTATTATTATTATTATTATTATTATTATTATTATTATTATTATTATTATTTGGGCTCCAGCCCATAGGGCACCCCTATTATTATTGTTCAGGCGATACATTTCGGAATTTTGAAGTCTAAAACTATCTGAAACACCAACTTCTGCATAACACATGGTTCAGATCTTGCTTGAACCGCGCTGTCACAAACACTTCGTGGTTGAAGTTTCATCCAAATCGATCCACATGTGGAGCGGATACTAGAGATGAGCGAATATATGTCCAACCCGGCTAAAACTACCTTCAAGACAAACTTTGCCAGAACCTACAAACACGGTTAAGGTGTTGTTTAAACCGTATGACGCAAGGATCTCGTGGTTAAAGTTTAATCGAAATCTATCCACATACTAAGCAGACATTAGTGATTAACCAAACAACTTTGAGCCGAAATATTCAGTTTGTTTTGGCAAATTGACACCTGCCATGTCTCGTTCTAAAATGATTGAGATGAGATTTACAGTAAGACGATTTATGACGTCATCATATTATTTACTATAAATGTACAGATTCCAATGAATGTTTAATTGATTGATTAATATCCAGTTGGACCGTGTCCAGTGTGCAGCCTAGACTCGGTCACTCTGTAGTGTTTCGACGTTACCAAACTATCGATTTACGTGTGTATAAAGCTTCTTACTTGGTAGATGTGAGCAGATCATTTTGATTGATATTTTAAATCAGCAGTCCCTATTTCTTTGCCTTATGAATGAAAAATAGAATAAAAAGTTATTGTCAGCGTGTCCACTCAAAAACATTGAAATGTGTGACTGAGTGATGCTCTCAAGATCCAATGAGGTGTCGGAAAAATAAAAGCTGTGCAATGGGAATTTTCATCATGGAAGCATAACTTATTGGAAATGTAATCCAAGTAAAAAACTCAACAAATAAATTTCGTGCCCGACACGGCACCAAGAGTTCAGTTCTATTTTCACAGACAACACGGTGCATTATAACAATGAGAAGTTCTGGATCCAGGCAAGCATTGGACGGTTGTTTTAAAGACAAGAGGGTTGCGCTGTATAGATCGCATCGTGGTTGCTCTGCGAGACATGTATCCAGGAGACCACAGACCCAAAGGAGTCCATGCGTTCAATGTGAACTGGGAAAATTGTGCTGCTTTTCAGAGAATCCGGGCAACTGTAAAATGCACTCAACATGACTAAACTGTATTGCTCTTGAAGCTATATTTATTATTATTATTATTATTATTATTATTATTATTATGAGTTACTGCTAGAAATGACACCATTAGATATCTAAGCTGATATGCAAAAATTTAAAAATATGTCTTAATTAAAGTCATTATAGACTAAACAATTTCAACTACTACTATTATACTACTATTTCAATTGATACATGTTCCTTAAGGTTTGTGTAGCTATTTCCATGTCTTCAATTGTTGCAGAATATCCGTAGCACAATTTTTTAATTTTTATTAACAGTCCTCTTCAAATAAATATTTAAATCTATAACATAAGTTAATACAAAGCGGAAGCCTGAATATGATGGAAATAAATTATTTTACATTCAAGCTACGAATAAGCATGTAGGTATTAAATTTAAATCAACGTCGTTAATTTCTAATTCCAGCCATGAGCATGCATGTACGTGTCAAGTTGCGAACCTAGAAGCTGCATTATTCAAAGTAGCATGAAACATTAATTGTAATACACACTGGAAATACGGAGTGAATACTGATCTGTCTGGATATTGTTAATAATAAAGACTTTAAAAAGATGTGATGTATATATATATATATATATATATATATATATATATATATATATATATATATATATATATATATATATATATATATAAATATATCATCAAGTATCATCATCAAGTATCATCAACACATTTCTTCTTTCCAACTTTTCATAAATCACTGATGAACTCAATAGCTTGATGGCGGACCGTGCCACCACAATTCACTTATAGGACCATAACACTGCAAAATCTACTTTTTTTGTATTTGTACATCGGGACCAGCAGATCATTTTCAGGAAGCTTCTCACCATATAATTAAAAATCACCAAAATCCAAGAATAGAGACAACATAATGCAAATCTAAGAATGTGAGCTGTCATCAGGAAAACGGTCTAGTAAAAGGGCTAATAGTAAATTTTATGGCGGTATGGTCCTTCAAGTCCAACAAGGTGTCAGCATACTTTATAAAATGAAACAGAACTATTGGACCAGAAATAATTGTTTAGAACGCAAAACTAACAAAGTCTGCAATCTGCACCTCGCCCAATTGTCACGATTGAAGGGCCGGTCAACCTCTTTTTCCTGTTTGAACATAGACATCATAGATCGATATATCAATCATAGTCATATGGTCTGTATTGACTATGCTGTGACGCAGGGCTAGGGTTCCAGTTCACAGCTTCACAATATATGAAAAGAAGAAACAGTCTTTATTTGTCACACAACACATTGGATGGTGGCCGGTGAAACAGTTCCTCTGCATTTGACCCATCCTGGCTTGTCCTTCCTCCGGGGCCACAGCCAGGAGCAGTGGGCAGCATACGTGGACACGCCTGGGGACCAGGTGATAAATGTCCATCACTGGTCAGATGATGATGGGTGCATGTTTTTGAGGGGGGTCCTTACTGACGTGGAGGAAACCCCATGTGAGCACGGGGAGAACATGCAAACTCCACACAGAAAGGCTCCTATTTGGGAGATAACCTGCCCGGAGCACGGTGCCAACAGCGCCCCAGGCGGGTATATTATTAAGTATATGTCCCACCGAAGTGGGACAACTTATATCTCGTATCCCTCAATATATCTCGTTTTTATTGCGATTGCAATTTCCACGATAAACGCATCACAAGGGGTTGCGATAAATTCAATATTTTTAATCAGGATTGTAATGTATCTTGAGTAGAATAAAGAGAGCAGATGTGACACACCACAGCAAAAGCCGCCATCTCGCACATTTCTAAAATCACCAGGAGCAACCAAAAAAGTTGAAAAACCTTTCTTGAGGGAAAATTAGATTTTTCTTTGTGTTTTTTTTTTTTTATCTCTCAACATATTTTCAAAACCGAGTTTGATTTATAAATAGTAGAAAAATGTTAAACCGTGGAGTTAAATATTCCCGTTTGATTACATGTGGAAACGCAGTTCACGTACCGGGACGCGGAACAGCACTGAATAACGCCGATCGATGGTTTCCTTTAAAGCGAGTGTCCAGGTGAAGATCATTCATCCATATTCCATGTGATGTGAAGTCACAATGTGAAACAGTTTTAAATGAAACCTTTAAATCGTACTACTTTTACACACACGGAGCCACTGTTGTGAAATGGCGAAAAAGAACCCCTCGCGTCACGCACCAACGTCACTTCTGTAAACAGACGGTTAAAGCGCAGCACGGGGGTGTTTCGGTCTCACTTGTCTGTGAAAACTTTCTTCTCCATATCGTTATGGATTACGCGAAGTGGGTGGAGGAAGCTCTGAATCATATTTCTGACCTTAATCTGACCAGTGTGATAGATCCAAGTCAGTGTCAGCAGCGCGTACTGGACTTCATTTTCAGCGATGATAGTCAGTTCTCTGACGGCGACACAGAGAACGACAGTGCTGCTGAATCTAATATTACTCCGGTTTGGAGAACAATTCAAACAGCGGATTTCAAACTTATTGTGACGATGAAACTGAATATTTTCAAGCTCCACCGGAGGAAACCGATGATACGTCCGTTGTTGTTACAACGGAAGAAGTTGATGACGTGATGAAGTCCGTTGAGGTTGGTGACAGATTTTCAGATTTTAGATTTTCTGGGACTCATAATATTGATACTCTACATTTTATTTGCATTGTCCGTACTTTTAAACTCCAAAATAATTCCACTTTTATAAAACATGGGTATAAATATTATATATACGCATACATAAAATAAAATGCGTAGAAAATATATACTGTGCGTGTTTGCACAACAGTGAATTTGTACATTTAATGAGCATTGAAAGGGGCACTTTGCATTGCAGAAATAATGACTGCGGTGGAAAAGATATTTGGAGGTTTATTTCAAGCTATGCGTAGAAAATCACCGACAACTCACTCGGGGCAATTTGTACTAGTTACTTAGTCGGACACAAAACCTAATGCTTCTGTCAATGTGTGATGGAACCGGGAGAGAAATTAGGAATGTTTAGTCATCTTTTACTAGTACGATTAATCGACTACTCGTGTGATTGAACATTTACCATACCATTAATCATGAAGAAGAAGAAGAAGAAGAAGAAGAAGAAGAAGAAGAAGAAGAAGAAGAAGAAGAAGACGAAGAAGAAGAAGAAGAAGACGAAGAAGAAGAAGAATCATTTTATTCATCTCACAGCTGCAAATGCACTCAATACACACAGATGCATGTAGGAATAAGTGATGACCACAACTACTCACACACACAGAGGGAGTGGTGGCTGGAGAAATCCAGCCTCCGCTTCTCTCCCATCCCAGCCCTCCTACCTCCAGAGTCAGCCAGGAGCAGTGGGCAGCCCTCACTTTGTTGGCGCCAGGGGACCAATTCCAGGTGTGGATCCAGGTCTTGGTCAGTGACAGGACAGGAAAGTGCTCTACATGTTTTTGATTGAGGTCCTTTTATATTGGTGGAGACCCATGTGAGCATGGAGATAATATGCAAACTCCACAGAGGAAAGATCCCTAATTGGGAGATAACCCACCTGAGCATGGTGCCAACAGTGCCCCAGGCAGGAATCGAACCCAGGACTTTCTTGCTGTGTATGATTCATTGTTTACTTCTATGACTAATCCCTTACTTGTAAGATTAATTGCTTATACATACAATTGTCCTTTTACTCGTACAATTAATCATTTATCTGAAATACATCAAATAGTGCATTTAGCCAGGTACATGTATGGTGTCTGCATGTATATAAACATCTATACAAACACACACACACGCACCCAGGCACACACACACACACACACACACACACACACACACACACATACACACATACACACACACACACACACACACACACACACACGTATACATGCGTGCATGCATATAATAACAGAGATCTCTGTGCGGAATGGAATCGTAATTGAATACAATGAAAAAAAGAACAGCAATTTAATAGTAATAATATTATTCCCGAAACTTTCGAGAACGTGATTGTAATATAATGAATCACTTACTTATCTGACTATTTGTTTAATTGTATGATTAATCATATAGTCGTATGATTAAACCCTAACCTGCTTTGTATTTCAGGTGAGTTTTAGCCTTCCCAGCACAATGGAAACTAAAGCATCTCTATGGTGCTATGGAAACTTAGAAACATCAAATAGAGTGCCCAGCGCTGTGTAAAAGCACACGCCTTCACGTAACATAGGTGTGTGTGTGTGTGTGTCTGTCCGTGTGTGTGTGTGTGTGTGTGTGTGTGTGTCCATGTGTGTGTTTTTATGGAATGGAATTGTAATTGAAGTCAATGAACAAAAGAATGGAACAACAACAACAATCCAATAGTCCTATTATTACCAAAACAAACTAATACAGCAGTGTGTTGCAGAGAGCAGTGATGTTATTGATCTGTTCCCTGTTTCCTCACTTTAAGGCTGATATAAAAGTTATTTGTCTCCCTGCGCTTGCATTACATTGATCAATTTATTTATCCCTCTGTCAGTTTCATTCTCCTTCTTCTTGTTTATTGTGTCCCTGGCATTGAGGCTGCTGATAAAATCAGCTTCTCATTGTTGATAACACGTAACAAACAACATTTACGGTTCCCGGTAAGTGTTAACATGTTTAATGAGATGGTGTTAACCTGCATTTACATTACGGATTATTATTTTTTTATTATTTATAGTTTGAAAAAAACTCAGAGTTCTGCTTTAGAGTCACAATAAGGGATTTAAACGCCAATTTAATTTTGGTTTTAATTGAGTTTTGGATCGTATCTAATGTCAGATAATCAAGCTCTAAGTGTATGTGATAATTTATTAATTTTTTTCTTCAAACCTGTTCGGGCAATTGGCAGAAACATCTCATCTTGTACCATCCAAGTTTAATATTAATTATAACACCACATCGATAATACAATATGTGTTCTATTTTTAAATGCCCAAAAATGCATCGGACAGACTTTATCATTACAAGAAATAAGATACAAATACTGATTTGAAGAATTATGTTCACCTTTCTTTGAAATACCTTATTGTTATAAATACATAATATTCCCACCACGGTGACAATTTAGGATTATTTATTAGAAGAAGGATATTATTATGATTATATTATTATTAATAACAATAACATAGCAACAACAACAAGAATAATAATAAATATTGCTGGAGGCAGCAATACACAGGGTCCAGTTTATTCGTTCCATGTACAATTGTCAAATTCACTTTTATAGATTACTTGTCGATATTGTAATATAGTAACATATATGTAATATGTAACAAAAATAAATACATTTAATTTAAAAAATATATAAATACATTACTACTTTATTGTAGTTTTTCTTTGTTAGTAATGTAAAACTGTAAAATACATTTTAATAGATTACTTGTCTATATTGTCATGCAGATAAACTTCAACCACGAGGTGTTTGTGTGTATTTGTAGCTTATGTCGTAGTTGTGTTTCAGACAAATTTAGATCTCAAAATTCAGAGAATTTTCCCAGAACAAAATCAATAGCAGATCTAGCCCTACGGTTGTACCCCTATTAATAAATATTGCTGCAGGCAGCAATACACAGGGTCCAGTTTAGTATTACAGTTTTCCGGATTCTGTGGAACGTAGCACGAGTTACAATGTTTCTATTTTTTTGACAACTCAAAGGCGAACCGTGGATTTATAAAGCGTTGGTTCATGATGTCACAAAGTGAAATGTTCAATTTTCAATGAGTTTGTAAATCATAATTCTTGATACAAATGTAAATCGGTGTGAATCAATTCGGAACTTCAACCACAAGATGTCTGCAACGTCCCGGTTCTAACGATACCTCAACCATGTCCATAGCTTTAGCTGTTGTCCTGTTCTGGACACTTTTTGCCTAAAAATAATTATATAATAGTATAAAAATAGTAGTAAAATAGTAATAAAAATCCTCACAAGAACAATTATGGGATGGACGGGATATACCCCTAATAATAATAATAATAATAATAATAATAATAATAATTATAATAATAATAATAATACATTTACTATAATTATTGTGCCTACATGATATGTTTAATTTTCCTTGTGTACAATATTTTTTATATGGCTTTTTTAAGAGTATAATAAAGGACTATAAGAGATAATCAAGGGTCATGATGAAACTTGAACACATTGAAAGTGTTGAGAGAATAAAAATGAGTCAGGACTACATATCGATTATATTCAAATATAACAAAAAATGGAATTACCATTTCCTTTCACGGAGCAACACGAGCTGTAAACCCCCCCACAAAATGAAAATAAGTAAATAAATAATGCTGACACATTTCACAGCAGCAAGAAAGAACAGATGAGTCTTCCAGTTATTAATTCAGATAATCCAGCTGCAGATTGGAAAAGAGGGAACAATGAATTGTGGGTAATCTGTTCACCGCATTTACACTGAATTAAAGTCTCCAAGCAAGAAAGTTATGTTTGTAAAAGTATAGACGGAACTTTATTTATTTGTTTGTACTTATTTTGCTGTTGATTTAGGCTTGACACTTTATTGTTCCTTGCCGATTTATTGATCACCAGTCCCCTTCTTCTCCATATTTTGACATAAATTGAGTTGATAGGTTAGAGTTAAGTTAGGTTCTGATCCCACCTTTGTACCGAATTTAATGAGGCGTAGCTCGCGAAGCTAGTTCTGTCAGACAACTCGACGTCGCCACACATGTCCATGCCCTTATACGAGCCGGCCAATACAACTCAACAGTGGGTTTCCGGAAGTGAAAATCCCATTCATATTCTGAATGGAGGTTCTTGATTATTAGCCATAATGTCGTGACCATCCAATGCATACTCACCACGAGCTGAGATTGTGAAACGATGCTCCTGTAGAAGCCACAAGTCTGCATGATATCAACCTTGTCTTAAGAAAAAAATGTTTTATTCCCGATGTCGTGGAGAAGTACTACACAACCTGCAATCCTAAAGTGCAACAGCGACGTCTCTGATTGGTGGAGCTTGTTGTTACCATGGAAATGTGCATTGTACCCAAGAACGTCACTGTCGCCGAGTGAGTTACTGTTCCCACTGAACTGAAACACTATTTATTCACAAACAACACAAACTACAATATAGTACAACACTAATATTAACAATATTAACACTATAATAATGACAAACTATCGTTAGGTTGGAAGTCCTTGAAAATATATCATTCCCAATTGTTTATGGGATGAGTAGTTCCTTTATTCTTAAAATAATTATGTACACAATTTTGTACCTTTTTTTATCCGTTTTCCAATTTTTTTTGCTCCATGCAAATGTTTCATGGTCACGATTCATCTGGTAGTTGATTATCTTGGTTCCATAATCTTGGCTTAAAATTCTTTGTATAAGAATTTTCTGAAACATCAATAGAGTGAATGAATGGGAAATTCACTTCAAGAGAAATCAAGCCGTTCAAAAAGTGTCACTGTTGAGCTCTACATAAGCCAATCCCTCTTGCCCTTCCTGCTTTCTATCCATCCATCCATCCATCCATCCATCCATCTATGCACAGCATCTCTCTATCAATCCATCTAACTATCTATCTATCTATCTATCTATCTCTCTATCTATCGATCTATCGATCTATCTATCTATCTATCTATCTATCTATCTATCTATCTATCTATCTATCTATCCATCTATCCATCCATCCATTCATTTTTCTATCTCTCTATCCCTCTCTCTATCGTGATCGATCCCATATATAAACAGGAATCGGGTAGATCTTTACTTATTATGTTAGAGATCTGAAAATCAAAAGGGCAACGTTGACTCACGCGGCAAATGAATATCTATAAACAAATCCATAAACAAACAAGATATATTAAATGGTTAATCACGCAGGATCAATTTTTGTCGATTACAGTGAGGTACTAAGATGATAAATTAAAAAGCAGAATAACCGATTAGGAATTAAAAAAGCACAGCAGCTGTGTTGTGTGAAGTGTCACGCCCCATTTACTTTGTACACGTTTGGGTCCCGGCCAAACTGGAGGCCTCAGTAATGCTGTTTCCATTACTTAATTATCCAATTATCTCATCTAAATTATATATAATGGTATTTTCCAAAAATATATTTTTGCCATTTTTATGCCATTTCAACAATTTACATGCTGAAAAAAGGAAAAATAATATGAATTAATCCAAGAGAGATATATATATATATATAAATATATATGTACATACAGTATGTAATAGATATGTACCATATATATGTATAAATAGTTTATACAATTAAGCTCATATATACTATACATGAGTTTATAATTTGCCCAAAATCGTCAAGAACAATGGAAATCTTGATATAGATGAAGAGAAATAGAATCCAATGATGTGGAAGTTAAAAAGTCACCATTACGTGTCTTCTTTGTTCGGACTTTTTAAAAATCTGGTTTCAAAAGTGAGAGAAAAAGACTAGAAACAAGTTAAATAAGAAAAGACATGCAAAAAAAAAAACCAACCTTAAATGAATAATTTAAGATATTTTTTCGAAGCCCCATTTTGATTGGCGACCCACTTGGGTCAAGCTCATTATACATTTATTTCCAAATTGAATGGAACTCTCTCTCTCTCTCTCCATCTTGACCGTCTACTTTAAAAAGAGAAGAGTGTGCGGAAAAAAAAAAATAGCAATTGTCTCCACTATAAAAAAAACCCCAAAAAACCCTCAGGCAAAAGCGTCCCGTGCTGAAACATTCATAGAGATGTATTGCATTTCCTTTTAGGGCTTTTTCACTGCGTTACGACCTCACGGCCCATTCCAGGTGATAGATCTCTGCGGTAAGAGCCATTTTAATATCGCTGTTTGTTACCGGGAGCTTCTGAGTCAGCTCGCTGCAGTTGGAGCCGCTTAATGGGGCAAAAAATACAAAATAAGACTCGAGACGTCGCTAATCACGCCATTAGCATCGGACTTCAACCCAAAGAAGGAGGGTGTTTTGGGGGAGGGAGGATCCGAGTCGGAGCAGATTAGGGACACGGGACAGGGCTATTGAACTGTAAAATAAAGAAAAATAACACTCGGAAAGTGAAGAAAATTAAATGCTAAAACAACTTTGTATTCTTAAATTATCCTCATCAATTTCGAAAAAAATAAAAATAAAAGATAATGCATTTTGGGGGGGGGGGTTCCCAGGATCTAGCTGGGGCTAGTTGATCCCATTTACAGCCATGCTTTGAGCTAATGCAGTTAGCACCACCTTCATTTTGTTCCAATTATCGTTATTGATTTACAAAAACAATTGATTGAAGGAATACCCCAGTTTTTGGGGAGACAT
Organism: Zeus faber; assembly: GCF_960531495.2. Classification (NCBI taxonomy): domain Eukaryota; kingdom Metazoa; phylum Chordata; class Actinopteri; order Zeiformes; family Zeidae; genus Zeus; species Zeus faber. Next base: position 23,253,327 of record NC_137206.1, on the reverse strand, counting down.
TTGCCAGGAGTTAGGATAGCTGGACCCCTTGCTAATTGTGCTAACACAATTAGCACCACATTCATATTTTTTCAAGTCCTAATGAATTTACAAATATAGTGGTACCTCGCCTTACAACTGTAATTCGTTCTATAAGATCGGTCATATATTAAAAAAGTCGTACGTCGAAGCAATTTTTATGTATATTTTAAAGTGTATATATATATATATATATATATGTATATATATATATATATATACACAGTGGTACTTGACTTACAAATTTAATTAGTTCCGTATAGCAAATCAATTTTCCCCATTGAAATTAATTGAAATGCCATTAATCCGTTCCAGCCCCCAAAAAACCACCCCAATTTTTTTTGTTACGTGAATTTAAATAAGAAAAATGTATTTATAAATAACAAATATTGTATAAAAACATAATTACACATAATAAAAGAGAATGTAAAGAAATGGTTGAAATGGTTTTATAAAGTGTATTTACCTTGGAGATCAGAGGACTTGGAACGGAAGATGCTGGCTGAGGTGGAGGGTGGAGGGTGGAGTTTGTTCCGTTTCATGCTTTTTCGGTCGCTTTCGTTTGTTGCTACACATTATTGCTGAACTTAATTGCTACAATTTATTTATTTATTCATTTTCACTTCACTTTTGCGTAACTTGAAAAAAAAAACGTAATCTTCTTCACTGATGCTTGCCACTTAGAAAAAAATAATTGGTCAAATAACTGCACAAAAAGCACAAAATGCGAGCACAAAACACAAAAGAGATGTCAGGTAACCACGTGAAGTCAACGAGTGAGACGCGGGATGCTGGCCGCATTCGCTCGCCACGGCAACTAGCGGCGGCGTACCTGAAGCTCTCAAAAACAATAGAATCGAATCAATACCAAAAATCGAAGGAACGACGGCTCGTAACTCGGAAAGCTCGTGTGTTAGTGCACTCGTATATCAAGGTACCACTGTATATGCATATATATATATATATATATATATATTTATATATATAAAGTATGTATGTGGGTTCCAGTTTTTCGGGGGGAATGTCACAGGGGCTAGTTGAGTCTAGTTGACATTAATTCAATGGGCCAGTCTGCATTGATACGGGGGCCACATTTGGACCATGTGGAATGGCCCTTTACACTTCTGAAAGTGATGGTTTTTGTCCCATTCATTACATTCCCCCCCAAAAATGCCACTGCTTTGGTTTTGACACAGACTGGGCAGTAAACTGTGAAATGTAAAATATAGAATGTTACGGCTGTTTGTTATGGCTGGCAGTTATTATTTAATGATGTCGTTCTAAACAAACTGTCCGCCCGTGTGGATATACAGCGGGGGATGAAAGTCAGGTTGCTTTGCCCAATCCCCCAGCACACATTGATTTACATTTAATAATACAATGGAAATTCTAAATCAAATCTAATTAAAATGAGAAAAAAATACATATTTCACATGAAAAAAAAAAACATCTCAAGGTCTATTCTGGAATTATCAGTTTACTATTTTTGATTTATATACGAGTGTAATCCGCGGTGCTGTGTTTATGGTTGTAACTAATACTTTAATTATAGCTTCTTCACTACTACATTAAATTGCAACTTATTTTATAAGTGATAATTATGAAATTGATAGTGATTTAGCTAACAGCAATACATTTCTTACCATATAAAAATGTGTATAATTGAGTCCCTGAGTCATTTGTTTGGATGCTGAATTAATATATAAAAAGGAGTTCAAATAAGTCTAGTACATTTAAACGTGCAGTGTGTAGAATGTACAGAACGGGATTGGCAGGAATGGAATATAATATTTATAAGGATGTTTCAATTAGTGTATAATCCCATGAAAATAACTATGGTTGTGTTGGCGTTGCCTTAGAATGAGAAGTTTTTATCTACATAATAGGGAGTGGGTATGCTTCACCGAGGCTGTGTTTATAGATAGATAGATCTGGCAATGCCGTGTTTCTACGGTAGCCCAGAGGGGACAAACCTCTCTAGTGTGTTTTTCTGGCGTTTCATGGCCATTGTCTCTTCCAGGGACGCCGCCATGTTGCACCGCCATGGGGCGGTGCAACATGGCGGCGTCACACTACACCTTTGATAAGAATTTGGCTTTCGTGTCACAATTGATATTCACTTTAATTTTTTCAATTTTATATCTCTAAAACTATATTAAAAGAAAAATAAATCAATTTTTCCATTAACATGATTAGCTATGAAATATTCAATTACATTATATTTATAATAATAATCATTTCATGAAGTAATTATTTTAGTTATGGTTATAGTTATTGAGATATGTGAACATACATCATAACATCTCATTCTCCTGTGTTTCCGTTCTTTCATTCTAACATTGGGAGCATTTTATTAAGTATTTCTAAAGATGTTATTATTGATTTTTTTCACTTGAGAAAAGGGGGAACGTGAATGTATGAACTGTGCCTTTGATATCCATCTCCGTGAGTCATATTCATTAGATTTTTCTGGCTTTTTCTTTGGAGGGTAAAATTGATTCCTCCTTTTTTTTTTTTTTTACTTAAGAAAAGATAAAAACTAAAACATCAAAGCAGCCGCGACCTTTGAAAACACCTTGAGAAATATTAAGCTGATCGCTCTGCGGCTTCTTGCATTGTGGCCGAGAATAAGGCGATGCCTGGAGTTAACTGGAAAAGCCGCCTCCGGCCCAAATCTGCCCCAACTCGGTGGCGACGTGGTTCCTCCTTCACACCTTGTTGTCAAGGCGTCGGTAGAAAGTTTAAATGAAATTCCAAAATGTGGTTTGTCACCGAGCAGTCGAATTCTGGGGGGGTTTGGGAATCATGAAGGGAAGCCTTGATTTGTACAATGCTGAAAACTAAAGTAATAACACTATAATAACAAGCTCTCATGCCGCTGTTCTGCTGGAGCTGACGGATTTGAGGAATAAGAGCAGCCTTCGCAATTTGGACCTTGCAACACAACAGCTGGTTTCCGTTCTTTGTGTATTTTCAGTGGAATTTGAGACATTTTGTTTGTTCCTTCGTTCACTTTTTTCAACCAAAACCACTGTGCTTCTTTGGCATAATATTAAGTTTGGACTTTAGATTTAAATATAGTGTAATATATGACTCACTGAACTGAGTGAAATGACGAAACTTCTGTGAACATTAACAGACAATTAAGAATATTAAGTTGAAGGGAAAACCATTTGCTATTTTTAGTTGACAGCTCTTAAAATGATAAAAAGTCATAACTGACTATAATTATATTAAGCTTAGACAATATGTACATGTTGAATTGAGGAACGTAATTACAAACATTACCAACTTTACCTCAACTTCTACTTCAAAATTAGTGGGAAGATGACATAGATGAACATAAAAATACGTCCTCATTTTTGGCAGTTGAATGAGACGCTTTTGTCATGAATTGATTAATAAACATAACCGACAATGATGCTTTCACTGAGTGCAGTCTGGATTAAAAAAAATAAAGTGTATGTGTTTTAACTATTATTATTATTATTTTTTTTGTTTTACTCCTGTCGGCTAATTAAATGCTTGACAAAGGGAGAAAAAAATACCCCGAAGTATAAAATTGAAGCCAAGTCCAAACCAGGATGATCCAGGTCTTGGAAGCTGTGTTTTCAAGAGCCAGTCGTCCAAAATAAGAGAGAGAGGAAGAAAAAAGAGAAGGGGGGTGGAGGTGGGGATGGAGGTGGGGTTTTAGGGGTTAATAACAACATACTTAAAAGTGTTTCCATTAAGTCAGGGTTGAGTTCCATTATTGTTATTTGACCTTTACCTAAAGGTCAGTTGTGGTTCAGGATGCGGTTGCTCTCTGAGCCGAGACCAATGGGGTAAACTGATGGATCATAGATCATGGGCGAAAGGGCAGGAGCCCGAAAAAACCCCAATAATATCACTGAATTTCACAAAAAAAAGGAAAAACAGCTAAGTTACGATTGTATAAACCGTGTTTTATATATTGACAGTGCGTTATTTATCCATTCATTCATTTATTTAGTTATTTACTTACTTGCATTCTAATCAGAGCAATACACTATATTTTTATATGTATTCATTTATTTGTGTCTTTGTAAGTGAATTAATTAATTACTTAATTAATATCTTAATTAATAAATTAATTAACAGATTAATTAATACATAGTATTATAATGTTTTATTTATTTATTTATTTATTTACAGATGAGAGCAATACACTTTGCCAAAAAAAAAGCCTAACAGTCTGATAGATAGATACAAAAAATAAAAATAAAAATGCAAAATGTATGGAAATAGCCAAAAATAAAGAACAGAATAGACAAATATGTAAAAAATGTAAACAAATAAAACCAATTAAAACGTAAAATTGCCCCCCACAGTGTTACTGCATTGTTACTCATTGCAGTTAATCATGACAGTGGCCGATTGTAATCATATAACATCCCAAAATATTGTCGACGTGAAAGATGAGCGCTTTAGTGTGGGCTCCTATTTTCAGGTGCCGGGGATGGAAACAGGATTTGGGGGGAAAGGAGGATTCCTTCGAGGGATAAGAACGAAAGTTTGAGTCTTTTTCTCTTTTATTTTTTTGGTTCAAATGTCGGACAGAAACCTTTTACCTTGCAGCTGGGGATTAAGCTGAAGGGGGGATACTCTACTTAAAGGATAGAATTAGGTTAGAGAGAGGAGTTCAGGGGAGGAAAAACTTCCTGTGAAGGTTAGTTTAGAGCGTTACCACCAAAAAAATGTCTTCATACCTCCAGACTGGACTCAAATGCAACAAATCCATTTTCAGGAAAAGGTTTGTTACGGTGCTATACGTTGTTTTGTGTAATATATACATATATATACAGTATCTTAGCCTTCACACATTCAACCTCCAGCTACATTGGAGGTTGAATGTTCAACCTCTAGCACCGGGGTCAGCGCACCTCCCCAACAAACACACAGACACACACACACACACACACACACACACACACACACACACACACACACACACACACACACACACACACACACACACACACACACACACACACACACACACACTATAAGATTTTATACAGCCTATATAAGGCAGTGTGAGTTGAAGATGGTTTTTCTCTGTATTTAGCCATCTCACATATAAAACCCTATGTGTGCACCAGCTCATGCCAACAGTGAAAAAGTGAATTGAGTTTAAGTCTTTAATCGCTTTCCATTCAGTTCAGATTCAGGTCATTCAAGCGGGAAAAACATCACTCAAATGTCCGGACCGGTTTGAAAATGAAAATGGACTATGCAAACTACATTGTAAATACAACTATCGTATACTACATTGTATGTACTACAACGTTGTATATACAAAACATCGTATATACTACATCGTATCGTATAATGAAGTAAGATTGAGGCAGCATTGCAATACTAGTTTTCTTACTATTAATGACTCTTTCTTCCTATGAATGTGCATTAATTGTAATAAATGGTTCACAAATGAAAGCCAATCTTTCAGTTCCACCGTGTCCCGTCATCAATTCATAAGAAACGGAAATGGACCACGTCGTGCCCCCCCCCATTAAGGTGCCGTCCTGCCCTTCCTCACCCGACCTCAAGCGCTTTCCATCCATTCACATCACACCCAAAGCGCTGAGGCCGATTCCCTTACTTCAGAGATGATGATGGCACCTTCCCAGTTTGGGGACATGAGGCGGTCAAGGTTGCCCTCCTAATAAATGAGTTCTTGTCATGTTTGCAGATGCTCCGGGTCCCGGGCGTGCGCCGGCTGCGGCTCGGGCGGTGGCTCTGCGAAAACCGCCGTCGCCGCGATCAAGAGTGTTAATAGACACAAGTGGCTAACAAAGGCGGAGGGGGGGGGGGTTCTTACCCCATCGCTCGCTCTTGTCATCTCCTATCCCCCTACCCCCGACACCCCCCCGCCCTAATGTTTAAACCGGAAGGCATATTCATGAGGGGAGCATAATTAACCAGTCATGGATTGGACGGCTTCCAGATGGATGAGTTATTGTCGCCATTATTGCCACTGGCTGCAACGAGGGCCGTGCTATCTGCTATCGGGGATTAATGCCGTTAGAATTCAGGGGCCCGACACCATCGCACCACTTAGTCCCGTGATGAATAGTGTTCGAAAAAGTCGTTTGCACTGACACTCACTCGCTTCCCCTCGTTTTATGTACTTTGCTTTGCCTTATTAAGGCTCTTACCACCGGCTTAATTGCCTATTTAGAATTATCCTCTTTGTGACCTAGATGCCTTTTATTTGGTAAATGTAATTAAGTTACCTGTAAATATCTTCGGCCGGAGAGCCCCATCCATCTCCGTTATGCCGGCACTCTATTTTTTGTTTTAATTAATTTAATGGCCGCCATGTCTGGACGCAGTTAACCTCCATGAAGCAGAGAGAGAGAGGTAGAGATGTTTCAGCAGTGTGGAGAGCTGTTTCAGCCTCGACTTGCCCGAAGGATGCCAAATTACAATGGTAGCCGGGTTCATGTCCCTCCCACGACCTCATAGTTATCTCGTCTGCGTTCAAGAAAACTCAGTTGAAGAAAAAGTCACGAAGAATGCGATAACAATTGCCCCATTGCTCGCATCTATTCTCACAGAGCTTATTTTTCTCACTCTTTTTCATTTCATGGTTTAGAAAACAAAGTAAAATAAATAAATCTACAATAATGACATACAGTTATTAGCTGCGGAGCTGCTCCGCAGAGCGCGATCAGCGTAATGATATGGTCCATTTTAGGGGTGCCTGAAACAGAGTTTCCATTAAAAAGAATTGGTGCCGGTCGAGGTGTCCTGGGAGATTTTAATGTCTGGTCAAATATTATCTGTGTTTATTGAGCTTAAAACATTTGATAGGCAGGCTGTATAAAGAATGAAATAATGAAGGCATGTAGATTTATAACATTTTTTTATTGAATATTCAAAATAAAATAAGTCCCGTCTGTTAAGATATTTTAAAAACAAATAAATATTATACATATTTAAATAAAATATAAATAAATATTAGGAAAATTACAAATTGAAATCAAACAATTTGTGTTTGTGATCAATAAGTAACAGGTGCAGCAGCTTTAATTGACGTTTCACTAAAATACAATTTTGATTAAATCCAAAACAAATTAAACATGGCAAATAGGTCTAAATAAATAATAAAAGGTTGTGGTGTTGCATGTCTTGTCGACATGTTTTACCACACAATGGATATTTTCCATCTGCTTTGGGTCAGTGTTTTTGTGTTTTTGTCATTCTTAAGATTGGGAATAGCTGCTCTAGACCATGACTTGTGGACGGTGGAGCTTGCAGCTTGTAGCTCTCCGTTTAGGGTGAGCAGAGTAATATGTGGCAGAAATAGCTAAGGAGTGAAAATGAGAAGTGGGAAATAAAGTAGATTAAAGTGCATTCCGGTAGAACCCGGGTCGTAGTCGGTGTAGCCTGCTGGACAAACACATGGACAAACTCATTGTTAATGCTGTCACGCCAACAAAACAGTTATTAACGCAAAGTAAAGCCTGTTATTGTTCCCGGCGCAACATGACCATCGAATCGTTCCAAATTAGAAAAATGATGAGTCGTGTGGGAAGGAGCCTGAAGACATTCGGTGATGGAGGACGCCATAATGGAAGAATAAAGGCCTCATTCCAAAAAGGACAATATAAACTGATACGTGCAGTACGACTGAGCGTCCATTGCTGTCCATAATACTACACATACATACAATACATACTGTATACATAATGCATCTCAAGGTACCCTTGTGCAAGACACAAAACATGTGTTTGTCATGTTCCTTTTATTGGTATTACCTTACAACTTGTAAAAGAACAACTAATAAAAAGAACAACTCCAACTTCTGCAAGGTATTTAGGTATCCACCGTATACGCCTTGCCAGCAAGGCAGCGTTTATGGGGTCTGTTTATTTATTGGTTATTGGGTCCAAAGTATGAAGGGACCTGAAGACATTCTGTGATGGAGGACGCCATAACGGATGTATAAATGCATAGAAGTGTTGTTCCAGAAAGGCAGAAAAAATTGCTACTTCAGTCCATTACTGTCTATAACACTTGGACATCTTAAGGCACTCTTGAGCAAGCATACATCTGCCAATGTACATTCCTGGTGGTAAGGGTGTGGTAAGGGGGTCAAAAGCCAACATATACTGTATATACATATATATATATATACACTTGACATGTTCCCTTCATTTGTGCTACCTACAACTTGATGAAATAACAACTTATAAAATGGACATCACTTCAATTTGCTGTACTGTCTCCTCCACTCATCTACTGTATGCCACCAGCCAGGCAGGATTTAATAAACATGCAGGCCCTGAAGGGAGAAGCCTAATCCATTAAGAAATGGCCCATATCCCATCGCTCTCTCCACCCTCCACCCTCCAACGCCCCTAAAGAGCAGCGAGGAGGAGGACATGGAGGATGCCCCCCAGAAACACTTAAACGACACCGAGGAACAAGCTCTGGCCTTATTAATGTGCTCCGTTACAAGACAACACCACCGCCGCACGATTCCCCGCAGGGCGCCAGAGTGCAGCCACTGTGGCTGCTTGGACCTGGTCTCCAGTTTCCCTGAGCAGGATAACCTGCTGCAATGCAGACACATTGAGAACAACTACTTCAAACGTAGTCATTAATTAGAACTACTCGTTCATTCTAATCTGTGACCAGATATTTTTGTGGAATCTGTAGATGTACTGTGTCTACCAGGGTGGACATAATATGGTTGTAATGATATAATATGTACAGTATTGCAAAAGTAAGTTATCATTTAACATCCTGATTGATTCATGTATTGTTCAATAACTGCAATATATTGTAATATTGTAATATTACTTTAATAACATTCTGGACATCATAGACAGTAATTTTTGCATATCCGTCAATTTTGGTTTTCATTTGGCAATTTTTCCGTTTTAGTTTTTTTTGTATATTTGGCAATTTTTGTTTTTTATTTGACTATTTTCTTTGTTTATTGGGCAAATCATTATCTATTTTTGTGTTTTTATTGGGCAAATTTTGTTTATTTGGCTATCTTTACTTTTAGTTTTCAGAGCCTTGAGCTTTTCATTTGTGACTGTGCTCCAACGGAGTGTGGTTTACAAGGTCACCGTCCTATGATTTCAGCTTCTCTAGGGGTCCATCAATAACCTTTAAGCCGTTATTTGTTTCTTTACTTGCATGAGGTTAAATGGATGTCAAACAAGCAAATGTGAGATTAATCTCCAGTAAATATAATGACAGATGACAGGGCACCACAGCAATAAACCTCCTGATAGACTTTCTTTCCTTTTTTCCAAAATTATACATACATTTTTTCCCCCATAGTTCGAATCGAGTGAATGTTAAAATGGAGAAATGTTGCCGGTGACTTTTTGTGCGTGAGCTGTGCCGTCCTCGGTCCAGGGGACGTGGCTTAATGCCCGGCTGATGTTGTCGCTATTAAAGCCACAGCTTTAGAACGGGAGGGAATGTTTACTTTGATTTCCCTGCGGCTTCTCTCGCTCTCTGAGCTGAATGGAAATGCAGGAGAAAAGGTACGGGCCAGCGCACAAAACCGCACACACACATTCACACACACACATACACACACGCACACACACACACACACACACACACACACACACACACACTCCTAAAATATCAAATTTTGTGAGTGTTTGCATACGGCCTCAGTTTTGAGTGACCTACTGAGCGTTATGGATGAATATGATGAATGCGGGGATTTTAGAGCTGCATGACAAGTGGATGAACTGGGGTTTATTCCTGACGCATCAAGAACTCACACAGAAAACTGAACTTTGAAATTCTAATCACAAAAAAAGGGACCGGAGGGGGTGGGGGGGTGACTGAATGTATAATATAATAAGTGCAACCCCATTCACAACAACAGATTTGGTCCTGTGAATGAATATGTACCCGCTCCCTCTAGTGATTCAGAAAGTTTGGCTTTTTTTTTTTTTTTTTAGATACGTCACTACGACACTTTAGTCTTACTAAAGAACTTTCACCACATCTAGTTTATTTTACTGGTGCTTTTTCTATTGGTTAATATGGCTTTGGTGATCGTAAATATTTGTCATGAAAAGTTTGGCTCTCGTGAGATTCGACTCTTTAACGATGGACTCGAGTGAAAAAGATCCTTTCAGTGTTCACCGACTCTTAGGTAGATTGATTCAGTCGGTGTACCGAGAGTGAGAAGAGTCCGACTGTAGAATCCTCACAGAATCATTGAATTCTGTCAAAGGTATTTATTTTAGGTGGAATGCAAATTCATTTAAAACATTCAAAAGATTTGACTCCAGAGTCGTTGGAAGGATTTGTTTGCGACGGGCAAATCGTTTGCGATCGTCTTGCATCACTAACTCCACCCCGGCTCTCTTCCCCTTGTACATTTCTGTTCCGCCGGTGTGATTTATTTATCTTTTTTTTAAATCACGCTCTCCTTGATCAAAACAAAACACGGAGGTACGTTTGTGCATCGTGCGACAATCCCGATGTCAGGATTTTGTGATACCTAATTGCACACGAAGCGCTGGATGAAGCCCGAGGTGGCAGGGGAGGAACAGATGTGCTCCACAGCCGCGAGCACTTTGACTTTGCAATGCGGAAAATGTGAGGTCGAGTGATGGAAGCCAATCCAAGCGAACTCGCTGCAGGAGGCGGAAAGTTGCTGGAATTGGAATCCGAAAGGTCTTTGAGAGAGCTGGTGTGTTTGTGCATCTACGGTTAAAAAAGAGAGAGATAGTGAGAGAGAGAGAGAGTGAGCTTGCCAAAATGCATTCCCTCTTGTCCCGTCACACATAAAGAAGCTACAGGCTATTATTAATCATTTAGTAGCTCCATGGTTTGCTCCAGTGCTCCTGTCAAACCAAGCTGTGACAGAAAAAGGTTCCATCTGATTAAATCTCTTTAGCCCTGGCATCCGCCCATCAAGGTCAGCGTGCGGCTTCCTTTTGGACGCATTCAAATGTGTTTTGTTTTTTTTACCGCTGCACCCTAAAGGTAGCTGTGTAGTAGTAATAGTAAAGAAAAAGTAAAGAGAGTAAAGAGAATGAGCCAGTAAGTGCTCCCGTTGCCCACGCTGTCCCGTTACGCACAGCAGAGCGCAGATCCCGCCCGCGACGGTGCGCATCGGGGCGCCCGTGATCTGCGCTCCGCTGTGCTCACATCGCAGGCGTGCTGTGGACAGGTTCCTCATGAATATATATATCATAGCACATCTTGCCCAGACAATCCTCCCCCTCTATGCCCATTCTCGCTTAAAAAAACCCACGACTGATTAAAAGGCCACCATGGGGCCCATGAGGCATCAAGGTGCAAAGAGGCAGGTGCTCCGATTAGATAGATCATGTAATAATAATTATGTAATCATTATAATATTGAACACATTGTGATTATAATATGATAATACATAATACAGGAAGAAATTACAGGGGGAACAGCGGGGCCCAGATCCCCACTTCCTGGGAAAAATGGAGAGTTGTCCCCCTAAATATATCATTGTACATATAACTATATCATTTGAAATAATAGACTCGCTCCCTCTCTGACGGTATCGACGATGGGGCTCCCATGATCGGTGCGTCAAAAACTGTGTTTTTATTTTAGAATAGCCCCCCCCCACTTCTCAAACCAAAGTTATGCCCTTGGTTTAATATAATCTGATAATCTGTTGAAGCTCTGAGCGACACGTTTGGGGTCAGGGTTCAGACTAAACAGGGATTTAGAGAAAGATTTAGAGAATTATTTGGTTTCCTTATTTTCTTACTTGTATGGAAAATCAAAAATGTAAACACAACTAAAAGCCCCTTTCCCACTTATACTGAAAGCCGCAAATCTACTGGCAATGTTCCGTATTGGCGTAATGGAGGAACAGGAGCCGGTTTCGATGTTCCATAAAAGTCTTTTTGTAAATTTCCCCACTCACTCTTGTATCATTTCTGGGAAAATGAATGGAAGTGTGTGGGAATGGAAGCAGTAACATTGCAAGTACGTAAAGTAGGGGTGGAGCCTAATCAGAATACCGGCAAAGCACAAATAGTGGGTTTTTCTGAATATTTATTTTGTACAAATATTTCCAAATGATTTGTTCAACCGGCTCCGTCAGTTGAGGGAGAGAGAGCCAGGAAAAGAAAACCGAAACTGATTGAGCTTGTACATCCTTTGCTGACATATTGTCCCAACGATCGCATCTACACTGGACACAACATACTAACCCTAACACATCACAAACTACATCCATAGGTACAAGCTCGGATTACGGGGGGGATTGGCGGGGTCTGACGCCCCAAAATAAGACTTGGATCCCCTCCCAAAAGAGGTGAAAACAACAGGTCGGGGGGGTTTGAACACTTACATTTATATATCCTTTTTACCTGTTATCGTAAACATTACAATATATTAATTTATCAATACATATATCAATACATATTCATGCTCGGAAGAATCTTATAATACGATTTCAGACACCCCTAAAGTGTACCATACTATTAAGTTGAGCATTGTGCTCCGGAATAGAGGGCAAGGTCAACTGTACAAAGCAAATAAAAACTGTGTGTTTTTATTGTACTATGTATTATCACACTCTGACTGTATCCGTAACAGTCATCTACTGTATTGTCGGAACAGACTCCAATATGGAACTTCTCCATAAAGGAGGCCAATGTGTGAGTGACTGCCTACTGCCTTTGCCGGATATTTTTTATCCAGCAATGTTGGAAAGGCGCTTTTTTTTTTGGTTCCCTGTCGGTTTTCACGCCTGTTTTCCTGTGCTTTTATTTTAGATGTAGTTATTTTTGTTAGTTTCCTACTTGTATGAAAATAAAAAGTGGGGAGTGGGTAAGAGAGCGAGTGAATCTGCTGCTCACGAAATGAAACAAATTGTTTAGGATTAAATTAATGTGAAAAAAAGGTGAAGGTATTTGACTTAATCCTTTGAGCATAATATAATAGTGAATGTAAACTCGGAGCGGAACCGACTGTTCTGAATCTCATTACACAGACTGACTCAAACGACCAGAGTTGGAGAAGTGAATCTAAGTAATACATTTTTTATCTCAAAAATGAGCCGAACTTTTCACCATAATTTTTTTGTATTACAAGAGCTGTATTGTCAAATTGTAAAAGTACCAGGATGACAAAGATCTGGTGAAATATCTCAAAATGTACTACCAAAAAATATCCATAAATATACAAATTTTCAGATTCGGGGCCATCTTTTTACTGACATAATCAAGAATGCAGGAAGATAGGACATTATGCCGCTTTTTATGACAGATCAATTTAAAACGTTTGCACTGTTACTAATGAAGAAATTGACATATTTGGATTCCGTAAAATCCAAACTGTGCAACATTTCTAACCCTTACAGCCAAAAAATAATAATAATAATAAAAAAATGTCAATTGCACGTTTCCATCCTCTGTCAATGCATATAGATTCAGACTCATTGTCTGGTTACAGCAATCATTCTTCCAATTACAGGGGAGATTGGGGGGTCTGACCACCACCAATTAAGACTTAGATCCCCCCCCAAAAGAGGTAAAAGCACAGTCAGAACATGCTAGATCATAGATGGGTGTATGCGTAATGGAGAGGGAGCGATCTTGGCTCAATTGGCACTCTGCCGTTTCCTTATTGAATGAAACAAAAAAAGCTATAGTGCCAAAAAAAAAAAGAATTAAAGTAAACAACAAGTACATCACACAATCAATGTATAATTGTAAATGATTAAGAACAAATAACAAGATATTCATGTCCGTTCGTGAACATTTTGTGCGCTGTGGTCACTTTATGCCCTGGAGAAAAAGTTGACTCCCCCGATTGTCATGGTAAAATTCGCACTCTGACGGCAATAATATGATTGAAGCATGGACATGTTATTGCGATGAGCCCAATAATACCATTAGAGATTTTTAACTCAACACTCTTTCAAATCAAATTTCCTTGAGACATTTTTATCAATTAGTCAGAGGCTTCTTGACCATTTACCACAATTTTACATTACAGAACACAAGCACTGTTTTATTTTTTATTTTTTATCAGACACCACAACTTGTTTATTTTTGAATTTGTAGGTTTATTTTTAGAGTTTATTGTTTATCATTAGGTTAATTTTATATAGACTGTGGTTCACTCTTTATTTTGGGGCCTATTTCTGTATTTCTATTATTGTTTATTCATTTTCAGGTTTATTGTGAATTCCCAACCTTTTTATAATTCTAGTTAACCTTAAATTTCATTATGTACGACCATTTATTTTACTGTGCAGTATAAAACCTTTACTTATTGTTCAATTTTTTCGTTTATTGCTCATTATTTATCATTATGCTTTTTCTATTCTAGTTTATTTGTAGGTTTATTGTATATGAACAATTTTTCTTGAGGTTTAGGGTCATGTTTAGTTGATCATCTACTATCTATCTATCTATCTATCTATCTATCTATCTATCTATCTATCTATCTATCTATCTATCTATCTATCTATCTATCTATCTATCTATCTATCTATCTATCTATCTATCTATCTATCTATCTATCTATCTATCTATCTATCTATCTATCTATCTATCTATCTATCTATCTATCTATCTATCTATCTATCTATCTATCTATCTATCTATCTATCTATCTATCTATCTATCTATCTATCTATCTATCTATCTATCAATCAATCAATCAACCTATCTATCTATCTATCTATCTATCTATCTATCTATCTATCTATCTATCTATCTATCTATCTATCTATCTATCTATCTATCTATCTATCTATCTATCTATCAATCAATCAATCAACCTATCTATCTATCTATCTATCTATCTATCTATCTATCTATCTATCTATCTATCTATCTATCTATCTATCTATCTATCTATCCATCTATCTAAATATATACATCAATGGAACATTGGGTAAATTGGGTAAAAATCTTGCCATGTTAATCTGTATTTGCAGATTCTACCCCAATTTTGAAACCATATAGACATATAAACTCACATTTCATCTGAACAATTGCCAGGACTGAATTTCTGATCTCTCATGTCATCTCAAAAGCAGAGTGGCATCACCAGTAGATGTTTAGAGGTTTGGTCAAGAACTTCATATAATGGAGACATTATAATCACAGAGGGCAGAACATGGCCATCAGAGGTGTTTACATGAGCATTTAGATAATTGCAGTGCTGCCTTAATTGATGTGAAATTGCAGCAGTAATGTGCATACGAATGCACAGCACTCAGAAAATTATATGGTTCTCCTGTGCATTTGAATTAAATTGGAAATATTCAAAACAACGTTCGACGCTAACCGCAGCTTCTCATTCTTTAGTTTGAAAACACAAGTTTGTAGGTTTGTTGTCCTGCAAGACACAACATGCAGGAATGATTGTGCAACCATCATTCAAAGATCTTCCCCTGCTTTCTCTGGACCATGTACCGTTTTCTTTCTCCTCTACAGCTTTTCTCATCTAGTGATCGGAAGATTGCCGGTTCGATGCTGGGCTCCTCCCGATAGGGTGCCGAGGTGTCCTCGAGCAAGACCCTTCACCCCCTACTTGCTCTGGCTGTGCAGGTGTGCGCTCACACACATTCACAATGTGTGAATGCGTGTGAATGGGTGAATGAGGCACGTACCGTAAAGCATTTTGAGTAGTCGCAAGACCAGAAAAGCTTTCTATACATGCAGACCATTTACCATTTCATCATTAATTTTCTACTGTCGATCCATATGTTTCGAGGCTCCCGGTCTTGCCTGCGTGAGAAAGCCCAGGTTTTCTTCTGAGTTAACCAGGAACCAGGAATAGAAAGATGCACGGCTCTGAACGAGTTTGTCGGGCTGAATGGCTTTCCATCAGGAAGCACCGGGTCACATAATCCCAATAAACCTTTCTTTATTGAGTTATGGCGCCGTTCACACCCACTCAGAATGCGCCCGACCGGCTCAACCTCAAGAATTGTAATCTTGTGACCTCTGACTACTCATCCAGAAAACTATTAAAAAGGTAAATTTGATTTTTCTTTTTCATTGATTAGTTTAAGGTTTCCAGTATGGCCATTTGTCCGGTTTCCCAGAAGAAATCGGAAATGGAAAGAAGTGGAAAGAAACGGGAAGAAATTACTTCTCAGGTGAGGTGAGATGACCATCGAGATGGCCGTTAAAGGAACCATTCGTTCTTGCAGAGCGGCTGTTTTGTACCTCAAAGATGCTGGATAATTATTGGATATATTGTGCACATAGTGTCAGTTTCACAGCTGCGGTAAATACCGGAGCGTTACAACTTTAATGGGTGGAGTCAGAGCTTTGGTTTTGGAATTAGCAAATCAAAAAGACAGCGGGGTGCTTGGACAGCACTCGCCCAAAACACAAGGTTCACCGACTCATGTAACATTCTCTTTGCTTCAAAAGGTTGATTGGTCAGTGTGCAGTATTCTTGCTTTTGGTGATAATGACCTCCCATGGGGAAGTGGAGGTGTCAGCTCCTGCTGATGATGATGTGTGTGTGTGTCTGTGTGTGTGTGTGTGTGTGTGTGTGTGTGTGTATGTTTGTGTGTGTGTGTGTGTGTGTGTGTGTGTTTGTTTTGGATAAACAGGAAGAAGTTAACAACTCAATGAAAAGGTTCCACACAGGAAAAACAATATAATGGCTAATTTTCCCCGAAAAAGATACAATTTCTCCGTAGCCATAAGTAATTGGACATTTAGGCGTGTTCTGTTGTTTTTAGCTCTGTGTTTTGAATGTTTCCATTAACAATCAAACAATTAATCATAAGCCTAAAGTACAGACGGTCGGCTTCAGTTTAAGAGTAGAATATCAGTTTCTTAACTTTGCAATAGCAACCCTTTTCATGTATCGTTCCCTTTTGCCAGATAAAAAAAAATAAAATCACCTCAGTTTGAATGCCAACAAGTGAAAAAATGAACAATGCAAACTAACATTTTTTTTTTATTGTAGGAGTTACCGGATTGCAAACGGAATGAACAAACAAACAAACTAACTAGGAAGCGACTCTCTTGCCTGAGTGACCCACGACACTTTATTTAAAAGATACAGTACGTTTGTGAGTCCAGCATCACTGAGGCAGACATACAAGCCAAGTAGATTCCAACCGTCGACCTGAATTTGAAAACATTCTTTGCTGACACCCAGCTAACTACCCCCATGTTACTTATGCAACACAAATTGGCGGTCCCTCCATCTGGAGAACTCTCTCTCTCTCTCTCTCTCTCTCTCTCTCTCTCTCTCTCCATGGAATGTCTGTGATATGAGTCATCTAGTGTGATGCATAGCATGTTTGCAAGGACTTGAGCTTCCTCCCAGTCTGTCTTTTACCTTTAAATCCTGGAAGCAATCAAAGCCAGTTGTCAAGGCAAAGCCAGCCAGATGGTTGTAAATACTATTGTCAGTGAATACAGTGCCGCTAGAAATAAACTAGAGTCCGAGTCTAATCTTGTGCATGTGGAAGACTACAATAAATTATTGTGGATTTGATGAATCCGGAACTTTAGTTGTAATTCGAATCTCCCAACAATCATAAAAATCAGGGGCAGAAATCAAGGGGGCACGGGGGATCTGAACCACTTCTTCCTGGGAAACCACCCCCCAAATAATAATACACCTGTCAGGGTTCGCCCGGGTCCTTCCGGCATCGGCCACTAGATACCGCCAGTACTGCCTCATAAATGTTGCTTTGTTTCACCTATTTCTGTTCCTGATTACCCAGCCTCATTAGGTTATATGTTTCACCTGTGTCTTGTTTTGTCTTTCCTATTTATACCCTGCCGTTTATGTCCTTCGGCGCTCAGTCTTGAGTTTGTCTAGACTCCTGGCAATGCTCTCGTTTCCAAGCCGACGAAATTCTTAATTTTTTGTCCGTTTTTTGTGTTTGTTACAAGTAAAACCTTTATTTTTGCCACCGCATCGCTGCCTCTGCCTCGTTCTCTGCACCTGGGTCCACTCAGCATACCACGTTACAGCAAGACTGAGCAACAACATGGACCCAGCAGAGAGTCAGCCTCCAGAGATAGAACACATGCGGGTGGCCCTGACGAACCAGGGGACTGCGATTGGCCGTCATGAGCAGGCTCTCCAACAGATCATGGACAAACTGCAGTCCCTCACCCAGGCCGTCCAGCAGAGCCAGGCACAGGCTCCACCTCTGGCTCCTGCGCCAGCGTCCTCCATATCACCGCGAACCACGACTTCCGGCGCCAGAGAGGTAGGACGGTAACCCAGGAGGTTGTCGTGGCTTTTTTGACGCAATGCTCCCTGGCTTTCGAGCTCCAGCCATCACAGTTCCCCACCCAGCGCTCACAGGTGGCATACATTGTCACACTACTCACAGGCAAAGCACTCTCCTGGGCCACAGCCATCTGAAACCAGCAACCCCGGGCATGCTCCAGCTACCAGGCTTTTGCTGAAGAGATGTGCCGAGTTTTTGACCACTCAGTCAGTGGGAGGGAGGCGTTGACACGGCTACTCCGGCTCCGCCAGGGGGAACAGAGCTTAGCGGATTACGCCATAACATTCCGCACTCTCGCAGTGGCGTCTGGATGGAACAGTGAGGCACTCATCGCGTCCTTCCAGGATGGTCTCATTGATGGTGTCAAGGACGAGCTGGCATCCCGGGAGGCGCAGGATGACCTGGACACGCTTATTGAAACAGCTATTTGGAGACAAAGGGAACGCCGTTCTTCCGCTTCACCAATACCAGCACGCAGAACAGTCCTGGGGACGACGTCTCCCGAGCATCTCCGAGCTGTCCCAAGCCCGTCTCCAGCATCGATGGAGGAGCCTATGCAAGTAGGCAGCACACGGCTCTCTCGGTCTGAACGTGACCGGCGGATGAGGGAGCGCTGCTGCTTGTACTGTGGGATCCCGGGGCATTTCCGTTCTTCCTGCCCTGAGCTCTCGGGAAAAGCCAACTCTCGTCCAGGGTAGGGAGAACTGTTGCGAGGCCAACCTTCTCTCCCGAGCTCGAGGCAACCGGGGTCCTGCTGGCTGCCTCCCTCGCCTGGGGAGATCAACCTCACTCTCTCCAAGCTGTGGTGGATTCTGGCGCTGCAGGTAGCTTCCTGGATGTAGGGCTAGCACTAAAGCTCCCTCTGGCACCTCTGGAGCATCCTCTCACGGTGACAGCGCTGGATGGAAGACCACTGGGTTCCGGTGGCTTGTGCCATCTCACCGCCCACCTTGGGCTGTCACTGGAGGGAAAACATTCAGAGGTAATCCAGCTCCACCTCATCCACTCTCCTGAATTTCCACTGGTCCTGGGCTACGATGGCTGGCCCGTCACTACCCACATCTGGATTGCGCCATCGACCTTCTGCCTGGCACCTGCCCTCCTCGAGGACGTCTCTTCTCTCTCTCTGCCCCTGAGACTACAGCCATGGAGGAGTACATACGAGGGGCGCTCACCTCAGGTTTCTTCCGCCCTTCTACCTCCCCGGCGGGCGCAGGCTTTTTCTTCGTGGGTAAGAAGGATGGCGGCCTGCGTCCCTGCATTGATTACCGTGGCCTTAACAAGATCACGGTCAAGAGTTCACGGTCATCTTTCAAGCAACTGCAATGCGCCACCATCTTCACCAAACTCGATCTTCGAAACGCATACAATCTCGTCCGTGTCCGCGAGGGGGATGAGTGGAAGACCGCCTTCAACACACCTACCGGCCATTATGAATACCTGGTCATACCTTTTGGATTGGCCAATGCTCCCGCTGTCTTCCAAGCCTTTGTAAACGACGTCTTCCGTGAGTTTCTCAACCGCTCTGTGTTCGTCTACATCGATGACATCCTCATCTTCTCCAGGACCCTTCCCGAACACATACAGCATGTGAGACAGGCCCTTCACCGTCTGCTCGCCAATGGCCTCTATGTGAAACTGGAGAAGAGTGAGTTCCACACCACCACCGTTCAGTTCCTGGGGTTTGTCATCACTGAGGGTCACGTCCAGATGGATCCTGCCAAGACCGAAGCTGTCCGTGACTGGTCACCACCCACCTCAGTCAAACAGGTGCAGCACTTCCTCCGGTTTGCCAACTTTTACAGACTATTCATTCGGAGTTTTAGCACTGTGGCTGCTCCTCTCACCGCCCTCACTAGGACATCCACAGCCCGCTTCGTCTGGACTGCTGAGGCTGATGGGGCGTTCAGGGCTCTCAAGACGCAGTTCACCACTGCCCCTGTCCTGGCCACACCAGAGCCTACCCTACCCTTCGTTGTGGAGGTGGATGCTTCCGATGTGGGAGTGGGAGCCGTTCTGTCCCAAAGGACTCACGACAAGAAGCTCCATCCATTTGCCTTCTTCTCCCGTCGCCTCACCCCAGCAGAGCGGAACTGTGACATAGGGAACCGAGAGCTACTGACAGTCAAACTGGCGCTGGAGGAGTGGCGGCACTGGCTGGAGGGGGCCCAACACCCATTTATCATCTGGACCGACCACAAGCACCTGACATACATTCAGGACGCCAAACGCCTCAACTCCCGTCAAGCCCAATGGGCCCTCTTTTTCAATCGTTTCAACTTCATCCTGTCATATCGTCCCGGGTCCAAGAACCTCAAGCCCGACGCTCTCTCCAGACAACTCAGAGCCCATTCTCCAGAGCTCACGCATCTTGGCTCCGGCAGCTGGGGAATCGGGACGCAGGTCCGGCAGGCCCAAAGGAGGGAGGCGGATCCCGGCAATGGCCCCCCGGGTCACCTGTTTGTCCCGAAGGCTGTCCGGTCACAAGTCCTGCAATGGGGGCATTTATCCTGACTCGCTGGCCACCCGGGGATCTCCAGGACCCTCGAGTTCCTCCGCAGGTGTTTCTGGTGGATGAGCAGGATGCCCGGTCCTTCGTCGCTGCCTGCACCGTCTGCACCCAGAACAAGAACCCCCGGTCACATCCCATGGGGCTGCTGCATCCCCTTCCTATCCCCAGTCATTCCTGGTCACACCTCTCGGTGGACTTCATCACCGGCCTTCCACCGTCTCGGGGCCACACCGTCATCTTCGTCGTTGTCGACCGGTTCTCCAAGGCTTGCCGCTTTATTCCTCTGCCCAAGCTCCCCTCAAGCTCTGGAAACTGCTGAACTCATGGTGCAGCACATTTTCAGGGTGTTCGGCCTGCCCCTGGACGTTGTGTCGGACCGCGGTCCGCAGTTTGCCTCCCGGTTCTGGAAAGCGTTCCACCAGCTCCTCTGCGCCTCCGCCAGCCTGTCCTCCGGTTTCCACCCTCAATCCAACGGCCAGACGGAGCGGGTCAACCAGGACCTGGAGACCACCCTGAGGTGCCTCGTGTCCTCCAACCCTGCCTCCTGGAGCGACCGTCTAGTGTGGGCGGAATACACTCACGACACTCTGCGCTGCTCTTCCACCGGCATGTCCCCGTTTGAGCCAGTTCGGGTACGTACCTCCTCTGTTTAAGGAGCAGGAGGCGGAGGTGGGAGTGCCGTCAGCCCAGCGGTTCATCCAGCGGTGCCAACGGACATAGCAGAGGGCTCTTCAGGCGCTGCTGAGGGCATCCCGGCAGCAGCGGATCCAGGCCAACCGACGGCGCAGACCAGCGCCTATACTCCGTCCGGGCCAGAGGGTCTGGCTGTCCACCAGGGACTTTCCATTGCAGTGGAGTCACGCAAGCTTGCGCCACGGTATGTTGGGCCCTTCAAGATCGCGCCAATCCTGTCGCATACCGTCTTCTGCTCCCCAGGTCCATGAGGATAAACCCCACCTTCCATGTGTCTCGGCTCCGACCGGTGGTCACTAGCACATTGGCGCCTATCACGAGGCCTCCTCCCACGCCTCGCATCATTGACGGTCGGCCCGCCAACTTGGTCCGCCGGCTCCTGGACTCCCACCGGGTCCGCGGGGCCCTGCAATATCTGGTGAACTGGGAGGGGTCCGGTCCGGAGGAGCGCTCCTGGGTTCCGGCCCGGGATGTCCTGGACCCCTCCCTGGTCCGGGATTTCCGCCGTCACCACCCGGCACTTCCTGGGGTAACGTCGGGAGTCGTTCCTGGATGAGGGGGTCCTGTTAGGGTTCGCCCGGGTCCTTCCGGCATCGGCCACTAAATGCCGCCAGTACTGCCTCATCAATGTTGCTTTGTTTCAACTATTTCTGTTCCTGATTACCCAGCCTCATTAGGTTATATGTTTCACCTGTGTCTCGTTTTGTCATGGCGCTCAGTCTTGAGTTTGTCTAGACTCCTGGCAACGCTCTTGTTTCCAGGCCCACAAAATTCTTCCTTTTCTTTTGTCCGTTTTTTGTGCTTGTTACAAGTAAAACCTTTATTTTTGCCACCGCATCGCTGCCTCTGCCTCGTTCTCTGCACCTGGGTCCACTCAGCATACCACGTAACAACACCACTATGTAAGCACATCGTGGGCGCAGAGAGGGAGCGATCAGAGTGCAATTTGCGCACCTGTCTCCCTCTCTGACGGTACAGATGATGCGCGAGCCAGCAGTGGGGTGCTGGCGATCTGCGCGCCACAAAAGTGTGTTTTAAATGTTAATTGTGTTTGATGTAGGTGATTTTATTTTATTCTTTTTCCCTATGCAGCGAAACAAGAACCGTGAACTAAAATGGCAAGAGCCGGAGTGAATATGGTGACAACCGTATGCATTTTATTGTGTACCCCCCAATTCTCAAACCAAAGATACATTCTTGATCAACATTATTCATTTTGATGGAATTCAGAGTTTGAATTTGTCACATTCAATATTGATTATGCCAAATAACTACTTTTTTTTTTTTTTTTTTTTGCCTTGGACTTTAATCTAGTTCAGTTATACGGTAGGAGTCACTTGAAGTGACCTCTTCCAAGCGGCTGAAAGCCGAATTGCAGCCAAGTTCCAGCCAGTTTCCAGCCAACCATCATGCGCTTCCCAGCCGGTTGCCATTCTCCTGGATTTCCCCCTCCGTCTCATGTGTTTGACAGGGCGTGTTTAATTTCGACTGTAAACACACCCATTTTTTCAATTGTAATGTGTCACTATGAGATGGTGCTAACTTAAAAAAAAAACACAATCACATTTCAAGGAATGATTTCAGATTTTCACCCCTAACCCTGACTCATTGGCCGTTTCTCAATACCAAGTACGCGAAGTCTGGACTTGCGGACTTGGTAGTTCAGACTTGGCAAGTTCGACTCGGGGGTACAGACTCCTCATTCTGCGAAATGCATTGTGGGATACTTGGCTGTCCTGAGTCCACACAAATCACCACCGATGCATCCTTGATAAAATGGGAGGAGCAAGTCCACATCCGCGCATTTGGACTGGACTTGGCTTGATGCGTACTTTGAATTGGAACAGTACTTGGGCTGCGACTGATGACGTTTCACGAGTCCACAAGAACACAAGTACAGACAAGAACACAGATTGAGAAAGGGCCATTACCTGAGATATTGTCCTTTGAACCCTGACCAGTAATCTTTCAAAGTTCAATTGTTTTTTGTCATATGAATGGGAACAGGTCTCAATGATTTATTTAAATCTACATGTTGCACAGCTGTTTAATTTCAAATGGGAGCTGTTATTTAATGTACATTTTTTAAATTACGAAGTTCAATACCTTACCTATACCTACCTACCTAATCAGATCACTCAAACTAGGTCAATGTAATTATAGTTTCAAGTTTATTGTCAAATACTTGATAACAATGCAAGCATCATTACTAGTAATGAGATTCCTAGTCTCACAGCCAACTCAACTTTACAAAATACGTAAAATAAGGGCATAGTATTGATTAAAATAAAACTGAATTAAAAGAGAATTTAAACAGTTAATTTTTAAACCAAAATTTGAAATCTAAAATGAAAAGAAGACGTGAAGTATAAGTAATTTAAAAGTATATTACTATTATTATTCATAGTCACTCAAAAATGTGTACTGCGGCAATTAGAGACAAGTACTGTATCCTTGTGAAAAAGTTCTAGACTGTAAGGCTATGATACAAATGATTATTAAAAAGAAAATAACAGAAAGTAGGAAGCAATAGGTAAAACATGTGATAAACAATAAAGGGTGATACAGCAATACGGATAAAAATGATCTCATACAATCAATAGTCATAATGCACAGATGGTCAATTACACTTGTGTGTGTGCATTAGTTGTCGTTATGAAAAGCAACAGGGATCGATAGATACTAATAATATAATTCAAATAAGTATTTCCATAGTATGTATATATACATTTTCCATGTGTATTTATATATATATATATAAACAGTATATAAATATATATATATTGTGGTGGATGGAATGGCTCGAGCAGCCACACCTGTACCTTGTTGGTTGGGCTAACGAGCAGCAGGTTTAAGAACCCCATCCACACAATCAGTCAGGAAAGGTGCCCTGTCATGACATGTTCTAACTGCTCCTGGAGAATTCCGCCTAGCCTCCTCTCTACAATAAACTGGTGTTAACAAACCCCCGTCCTCTGTGTCGGAGGCCCATGAAAACGCCACTTGGATGGTGCCTGGTGGTGAAACTACTATAAATATATACAGTACATATATATATATTTAAAAGTAAAGTGAGGAATATTTGGCTTTCGGGTGAAATTTATGGAAAATGTAAAAGGTTCACGCTACAGTGATATATCATGAAAGTAGGGCATTTAAGTAGATGCATGCTATGGTGATTTCCTTATCTCATACAATTTATTGAAACAAAAGCCAACAACAGTGGTGGGTTTACCACAACAAAAAATGTCAATGTCTCAATAACTTGTCATGTGCCCTTGAGCATCAATTACAGCTTACAACAACATCTCATGCTGTTCACAAGTCGACTTATTGTCTGCTGAGGCATGGCACCCCACTCTGCTTGAAGTGCAGCCCTCAGGTCATTGAGGTTCTGGGGTACAGAGTTACGGGCCTCTACACGACAACTCAGCTGATCCCATAGGTTTTCTATGGGATTCAGGTCTGGAAAAAGTGCAGGCCACTCCATTTGAGATACCCCAGTCTCCAGCAGCCGTTCCCTAATGATGCGACCTCGATGAGCTGGAGCATTGTCGTCCATGAAGATGAAATTAGGCTTGTGTTGTTCATGCAGGGGCACAATGACTGGATTAATGATGTTATTCAGGTAGTATGGGCTTGTCACTGTACCATTCACAAAGTGTAGGGCAGTTCTGTATTGACTAGACACACCTGCCCACACTGTAACACCACCACCACCAAAGGCTCGTCTGGTGACAACAGTGGCTGATGCATAGCTCTCTCCTTGACGTGTCCGACATCGTTGGCGGCCATCATTTCTGCTCAACGTGAATCGACTTTCATCAGAGAAGAGCACTGAGGCCCACTGGTCCCTCGTCCAGCGTAAATGCTCCCTGGCCTGTGCAAGACGATGATGCCTGTGCCTGGTGGTGTGGTCAGGTACCCTTGCAGGTCGTCTAGCACGCAGACCACGCTGATGTAAATGGTTTTGAATGGTCTGACGTGACACTTGGGTGCCTCTCACCTACATTAAATGTGCCTGGATTTGAGTGGCATTCATCATCCGGTTCCGCAGGGCACTGTTCACAGTGAAGCGGTCATTAGTGTGGGATGTGGCCAAAGGACGTCCACTTCTATGCCTTTCTGTGACTCTTCCAGTCTCTCTGTATCTCTGTTGCAACCTGCTGATGACACTCTGTGACACTCTAAGCTCAGTGGCCACTTCCCTCTGAGAACATCCTGTTTGAAGCCTCGCAATGGTGAGGTACTGATGATCAGTTGTTAGGTGTCGTCTTGGTCTCATGATCTCAAAATGTGAACAGCATGATGAAGAGGACTGTTTAAATACCAATTCTACCAGGACATTTATTGGTTGATTCATGGATTAAACACCTGTTTTGAATTTTGCAGGTCAGATCCTTGTTAGAGAACAGCAAGTTGTGCAAAAAGTACTGAAACATTAAACAGTTGGACATGTGCATTCAAAAGTTTAGAGAAGGTCAAATTAAGTTCACCTGTAAAGGTTATAGTGCATTTTATCTTCATCCTGAAATTTCACCGAATATCCCTAACTTTTTGTGAGTAGTATATATGCTGTATATATGAGTGGGAATATATATCATCTGGGACCTCACCATACCCACGTGACGTGTTTTCGTACGCCCTGGAGGAGCTCCTCGAGAACCTGATGATGCGAATGAGACGTCATCCAGCGGAGTTTCAGCATTAATCTGTGTTGTGTTTGCTCCCTAACTTTCACTTATTTCACCTTCTCAATCCACTAAAATTCATTTCTGAACAAATTTGAGGCGAGAAATAATAATCTTCACTCATATAAGCTTTACAAGATATAATTTAAAACTTAAAAAATACATTAAGTCAAATAAATACATCCATTATTTTATTATTTGTCCCATCAACGGCACATCCATCACTGAAGGTTCAGTCCCTATTCTGGAGCAGGAGCTAAATGAGTTCCTCAAAACGGAGTTGTAAGAACTACAATCCTCCCTACAGTAGTGCCTGCAGCGTGGACACATTGAAAGGGACGGTTCTTCCAAAAAGTCCTAAGAACGATAAACGTTTTAGGTTAATTATAATACCTGTTACGCACAGTATTTTCATTTGTTTCGTTCAATATATCTACAAATAAAAAAATTCACGGATTCATTTATTCTTTCAAACCTAATCAGATATGTATATAATGATTGTATTAGATTTACAGAACATATGTTCTGTTCCAAAACATGTATATTTTTCATTAAATAAACGCAGGAATATCCCGTAAACACAAGTTGCTTTATGTTTTGAACCACTGCTCTGGTGGACAGACAAAGCATTGCAACTGCTTTTCCACAAATGCAGCCTGGGGGCGTTCCCAGGTGCCAGCGCGAAATTACGTCAACAAGGGGGATATAATTACAGCCAGGGTCCGAGCGCGGTCCTGTCACGGTTCTTGCATGTGTCGGCCACGGCCCAATCAGTGATCTGCCTGCACTCTGTCATGCTCCAGCTGTCCTCTAAAAGTGGCTCCTACTCTAATTTTCAGGTTGTGAGATGAAAATTCACTCGCTCACCCAAGTCTTTTGTCAGACTTGTTCACTACTAACTAATTGTTCCCGCAGTCACCTGGATTACTAGCTATTAGATGACCTGTCAAGCACAGTGACGTGACGTTGTTTGTGACGTTATATGACAATGGTATGCAAGTGATTCTATTCTAAGCTGTTGAGCTAACCATTCAAACAGAGGGCACGAACCCTGGACTAGACAAAAACTGTCCAGAAGACTCAATTCCTCCTGGTGTCCCTCAGATCGGAAAGACAAGCTCGGTGACAATGACCTTCCAAAAGTTGAAAGAGACAATGCGGGACACTCCCAGGATAGATTTTTCACCCAATATGGACACCTACGACTGTCCTGTTTGAGTAGGGGGTACGCAATGTCCTAGTAAGGGTGTCTTGATTTGGCGAAATCCTGATGAATCATGGGATGTCTGCTTAGCATGTCCTTTGAGGCCACAAGGTGCTGGCGGACCAAAACAGGAGAAAGCGACTGAAAAGAATGAAAAAATAAGGGTACAATCTAAACAAAAGCTCCAAACGGTCAAGGTTTTAGTCCGTTCGCATGCCTGACTGGGACAGCTTGATTAATGTAACCGTGGCAACCAGAGGAGCTGTCTCTGCATCAAATGGTCTGCGAGTCACATGATGCCATCACGTTGTCTCGATCCAGCAATTACATCTATGACCTTTCCAAGTTGGACCATGTATCAGAAGTCTGTAACTCCATCTGTTTATCTGTCTATCTATCTATGTATCTATCTATCTATCTATCTATCTATCTATCTATCTATCTATCTATCTATCTATCTACAGTATCTATCTATCTATCTATCTATCTATCTATCTATCTATCTATCTATCTATCTATCTATCTATCTATAAATAACTTTACAATCTTTGATGGTCACAAATGTAAGTTTAAAAGATCTTAAATATTTCTTGATCGATTATTTGATCTGAACTATTTGAGTCTTACAGAAGGAAATGCATTATGAATGAATGTTTTTCATGTCTTCAGAAAGCTTGCGGTTATATTTTCAACAGTTAAGTTCCAAGAGAGTTTCATGTATTAATTCCAACAGAGGATCTCGAAGCACTTCAGTTATCGGTAAATGAGTAAACACAGTCCGCAAATCTGTTTTTGAATTATTCATGGCGTGGGATTTACAGAAGGAAAATGGATGGAGTGAGCGACAGGCATATAGACAAATAGAACCATGTAGTTCATGGGTCTGTCTATGTGTTTTTATATTAGTGTTGAAAATACTGCATGATTACAAATCTTTTGAACAAATGAAAATAATGTGATACAAGAAACATACATGAAACGTTACAATGTTATGACAATGTAATAATGACATAATAACTTCCATTGATGTAATAGTAATGATAGTAATAGTAATAATAATGTAATCATGAGAATAATAATAACTCATAATTTATGATTAATTAACAATGTTAGAAAATATTTATTAGCGTTACATTGATGTTTATGACGTTAACAGGAAGTTATTATGCCATTATTATTGGCACACATTTTGACGTTGTTACTTTGTATTATCATACATTGTAAATATTATGATGTTAATGGGTTTCGATTGAAATATTGGCCCTCTGGAGCAGCAGAAATTGTATTTTCATCGTCATCGCAATGAAACCTGCACGATAAACACATCGCAAAACACTGAAATGCAAGGAATGTGTGCCTTGCTTATGACATGCATAATGGACTGGCGGTTGACATTCCTCACTCACCCCCAAGTCAGTTGAAAACATATTCCGTGTTTGTGTCCTCACACATGAAGTTTGCTTGCAGCTCCAGAGCAACGGGTCAGAAAATAAGGACCTCCCTGTGGGATGGTCCCCTTTATTGGTATTGTTTGGATTTTTGTTGTTTTCCACTGAATTCTTGAGGGCTAAAAGTGCGGAACCGAACAACTGTTGGAGCTATGGACACAGTTGAATTGAGTGTCTTCAGACCCGAGTTGTCGCAGACATCTCGTGGTTCATGTTTCATTAAAATCGATCCATATATGGAGGAGAAAATAATCAAAAACCAACTAAATTTGACCAAAGTCGTGCATTGCCGACACGCCAACGTTCGAAAACTTTCGATTGCATAAGAGAAACACGCTTTGTGACTTCATCATCCATTTTGCTATATGTGCAGGTTGCGGCTATGAATGTCCATTCCCATTGGGCAAGCTACGTGGTACAGAGTCCATCGCTCTGTAGTGGTTAGAAACTACAAACTAGCCGTGTGTGTGTGTGTGTGCTGATGTACCGTTTTACCTGGTTGATGTCTGCGGAGATGAATGATTAATATTTTATCTCTGGTCTGGTCTCTTGGTCTTTTTGGAAATGTAAACATTGTATTCCGATCTAACCCTGTGTTAGATGCGGCGTTGTGTTGCAACGGAGCAAATCGGAAATATGGTACCCTTAAAAATTTTAAATAATCACGTAAAAACATTAAACGTTTCCTGGTCAGAATCGTAACCCATCGAAAAACTTGCACACAAAAAAACATTAATCCGCAGAAACCGAGAAAGTTTATGTCGCTTATTTCGCCTCTGCTGTGAATTTGAGACCCCCGACAAGCTCCATCCCGTGCTGCGGCGCTTTACCATGTGTCTTTCCTTTTAAATATCAAATATTTACTAATTGAATATACAGAAAACAAAGGGGGAAACATTAATACCGTGAAATAACGTATACTGTGGTATTTTGGTAGATACCGTACCGTACTGTGACATTTCATACTGTTACATCCCTAGTGAGCGTGTGTGTGCGTGTGTGTCGCCTTTGATTTGGAAACTTCCACACAGAGTGATTTCCTTCCACAGAGACACCGTGAGACAGGACTCTGTGGTCTACAGGATTAAGTCATAACATGCATACAAGAAAAGTCTGTTGACGTGTGTTGGTAATTCTGCGAGTCACCATAACTCGGAAAACTCACTTCACCGAATCATTACATCAGCTGTGTTCAAGGGACACTCAGAAAAATGTAACTCGTTTTACATCGCGTTCCAAATGATTATGCAAATTTGATTTAAGTGTCATAAACATTTAATTTTTTGTTTTTCAATTAAACTCCAAATCTAGAAAATGTGTAATTGCTATCAATAATGGACCCCGTGTATTGCTGCCTGCATCTATTTATATGTCATTGTTATAACATTGTTATACCATAACAACACATTGCTACATTGTATCTTAATTACTATTACATTAATGGTTAATTACAAAAAAGGAAATGATTACATAACGGTCAAAGCTTGTGTTTTCAACATTTGAAAAACCTGAAACCTTAATTTCCTGCGGTTGAGCCCGAACAAACACAATATCAGAAACAAGGAGGCAGTTTGGGTGATGGCGGCCGGCTCGCAAACAAGTGGCAGTGATGTCAGACAGTTTTATTACCGCCATACGCTAATGCTCCAGCTAATGCTTATGCTAATGCTAATGCAGATTCCCTATGTTCATCCGCATCCATTTGGGAGCGCGGCTCACATCTGGACGGCCAATTTGCCGGCTCGTAATCGCTGATCTCACGTCTCATCTCACTCGGGTGTTTGACATGAGGGCTAAATTATGGTTTGCTCGGACTTTGCTGTGGCGCTGAAGCTAATTACACGGGGCATTCAGTGTCTTTTTTTAAAGATTATTAGCGTGCCCCCATTATAGCTCACATTGTGTCACAGTGTGTTACTCCAACCAACAGGTTGCCGGGGTCAAAGACAATTATATTCCTATATTCCATACAATACAATGCAAGGCAGCACAGAACGTTGTACATACAGCAGCTCGAGTGAATATCCAATGCATTAAATCATTTTTTCAAATTTTTTTGTGAAATTGGGCATTAATATCCATTCGACTCCATAACACCAAATGACTGAAATAAGTGCCAGCTCAATATAGCCAGGGCATACTGTACTGTATAAGCATTGCAGAACATTTCGACATACACTTACTATTACTCGATAGATATAAAGCTAAAAATGAAAAGAGGAAAATAAAAATCAAGAAAAGGGAAAAATTATTCTGAAGTAAATAAACAACAATAAATGGCAATATTATCTTATATGATAGCTTAATATTATTCATATTTTGGCAATACTATCTGTGGTGTGGGGATGGTGTGATTTGAGGTGGGGCCCCCATGGATCTGGCTTGTTGTTCCATCACACCCCATAGATGGTCCATCGGATGGGACCCTAACCCTGACTATCCACATGATGTAGAAGAAAACGTGATTCATCAAACCGGGCCATCGTCTTTCATTGCTCCATGGTCCAGTTCTGATGCTCATGTGTCCTTTGTAAGCGCTTTCGGCTGTGGACAGGGGTCAGCATGGGCACTCTGACCGGTCTGCAGCTACGCAGCCCCATAAGCAGCAAGCTGTGCACTGTGTGTTCTGACACCATTCTATCATGGCAACATTAACTTTTTCAGCAATTTACGCCACAGCAGCTCTTCTGTGGGATCGAACCAGATGAGCTAGACTTCGCTCCCCACATGCATCTGCATGTGGAGAGTCGCCGGTTCACTGTTTGTCCTTCCTTGGACCACTGTTGGTAGGTACTAACCACTGCATGCCAGGAACACCCCACAAGACCTGTCGTTTTGGAGATGCTCTGACCCATCTAGCCATCACAATTTGGTCCTTGTCATTCAGATCCTCACATTTGCCCATTTTTCCTGCTGACGGGGGAGTCTCAGCAGCATTTCCACTTATTCATCCCCAAAGAGCTCCAGGAATGCAGTAAATCCACCCCCCTCCGCCCCACAAAAAAATCCTGGAAAAAAAAGAAGATTTTTAACATTAAGTTGAGAAATATTCCCATTTTAATGAATAATCACACAGTTTCCCCGGGCTACAGCCCCGTGGCCACGCACTCTTCATATCTGTGGAAAGGAAGAATAAATCAGAGCGTTTGGGGAAGTTGAGGACATGAAGCAGCCCCTCCAGACATTTAAAGTATTTAAAGTTTATTTTATCACTTTGTGGGGGCGGGCACATTTTTCTGCGTATCGTTGTGTTTAAGGGAAAGTGCCTGGAAGTTTGGAAAAATCAACAGAAAGATAGAAGTGGGAGAATTCAGTGGAGAATAATCTGAACTGTTTCTTGACGAGTCACTCAGTAAAAAAGAGTCGTTGCGTTTTCCGTTTCTAACGAGTCGCTTCTGCTCCGAGTTGTGGATGGAAACCCCTCAAGAATAATTAAATTCTGTCAAAACAATTAATTAAGGTGGAATGCAAAGAGTAAATCTGTCACATTTGATATGGATTATGACAAATGCTTTCATTTTATTTTTTTTAATATTTCAGTGGTTGATTTCAGTTTGTGAGTAAAGACTGACTTTTTTGCCAGAGTGACTCTCGACTCCAGACTCATGTAAAAGATTTGTTGACGATGAACGAATCGTTTGTGACTCTTGCATCACAAACTATTATTAGCAGGCCATATCAATAATAATAATGAGCACAGTTGATTTTCTAAGAATGATTGTTTCATTGTGAAAAGTGTATCGTGGTTGCCTCCTTCCCTCCTCCTCGAACCTCCGCTGCAGTCGTTCCCCTCAAGGTTTTTGGGACTTTTCCCTCGGGATCCGGCTCAGTCGCGTCTTATCATTGCGTGTCCACTTTAATCTGGACAAAAGGCAGCGATTGGTTCATTATCTTTGGAAAATCTGCTCCCCCGGCCAGAAGCAGCTAGTGGTCAGTGTACTTGTAGTATAATCTGTGTACTGGTAGTATAATCAGTGTCCTGGTAGTATAATTAATATAGAGGTGTATTGTTTATCATTAGGATGATTGTATATTGCCAAATTGTTATTTATTTCATTTTATTGTGATAGATAGATAGATAGATAGATAGATAGATAGATAGATGGATAAATTCATTCCCTAATTCAGCTTATTTGCAAAAAAAATCCTTTTATTTCAGTGGTTTTAGCAGATGAGCAAAATCGTGTTTTTCTTTTTTATTTCATTTTATTTTTTGCTTTTTTCTTCATTTCCTGTCCTTCCTTGACGGATCCATTTTCTGCTTGAGGGTGAATCGGAAGCGCAGGGCTGATCAGATCGGACGGCGGCCTCTGATCACAAATGCTGACATGATGGTTAAAGTGGAGACAGCGATGATACGCCGCTTGTACTTTTGTTCACCCGCCGCCATAATAGATTATAGGAGCACAACATGCTCGCCTTGCAAAATGTTAGTTTTAAAAAAAAAAAGAAAAAAAAAACTCTTGTGATCAGTGTGTTCTACCAATGGTTTTGATGGAATATTTATGTGGACGAATACTCAACAACTTTCCTCTGCTTCTCCTCCCTTCCCTTATTTCGTACCGAATCGGAACAAAATTAATTTTGTTGGACTCACAACTATAGGAGTGAATTCATGCTTCGATTTACCTGCAAAAAGTAGGCAACAATACGAATAAAAACTAATAAAAATAGAATATATTTTTTTATAAAATAATAAGTAATGGATTAATAAAATGATAACAATATATAAAATAATAATCATAATAAATATAGCTGCAGGCAGCAATAGACAGTGTCCAGTTTAGTCGTGTTGGGTGTGTTTTCAAATGTCCCGGATTCTCAGAAACGCAGCACAACATTTTCTGAGTTTACTTGAAAGCAGCATGTGCTCTCTCCGGTCTGTCGTCTCCTGGTTGCTCGTCTTGCAAAGCAACCACTAGGCGGTCTACACAGTGCAATCCTCCTGTCATTAGGACAACCGTCCATGTTTGCCTATAAACTATAACTTCTCATTGTTTTAACTCACCGTGTTGTCTATGGAAATTGGGGGGGGGGTGGTAGCTCAGGAGGTAGAGCTGGTCGTCTAGTACTCGAAATTTAATTTCGTTCAGTTATCCGATTTAAAGTTTTCAAATGTTGGCGTGTCGGTGAAGCACGCAAGTTCAGCTTCTTTAGGTCAAATTGTGTCGGTTTTTCATTAATTTCTACGGGATGGACCCCTAATAATTAATATTGAATATTTATATTATATTAAATATGATTAAGATATTAAATAGAGCTGCAGGCAGCAATACACGCAATCCAGTTCATTCGTTTTAGGTATGTGTTACAGTTTTTTGGTTTCTGTGTAACGCATCACAAGTTACAAAAGTTACAAATATCCTGGACTTACGCCTGGACCAATCAACATGGACTGACCTCAAGGACTGGATTTTTGGACAATTGAACAATTGCTTCTTTGCTGTCTTTGACTTTTAGCATTTTTTTGCCATCTGAAACAATAACCTTGTGTTACCTTGTGTCTCGTGTGCGTCAATTATAATGAATTTACAGAGATTTATGATATTAGTCGAACTTAAGTAATTTCAGTGGTGACATTTTTCGTGAATTGGACTTGAATTACATTTTCAAAATGTTTAGTTTCCATGAAATGTGAAAAACATTGTGATATTTCTGTAAGTAATTACCATTGCACATCTTCTATTTTTCCGTCGTTCACTGGATCTTGAACGCATCACATACTTGCACATTCGAGTGAATTAGACTCGATGTGGTCAAGAGTTTTTGTAGACTACTTTTTATTTGTATTTTTCATTCTCCGACAAAGTAATGGGGACCAAAGAGATTAACATTTACATTTTGTCATTTTAGCAGACGCTTTTATCCAAAGCGACTTACAATTATTCAAACACCGACAGACGCAGCCATCAGGAGCAATGAGGGGTTAAGTGTCTTGCTCAAGGACTACAGCATGCTAGCAGGAGGATCCTGGGATCGAACCAGCAACCTTTAGATTACTAGACCACCAGCTCCACCTCCTGAGCTACCGTCCCCTATTAAATATATATCGAACAGATTTACAGACATCTACCAGGTAAGAAAGTATATAAATATGGAATGGACATTCTGAATCAGAACCCCCGCATTTCTAGTAAATATGTGACCCAACGCACACTTTAGGTACATTTAATGGCTTTCTGACTTTTTTTTTTTTCGCATCATCAGGTTGGACAGTTTGGTGAAAAAGTGAGAGACGCGGGATTGAGATGGTTTGGACTTGTGTGTCGGAGAGATGAGAGTTACATTTGGAGAAAGATGCTGAGGATGGAGCTGCCAGGCAAGAGGAAAAGAGGAAGGCCAAAGAGAAGGTTTATGGTCGTGGTGAGGGAGGACATGCAGGCCGTTGGTGTAAGGGAGGAAGATACACAGAACAGAAGGTATTAGAGGCAAATGATCTGCTGGGGCGACCCTTAACGGGAGCAGCCGAAAGAAGAGGAAGATGCCAAATATCTTCAAAGTTCTTGGAGGTATTATGTGGGTTAATCCCATCCCTACCCCAGCTACACAGAGACTTTTCTTTTTGCGCCTGGCTGCATTTGCAGGTAAACTTGAGAATCTTGTCCCTTGCTACTTGTTCATCACCAACCTCAACGGACTTCATCACGTCATCAACTTCTTCCATTGTAACAACACGGGCGTATCATCGATCTCCTCCGGTGGTTCTTGACAATTTTCCGTTTCATCGTCACATTGAAGTTGAAATCCACTGTTTGAAATGCTCTCCAAGTCCAGGATAATGCCGGTATCAGATTCAGCATCGCTGTTGGAGAAATTATATAGCGGAAAATTAAGTCCAGTACGCGCTGCTTACACTTACTTGGATCTATCACACCGGTCAGATTAAGGAAGCGATCGATCGGTTTTGAAAATACGTCGAGAGATTAAAAAAAAAACCCACAAAGGAACACGAATCTGGAAAAATCAAATTATCCTTCTCGAAAGGTTTTTTCAACTTATTTGGCTGCTCCTGGCAATTTTAGAAATGTGCGAGATAGCTGGTTTTGCTGCGGTGGGTCACATATTATGATGACATCACAGAGCATCTTACTCGTTCATTTTGTTCACAAATTTTGGCATGTCAGTCAAGCACGACCACCTGGATACTTGAGGTCAAAGTTGTTTGGTTTTTCACTAATATCCTCTCCGTATGTGGATCGATGTAGATGAAAGTTAAACCACGATATGCTTGTGACAAAGAAGTTTAAACGACACCTCAACCAAATTCATAGCTTATGTCATTGTTGTGTTCCTGATACTTTGGACAGGCCTTTGGACAAATTTTGGTGTTGTGTTGTTCCGTTTTTATCTTTGTCTACTTGTCATTTGATTGTGTAGTTATGTATCCCTACAAACGTCCTTCAATACTATGGCAGTGAA
This sequence comes from Zeus faber, assembly GCF_960531495.2. Taxonomy (NCBI): domain Eukaryota; kingdom Metazoa; phylum Chordata; class Actinopteri; order Zeiformes; family Zeidae; genus Zeus; species Zeus faber. Next base: position 23,217,104 of record NC_137206.1, on the reverse strand, counting down.
AAGGAATATAAAGGAGGAAATCCCAGACTTATCTATGGGAAAACATGGAAAGCAATGTATAGCTATTGCCTTGGATGCACCGTGCCATCACCTCCTAACTAGCTTCAATGAAACCCATTAAGTTTGTTTGTTGGAAGGTGAGAGGCTTGGGCTCACCTGCTAAACGTAGCAAAATCCTAACTCACCTCACCAAGATGAACCCCAGCTTCTATCTACTGCAAGAAACCCACCTCACTGCATCTGAGCACCTCAAACTCAAAGCAAAATGGGTTAATCAGATGTTTTCCTCATCATACAACTAAAAAAAAAAGAGGTGCATCCTCATTGATCAATAAAAGTATCCCATATCAAAATAAAACCACAATATCAGACCCAGATGGGTGTTTCATAATGATTAATGGGGTTTTAGGTAACATCAAATTAACCATAGCTAATATTTATGGCCCCAATGAAGATGACCCAAATTTCTTTCACAATATATTTTCTGAACTTTTAGAATTCTCTGAATCAATTTTCATATTGGGAGGAGACTTCAACACAGTACTGGATCTAAATTTAGACCGTTCTCAAGCCATAAATATTTCAAATCCTGGCGTTCGTCCGACACTATAAAACAATACCTGAGTGATCTTGCTCTTGGGGATTGTTGCCGATCAAATAACCCACATTCTAGAGAATATTTTTAACCACCCCACCAAAGTTTCTCTAGACTCGACCTTTTCTTGACAAGTAACCCCACACTGTCCAAAATCACTAATCCAAAAATCCACCCTATTGTAATATCCGATCACGGGCCGATTAGTTTCAACCTGATAAATGAAACAAACCGGAAACCTCCCGGCAGGTGGCAGTTTAACAACTCACTTTTGACAGATAAAGAATTTAACCATTTCTTTTCAAGAGAATGGACTTCCTTCATTGAACTGAATGACTCCCCAGAAATATCACCATCCTTACTTTGGGAAACAGCAAAGGCAGTTCTAAGAGGTAGTATTATTTCCTTTCTCCACTTACAAGAAAAAGAAAGGACAAGAATGCCAAAATAAACACGAACACCGACAAATCAGGTAAATTTCTTGCCAATCAATTTAAACGTGATGGAGAAAAATCAATTATTACAGCCATCAAAGATTCACATGGTAGAATAACATACTCTCCATAAGACATCATTAACATATTTAGAGACTTTTATAATAACCTATATCACTCGGACAATGAATCAAATATATCAAACATTCACTCATTCCTTAATGATATTGATCTTCCTAAACTTTCAACAGAGCAGGCTACCACCTTAGATCAACCACTTACTCTTGAAGAACTCAGGAAAACGCTTTTCTCTATGCCCAACAATAAATCACCTGGATCTTCCCAGTGGAATTTTATAAACACTTCTGGCCACTTATATCCCCATTATTCATCAGAATGGTTACAGAGGTCAAGTCAACCTCCACCATGCCTCCACACATGAATACTGCTCTTATTTCGGTTTTGCTCAAACCCAATAAGGACCCAACCCTCACATCCAGTTACAGACCCATAAGCCTTATTAATTGCAACCTTAAGATTAAAAGTAAAACACTAACCAACAGCATTGAAAAATTAATTCCATTTACAATTCACCCAGACCAAACAGGGTTTGTCAAAGGCAGACCCCCATCCAGCAATATGCATCGTTTATTCAGTCTGATCAGCATATCTCAAAGGAACAACTTTAATACTATTATTGCCTCTTTGGATGCCGTAAAAGCATTTGACAGAGTTAATTGGACATATCTCTTTTCAATCCTCAACGAATTTGGCTTTGGAGAGTCACTCATTCAATGGATCGAAATCCTCTACAATGCTCCATCTGCTTCTGTCACCACCAATGGTTACACTTCACAGTGTTTCACTCTACAACGCGGCACAAGACAAGAGTGTCAACTCTCCTCTTTACTATTCGCCATATTTATTGAAATCAATTTGTATGCAGACAATATCTTGTTGTATATACAGAACCCAATATCATCCCTACCGGAGGTGTTCAATCTTATATCTAAATTCTCAGCTATCTCTATATAATAAATTGGACTAAAACCACAGTCTTACCACTTAGCCAACCCAGAAACGTCACTTAACCATCACAATAGGCAATATTAGATACCTTGGTATTGATATATCCTCCAATCTATCAGATTGGGTTACACTTAACTTCACTCCAAGAAGACCAAATTCGATAGAACAACCTACGCATCTCACTTATTGATAGGATAGCAGCAGTGAAAATGAATATACTTCCAAAAATAAACTATGTATTTTCAATGACCCCAGTGCACTCAACAGTACATTGGTTTAATACTCTAGACTCAATATTCAACAATCCAAGAAACCGGGAATTAAACTAGCAACACTACAGAAAAACAAAGACTGTGGAGGCCTAGCAGCCCCAAACTTTAGATACTGTTATCTCGCAAACCATCTTCAATTTATAATTAAATGGTTACAACTAGAGCAACAATTGGCCCATGGATGGCTAGACATTGAACAATCTGAATGTCAGGAGTAATCATTATCCGATCTCCCATTCCTTACTGAATCTATAGGGAAACATAATTGCTTTAAAATCCCATTCATCGCAACAACTCTGTCAGCCTGGTGGAAATTTATCAAACTCAGTGGTCACACTTTATTTCCAAACAAATTCATGCCAATCTGGCACAACACAGATTTCTTGGATACAAACAGACCAATAATATTTAGGTCTTGGAAAAGACAAGGAATTTCTTATCTGGAACACATTTTTGAAAACAATTTGCTTATATCCTTCCCAACCTTAACCCAAAGGTATAATATCAGTGGCCACGGCTTCCTTCAATTCCTTCAATTACAGCAGTCTCTAAAAGTTAAAATCGAAACATCCTACAACCACCTGAAATAATTGAACATCTCACTCATATCGGTCACTTGAAAAATCCCTTTTCTAGAATATACAAACTTTCATTAAAAACAGACGACACCTTATCTTTACCTACAATGAAAGGGGAAAGAGACCTTGCTGTTCCCACCGATATCAACCTGTGGAAGCTTATTTGCAACATCTTTTTTATGACCCACAACTCCAAAATGCAACTCATCCAATTTAAGGTCTTCTTGGGTGGCGCCCGCTCCTTTAACTGAATTGAGCTGGCCTGTCTCTTCTGCCGTGCAGCTTCTCTGCGGTGGGCGCTCCGGGTGCTGGGGGTGGCGGAGGACCTGTATACCTGGCGGCCTGCCGGCATTGCAAGGGGGGCGGGTGTAACATCAAGGTGCCCCCCGCTGGGCACATGCTGCTACGTGCATGGGCACTTGGCACTCACGCCGGGCGGTGTGTCTGGTCGGCTGCGGTGGGGTTGGCCTCCCCCTTGTGCGGGGTGTGGGTGGGCGTGGGGGTCCTACCGGCTCGCCTGTGGGGCAGGCGGCTCGGGCCAGGTGTCGGTCTGTTGCCGTTCGACCGTGTTCCGGGGCCGCGGTCCGTGCCTTGCGCCCATGGCCCGGGTTCTGTGCCGGCGGCTGCGTCTTGTGCCTGCACCCAGGGGTTGGTTGTATGTGTGCGCCCCTGGGGTGCAGGGTCTCCTCGTGCTCACAAGGACTGGGTCATGCTCCTCGGGGCTGGGTGTGGGGGTTGCTCCACGGCCCTCTGGCTTCTCTGGGGGCCCGGGGGTCTTCTATGGCCGCAAGGCAGGGTACCCGGGGATTTCCTGCAGCCGAAGGGTGTCCACGGGGATGTGGAGTTCAGGGGGGCTTCGGGACCCCTTGCGCTGCTTGGAGGCACATAATTCCGACCTTCTACACCAGTACCAATGGAGATAAGTCATGTACACTCACTGGTGGATATCTTACACACACACACACACACACACACACACACACACACACACACACACACACACACACACACACACACACACACACACACACACACACACACACACACACACCTGCTTGAAGTGCACCCCAGCACCCTCCTTGTTGCATTCCTCTCCTTTGCTCCCTCATTTACTGCCATAATTATGACAGGAAGAGGCCACATGACCAGTTGTAGTTCCAGTTTTCCTGGACCTAATTCACTGTTTTTCAATACATGTTGTCATCCAGTGTTCATGTTTTTGTGTAAATGTTGTTTGTTTCTATGTTTATTTGTCTCACCGGGGTGATTCCCCCCCTCTTGGAGTAGTGATCAGTTGTTTATAGACCCAAACATGATAAATAGCTCTCAAAGAGGGGGGTTGATGGTGGCTCTCCATAACCAAAAACTGTGCTCTTGTCATTCAAGATTCGAGATTCAAGATTTAAGATGTTCATTTGTCACATACATATACATACTTTCATACAAATATGCAGTGAAATGTAATCAGAATCTGCAACGCACCCGGTGATTACACAATATGTCCTAGACTGAACACAGTAGCTACCTAAGGAAATCTCTTTCTACTAGATCAACTAACTCCTAAAACGTGATACAGTAAGTCGAATTCTTAAAAACGAAATATATATAGAATATAATAAAATAAGATAAAATAAAATGGAATAGTTAAAGGGAATAGGCTTACGTATATGGGATAGACTTATCTATATGGAATAGGCAATTATTTAAATAAGATATGGCATTAAAGTGGCATGTGAATAAAGTGAGGTAGTGTTCGTGGGATAATACAGCACAGTACACAACAGTATGGCGCAGCAATACTGTAACACCGAACAACCCAGAACAGTGACACAGTATGCGGTACAGTATGCTATATTCAGTACAGAAGGTAGTGGAGCCTATGTGTGTGGCTCAGTGAGGTCCCCTGGTGAGGTCAGCATTGACAGTTCTTAATGTTGTGGGAAAAAACTCCATCTCAGTCTCTCTGTTCTCACTGTGGGACTGCGGAGACGCTTGCCCGACCGCAGCAGCTGGAACAGTCCGTTGTTGGGGTGATGAGGATCCTTCATGATCCTACGGGCTCTGCTACTACACCTCCTGGTGTATAAGTCCTGCAGGGAGGGGAGGGAAGTTCCAGTGGTACATTCAGCTGAACGCAACACCCTCTGCAGGGCCCGCCTGTCCTGAGCAGTACAGTTCCCAAACCAGGCAGTGATGTTGCCTGTCAGGATGCTCTCCACCGCTCCACAGTAGAAGGACTTGAGGATCCTCACCGAGACCCGGAATTTCCTCAGCTGCCTGAGGTGGTAAAGACGCTGCCTCGCCTTTCTCACCAGAGTGTCTGTTTGTAAAGTCCATGTTAAATCCTCTGTGATGTGGACTCCACAGGTCATCCACAGGACAGAGTTATTGTAGCAGTTCTTGGTGATTTAAGAATTAATAAAGAGTTGCATTGCAGGTTGACTACTTGAACTCCACTTGCATCCTATCTCTGTCCTGAATGCAATGGCATACAAATACTCTGTGCTGTATGCCCAGCATGCTGAAAGCACAGATAAAAATATAAATAAAATAAATAATAAAATAAATAATAAATAAAAATTAAAAAAAATAAATGTTCTCCAAGTCCAGAGCAATATAAGATTCAGCAGCGCTGTCTCCAGTTCTCCGCGTCGCCGTCGGAGAACTGACTATCATCGCGGAAAATGAAGTCCATGACGCGCCGCTAACACTGACTTGGATCTCTCTTACTTACTTCTTACGAAATATGATTCAGAGCTTCCGCCACCCGCTTTGCTTAATCCATAACGATACGGAGAAGAACGTTTTCACAGACAAGTGAGACCAAACCCCCCCATGCTGCGCTTTAACCGTCTTGTTTACGGAAGAGACGTAGGTGCGTGACGCGAAGGGTTTTTCTTCTTCGCCGTTTCACAACAGTGGCTCCGTGTGTGTGAAAGTAGTGTGGTTTAAAGGTTAAATTCTATCAAAAAGGTTTCACATTGTGATTTCACATCACATGGAATATGGATGAATGATCTTCACCTGTACGCTCGAGATTATCTCAGAAACACAGTTTGCTGCACCCTCGTCAATAACAAGTCATAGCTTTAAAAATACTTGCTTGATTCCCACAAGTGACACCTTGTTTTGAAGCTCTGATTCTCCGCTTTCAAATGACATGAAAAAAAAGTCAGCATCAAAAGAACCTAAAATCTGCGGTGGGTCACATATATTAAACTAAATAGAACCACTGTGTCACGGCAATTTCCTCCTCTAAGTGTTGACTGAATGACAATCGAGGCCTTAGAAAATGAATACCCAAAGTTTCGCAGAGCAGACCAGCCGCTGAAGCGCTGCCATATTGTCATTTAATTTCATCAAAGGGTTATTTGCTAATCCCTAAGTGTCTTGCCAACAACACATTTCCGAAGCGAAGTCTGGCGAAGGGTAAGCAAACGTCACATCTGCTTCTCCAGAGCGTCTAACCACCGGTCACATCCCATTAAACCAGAGGAGCCGGATCGCCGCTGAGTCGGCCGTTGGCGTTGTTGTTGATTTCAAACAAAGCCAAGAGAAAATCACTGACTCGGTCAAAACAACAAACCTTAGTTAATCAGAGTGGTGTTTAAAGCCCCAGGTGGAAAAACTAAATAAATTGAAAGGGGGTGAAGATGAAACACTACGTAGAGCACAAACACGTATAAAAACAAAGGAACCAAACAATCACGAAGGTTACCTTTCTGCTTTTCGGGAAAAGGGAGATTTTAGTTCATCGACAAAAGCCTCCCGATGCAGAGATCAATCTTTTCTGTCATTTGTCTTTTTCCTTGATGTTCAGGGTTCCCAGAAGGTTGCTTTTATGTTCTTGCATGTGCCAATGCCTGAGCATCTTGACGATTGCTCTCTCAATTTCTCCAAAGAACATAACAGGATTTTTCTTTATTTTTTCACACCCAAGAATAACTCAGTTGGTGCTTTTCTGTTTTTTTGAGTTTAGTGCAGCTGTATCGTTCATTGACTCAATTAAATGAGGAATCTGCGTTGTATGCCCAGATTCCTCGATGTAATGTCCTCAGATCAGTATTTCCCGACCTTCTTTTCTGCCAAATGTCCCAAACCCATAGAACTATTATTGTTTTGGCCTATTGATAGTTAATGATGCACGACTCTTTAGCTATTAGTGACTCGTTCACTACGAACGACACATTCGCTACGAACTTACATTTAAATGACTAAGGAGTCCCTTCGGCCAAACCGACTCTTCTTGTGACTCTTGTTCATCGTTCACAGGTACTGTAGTCCTCCCTCACTCACTGTGCATTACACCAATATAACTGAACAAACAAGGAGTTGATAAAACGGACGTCTCTTTTTATTAAGTCACTTGTCAAGAACCAAATCTCATAAAAATAATCAAACCTTTCGTCACAACTAATAGTTCTGACTTTCAGTGTGAAACTTGAACTTGTTCGGATGAATGAGTTGCTGTTCTGCTGGAACTGATGATTAGATGAATCAGTGCAGCCTTCTTTGCAATTTGGATCTTGCGACACAAGAGCTAGTTTCCATTATTCATGTATTTTAAGTGGAAATTTGAACCATTGCCACAGCACAGCGGTTGAATAAATCCGCTCTAGAGTTAAAAATCGGAAGATTGTATCAACTCACAATATCACTAATTGTGAGCTATACCAAATAAAATAGGAATCACCGGCCGCAGGGTTTATTTAGCGGCCTTTTCACGGAATGGACATTTAAAGGTTTCGTGGGATGGTGGGAGCCGATGGGTGTCTTCATCGTCAATACATCAACCCCGGAAAATTACCTCCCCTCTCTGTCTCTGCCTCTATCTCTCTCTCTCTCTCTTTCTTTCTGCTCGGTCTACTTTAATCTCTCGCCTTCTATTGAGAGAGCCAACACTCCCATTGAGGACTCAGAAATAGCTTTTTTCGGGGATTGATTGACAACGTTGTCCACTTGACAGAATGTGCGGTGGCCGAGGACAAAAAAAACACATCAGGAGCAATTCTTTGAAGCTAATCTGGAGCCACCGATTACATTTTCCCCTGCCGCCATCTTCCTCTTTTATTGTATCAGCTGCGTCTCGGGGTAGCGCTTTTTCATTTCGCGTGAATGTGTGTGTGTGTTACTATATCACAGACACACACACACACACACACACACACACACACACAAAGGTATCAGTGGTGTATAAAGTCATAGAGAAAATTTGTATTTGTTCGTTCGTTCCTTATTTATGTATTTCTAAAATATATATACATGTATTCGTTGTTTATTCATTCATTAATTTTCTTGTATTTACAACACATACACACACACCCACTCACACATAGAGGTATAGGTGGAGTCTAGAGCCATCTAGAATAACCTTATTCGTAATTATTCTTAAGTTTGTTTGTTTGTTTGTTTGTTTGTTCCTTTCCTATTTATTTATTCAACAAATTTTAATTTTAATTCATAATTTGTTTGCTTATAATATACATGACATTTAAAACACACACACACATACACACACATACACACACACACACACACACACACACACACACACACACACACAAATCACACTTTATTTATCAATAGGTATAGGTGGTTTAAAGTAATCTGGACAGTAGTTTGGATTATGAAGTATTACATGAATATAATAGTGTACGAAAAGCCTAAATCTAACTAAAATACATGGAAAAACAAATATCATGTGGGGTTATGTCAATTTAGAACATTACATTTAGCAGACGCTTTTATCCAAAGCGACTTACAATTGTTCAAACACCGACGGGCGCAGCCATCAGGAGCAATTAGGGGTTAAGTGTCTTGCTCAAGGACACTACAGCATGCTAGCAGGAGGAGCCTGGGATCCAACCAGCAACCTTTTAGATCACTAGACCACCAGCTCTACCGCCTGAGCTAGGCGGTATTTGATTCATTTACATTCTGGGAGCTGGCTGAATGAACCTGATGTGTGTAAAACTTTGAACTTTGATTATCTCAGAAACACAATTTGCCACACTCTTGTCATTAACAAGTCATAGCTTTAAAAATATTTGCTTGATTTGCACAAGTGACACCTTGTTTGGAAGCTCTGATTCTTCACTTTCAAATGAAAAAAGCCGGCAAATGACCCTAAAGTACGCGGTGCGTCACATATGGAGGATGATTTTCACCTGGACGGTCGCTTTAAAGGAAACAATCGCTCAGCATTGTTCAGCGCTGTTCAGCATCTCGGTCAGTGAACTGCGGTTCCCCATGTAATCTAACGGGAATATTTAACTTGATAGTTTAATATTTTTCTACTATTTATAAATCAAACTCGGTTTTTGAAAATACGTTGAGAGATTAAAAAAACACAAAGAAAAAAAAACATGAAAGCCGCCACATGACATTAAAGTACGCGGTGGTCACATATCGTAATAGTGTTGTAATAACATTGCATATAACTTCGTAATTAACATCAAAATAACTTCTACTCATCCATAGTTATCCATACCTGTATCCTTGTATACAGAATTATTCAAAGAAACAGAAATATCCCTTCCATTTTTATACTTACATTTATACCCACAGCCATACTGACAAAGCCTTTTAACTTCAATTGAATTTATTTATGTTTTTGTATATTCTGTATATTTTCATCAAATTGTTCCACTTTTTTATTTATTTTCTGGACTGGGTTCCATGTTTGAAAGTGAATGCTATCATGAAGTCACGTCCAGTGCTTGCAGTAACGGCACTTCTATGTTTTTGCTATGTTAAAAATCGCTCCAAAGTCACATCAGGTCAAGAGACAGCAGGAAGTGATGTTGCGTTCAATGGGAACTCGGAAATCTGTCATTCGAGTGTCTGGTCCCCATGTTAACATAACATAAAAACTACAGAGCAGTTCAAAACGACATTAGACATGTTTTAAAATCTATGCAAACAAGCATTTCACACTGTCGGTGTGCGCCATCATGTTGCCGTGACGTCAGATCAATTATGTGACAAAGGGGAGTACCGGCTAGGCCATAAAAAACAGTCAGCACTGGCATAATAGAAGTTGAATTACACACTGTACTGTACTGGAAATGCATAAACAGAGATTTTATTTTTTAAACTGGGGGAAAGTCACAGCGTTAATATCGTTATAGTTCCATATATCACTAAAGCGAGTCTTATTATGGGTTTAATGCACAACTCGTCAAAAAATCGCCAACTAATAAAAAAGTAAATAAAAACTTGCCCTCTCTAAGTTTTCAAACTCAAGCAGTCGGGGTTACACATGGTGACTTTATGCATATAGTAAAGACATATTAAAACTCCCAATTATAAAATATTTAGTTTTATGCCCGTCATAAATGGACATTCATTTTGTCCGTCGATGGAATTACAATCTTTACTGTCTCCTTCAAAAGTCTCTCATTTTAGGAGTCACAGGACTTCTTAAAGTGCCGTCCCAACAGTGTCAGCATCATTCAATTTGAGTTTACTCATAGCAATATTAATAATAATAATGATAATTACTGGATTTTCGGATGATGCTGACATGCCGACTGCTAAAGGATGACCTCCTAAAACACAGATTTTTTAGCATGTGTGAAGATTCTTTTATTTTTTTACTTAGACTAAAGGAAAATGGGGGGAGGACAAAATGCAGAACTGTTTAAATCTGGATTTACTTATCGTGCACCTTGACGCAGAACTACAAATTAAATTATCTGAGGCCGGTTTCACCAGCTTCTGCGTAACAGCAGAGTGCATACTACCAAGTCAGTGTTTCCCACTTTTTACAATAAAATACCTCAATCGCCCTAGATCACTCACTACCATGTTAGCCACTCAAAATGTCAAAAAATGTCTCAAAGAAATAGAACTGTGCCTATTATAACTATCATGGCCTACTCATAATTAGTGATGCAAGATTTGTGAACAATTCATGCAGAGTGAACCAATCTTTAATGAGTCGGGTCACTCCAGCAAAAGACAGAAAATAATTACTGAAGACTAAATTAAAGTCCAAGGAAAAAAAAAAAGTCAAGGCATTTGGCGTAATTCAGATTGAATGTTATTGATTTGAACTTTGCATTCCACCAAAATAGATAATTCAGATGTATATGATTCTTGTGAGAATTCCATTTACAACTCAGATCCGATCCGACTCTTCTGACTCTTGTTCATCGCCCAGGAAGTCCTGCCTCGCTAACCGTGTGTTACACCAATTGAACCAAACGAATAAAGAGTCGCTAAATTTAACAACTCTATTTTCTCTTCAAGAACTGAATCTCAAAAAAGAGACAATCCTCTCATCACTATTAATATTTCTGCCTTTAAATGTGAAACTTGATCTAGTTCTGATGAACACAGAGGTGCTGTTCTACTGGAACTGATGAATCAGACGAATTAGTGCCATGCAATTTGGATCTTGCAACACAAGAAATGGTTTCCATTATTTATGCATTTAAGTGGAATTTGAAACATCTTCAGGGGCACCACCTGGTGAGCTCTCACGGCACTCAAGAGGTTGAAAAACATTGCTGTTGCTAAGCCAACAGAGGAGGCCAGTAATCTTTTTTTAGAGACAAATAAACCCCACCCCCAAAAAGTGTAAAGTTTACACATAAAGTTTTCCTTAAAGCCCCCGTGGGAGAAGCCTCGGGGGGATTGCCCGGGGCCAGAGTTCCTCTATTTCGGCAACGGCTGAGAGTAATGGTCTAAAATGGAAGTAAAGTTTGGATGATGTTGTCCTCCACTCTGCCACCGCCTCCGGCCAGTCCACCCTTGGAGAGATCATTGGACAGCCATCTTTATTCTGTTTTATTTGTTGTTGTTTTTTTTTTTTTTTGGGGGGGGGGGGGGGGGGGGGGGGGTTCTGTTGGAGTCATTTTAAGAAGGAGATAGATAGAAATATAAAATGGGAATATATTAAATATAAAATCTATAATCAATTGTAGAATAACAAAGTAAAATAAATAGATAGGAAGCAGCTCACATAAAAAAGGCAATAATAACAATAACAACAACAACAACCAAAACCACAGCAGCAACAAAATGACAACAACCACAACAGCAAAACCACAAAAACAACCACAAAAGCAACAACAACCAGAACAACAACCACAAAAACAACAACGACAACAACAAAATAAAAAACAACCACAAAAACTACAACAAAAAACAATAGCAACAAAAACAACAAACAACACCAACAAAAAACAACTACAAAAAGCAACAACCACAACGACAAAAAATGACAACAACCACAGCACAAAAAACAACAACAACGACGACAACAAAAAAAAACCCAACCACGGCAATTTTTATTGATTTTGTTTCATCGTCCTTGATTGACTGAGAAAGAAAGAAAAATAGAAAGAAAGAAAGAAAGAAAGAAAGAAAGAAAGAAAGAAAGAAAGAACGAAAGAAAGGAAGGAAGGAAGGAACAAAGAAATGGCAGAGTCGATGTATAATGCAGGTCCAGCGTTTTGTGACCGGCGGGTATTCAAATTGTGTTTGTTTGTCGGGGTGAGAGCGAATCAGAGGCCTTTGCATGAAATAAATCAACTGTGCTTGTGATTGACTGTGCAGCTGTTCCTCCTCAGATCACTGGAGGTAAACTAGTGTATAATGGAAAAGGTTTGATATTGACAGCCATCCAATAAAAGCCAGGAATTCCCTCCAGGTTGATAAACAAGGAATCCCGTCGAGTGCCGCGCTGATTAAATATATAATGTCATAACAACGTCGGAGCTTTTCGCCGGAATACAGTTCCGGCGGAAAGCCGTCTCAGACACCTCCTTTTCCTCCTCTTTGTCCTCTTCCTCTTCTTCCTCTAAACCAGAGCTCCACAGCTTCAGAAGCTGAGAGCACCACATTTCAACACATACAAAGTTTGTGGACCATCCCACCACTTGGGGCAGTGTTTGTCACCAGTGGAACTCGACGAGTTGGTGCCGGAGGGTAGCCAGCTCAGTCAACCAAGCTTTGTTGACAAATAGTTCACACCTGGCAACCCCCCAACTCACTTGAAGCATAATTATGAATGAATCTGCATCCCGTGTTGTAAGTTTTTATTTGTTGCTCATATAATTATTATAATGATTTAAGATGTATCGCTTAAAAAACTCCGAAGCTGAAAAGTGTATTTCCCATATTTCACAGGAGCTAGGGTAGTTGATGCCACCTGCAGCCATGCATTGAGCTATCACAGGGAGCATGAGTTGTTGGAAGTTGTATGTCCCTAACTTATAAAACATCTTCATCAATATACAAAACAGCTTCAAGTGATCCTGCAGTTTTTTGGGGGAATTTTTGTGCGGCAGTTTTTGGAACCATCAACTTTGTATTTATTTGTGTTTTCATCGGCAGGTTGTGCATCAAAGCGGGGTGCGGTGCTGGCGTCTGGTTGCATTATCAGACTCTTCCTGCATAAGCAATCATCAAAACAGATAGTGGAGCCTCAAAAACAAAACATATAATCCATCAGGATGAGGGTGGTGGTCGGGGGGCGAAGTGATGACACCATCATCACTTCGCTCTCTTTCTTTTTCCCTCTCTCTATCTCCTTTTTCCTTTTTCTAAAAATGTGTTAATTAGTGCAGTGGAATCCAGAAGCAACACGACATTCACGGGATTGTTGCTTTGTCATTGCATCAGTCTGGGTGAAGTGTGTGGAGCATATATATTTATATATCCACATAAATATTTATATATATATATATATATATATATATATATATATATATATATATATATATATATATATATATAGATAGTATATACACACACACACAGTATATATGCTATATATATATACTGTGTGTGAGTGTTTGTTTGTGTGTGTTTGTTTATTGATTAATTCATGGCGCAGTGTCTCTGATCCCACTTCAGAGGGAAAACAAAGGGGCTGGTCCTGAAGTTGCTGTTGACACGTCGATGCTTTGACCGAACAAAACCTCTTGATGCCCCCCCCCCACCCCCCCTCCTCCTCCTCCTGCCCTCTATCTCATTCTCAGGGGTTCCCAAACCGTGGTCCTCAAAGAGGGGATGGCAGGGCGTCCAGCACAATTTCTTTTTTTATAAAAAATATATTTTGTCTTTTAAGCTCATTTAAAAATACAGTATATTCATTTTATTTTATATTTTAAATACAAACATATAAATACAGTCAAATCTAATATATATTTATATAGATATATAATAAATAATATTATCTATTATCTGTAACGTATATTTTAAATAAAATAAAATACAAATAAATCTACCATGAATAGGAAAACGATGGCCACAGCTTCACAACTGATTTATGAAAAGTGAAAATGCCATTAAATCTATTCTGACAAATACTATTTCGTGTTTCTGATTAACTACACAACTATATCATGGTATAAGACACAATAAATCATTTTCCTTGTTCATATATATTGGAATATCATTTTGGATGTTTTTGAGCATAAGGCCAAAGCAACAATATTTGAGCCTTAATTTCCACAGACTAAGTGAAACCGAGCCGTTTGTTTTGAACAAGGAGTTGGCTCCAGTGGTAGTGCTGGGTGTTTGTTAGGAACACCAACAAGGTGGACAAAGCCAAAAAAATTAAGGGGTTTTGCAGAAACTCACACACGCCCATTTTCATCCACAGGTAGCATTTCAGGAACCATGGACTTAGTTCTTGTTACATAGGGACTTAGGCTTTTTTCCACTTGGTTCAGAAATTGGTTCCACTTGAACAGTTCCAAGAAAGTCTGCGTAAGCGTGGTGGGGAACGGGAACCATTTGCAGCGTTTCTAGTACTAAACAATGCAGATTTAACATTCACTGCTTAATGGTCGGACTAAATTTCCCTCGCTTAATTTATGTTTTATAAAGGAAAACGGAAAGCCAAAACTGGATATGCGACAATGTGTGTCAAAATGATAACAAAACATCCAAGCACTTTCTTAGGGACTCGACTAAGGTTCCAGAAGGTTCCGGGAAAGGTTCCTAAACGGTTCCTCATTTTGTCTCTGTACCTTATAACATTTTGCTGATGATGGAGTAATTTTGATACGGAAAATGAAGAGTCAATCAGATATGTTTTCATTGCTGGAGGACTAAAGGTATTTAAACTATTATTCATTTTCATGGGAACTCCCCGGTCATCCCTTCAGGATCTCTTATGGTTTTAAAGCAGCAAGTACATAATTTATTGAAATTAAATGTGTTGTGCTTGAATTAATCAAAATCATGATCAGGGTATTGTCTTGATGGTTCCTGGTTTCCTCCTGTGATAGAAAAAGGACAGAGATCCTCAGGACTGGAAACCAAGTTTGTGGTTCCTGAAATGGTTCCTGCTGTGAAAAATGGGCCTATATTCCCATGTACCAGGAGCTTAGTTCCTGGTTCCCGTGGAGAAAGGGGGCCTAAGTTCCTAACCACCGGCAGCTAAGTCCAAGGTTCTTGAAATGGTTCCTGCGGTGGAAAAGGGGCCTAAGTTCTTAGGAACCAAGACCTAAGAACCAGTGTCTTTTGTAATGGACTGCTGCTGAAGTTACAATAACATTTTTAATACCGAGAGCTTGGGGATGAAAAACAAACCAAAATGTGAGGACAACTTGTGGGTAATTGTGTTCAATGATGATTACGACATCATCACTCCTGTTCGGCTCCCGCCATGATTGCCAGTTGCAGGTGTGAGGAACATCTGTTTGTCTGCGACACCGCTTGAAACGTGAGCCTTCGCCACGCCTCACCCCACTCGCGGAAGACTTTTCTTTTTTTTTTTTTTTCAAACGTCCAGTTGTTGTTGTTTTTTTCCTCCCACTTTATCTCATTCTCCACCTTGGTGAAACGGCGTCCAAGCAAATGCTAAATCATCGCAAGACTACGTGGCGTCCCGGCGGCGGCAGTGCAGTCCGTCCGGCTCAAACTCATACAATCTAACACGATAATGCTTTGTCGAAGCCACATAATGCAATCAACAAAGCTATTCACGAGGACAATTTTTGCACGTGGAAAAAGAAATCTGCATAATACTCATGGAAAATACAGTAATGCAATCACCATTCAGCAGTCAACATTTTTAAAAAGGAATCAAAATACTCCCCCTGCTCCCCTCCCCCTCCCACTCTCCCGCCACCGCTAAGAACCTCCACACAAACACGACAAACACACACTCCACTACACACAGTCTTTGATGTTGTTTATCGCAGCGGGTGCGTATGTACAGGTTTCTTTGTGCAGGATGTTGCTAAGCTCTATGCTCAATTGGAGGCAGGTGCAGCGTAAAGACCTAATCACATTTGCGGCTCATTACCCGGTGACTGTGTGCACATATTCGCCCCTCGGTGTCCTTATTAATCAAGCGCAGACAACCCCGAAACGCTCCTCTCCACTTTTCCGCATGACTCGCTCGCGGCAACAGTCGAGCAAACAGCAGCGAACCTGATGGGACCACCTGCCGCCGGCTGCCGCCCCAACACCTGCAACGCAAACGCTGCAAATCCCTCGATTGACCTCTACGCCGCCGCCAGTGGAGAAAAGTACCACTGCTCCTGTTTTGTGAGGGGAGAGGTTTGGCTCTTTTTTATTTATTATTTTGAGTCAATCAAAAAGTTTGACTGTTCGTTCATTCGTTCGATTCGGTCTGGGTAACAGCAGCCAGAAGGAGAGTCAGATTTAGCTCTGAATTGTGAATCATTTCATTTTGTTTCAATTGTTTATTTTGGTTGAATGTTAAATGTAAATAAGTCACATTCAATATAAGTTATGCCGAAGGACCAGACCTTGCTTTTTCCACATGTATTGAATCCTCAGTAATTATTTTCTGTTGGCGATTGGAAGATTCTCTCACTTTGTGTATCTCTCGCCCACTCACTGAGCTTGTTGGGCCGCGGGGTTTGAGGCACATGCGCGACTCTATTCATTAGCGAATCCAGAGTTGAGTCTCAGTGAATTCCTGTATGTCTGGCTGCAATTACTGAGTCCTGAGCCAAACAAACGGCTCGTTTAGTCGGAGTGACTCCCGACTCCAGAATTATTTAAATAATGTGTTTGCTATAAACAAGTCGTTTGCTACGACATATCGTTCGCTATGAAGAAATCATTTGCAAATCATGCATCACTACTAGATCGTCATAGTTTTTTCTGCAACTCGTCATTGCAATGAATTTCTACGTTCTGTCGTCTTGATATCTGCCCCTTCCCCCCAGTGTTTGGGTGTCAGCGGTCCCACCAATAAGAAGGGAGGAAGGATGATGGAAGGAAGGTTGTTGTTTTGCTGGGAGTGAAGCAAGAATTATACATTCCGTTTGGATTCTACAGGAGTTTCTCAGCATGTGGCATCAAGGCCCAGGCATACGGCCTTTTCATTTTATTCCCTCCAAACAAAAAACAAAACAAAATGATACACAGCCTTTCACTAATTAGTTCCTTTTCTGCGGATGAAGGTGTGCTAATTGGTTGAATCAACTGCTGTAGTATATAATTTTGAATGGAAATGAAACCTCCATTCTCTGGGACCTCCATCACACGACTCCCATTTTTTGGTAGGATGGAGTGAAAAGCAGCATTTTTTATTTTTCCTCTGCCTGTCATCGTTTTGTGTATAAATTAATTGTTAGATAAAAGAACAGTAGCCTACCTCTCCCATCAGGGTCACATGATCTAAATCTCAATTAGGGGAAGTGTGACGCACCCAAAGTTCATCCAGCCACTCTGTGCAGGGAATGCAAACTTCATCAAACGCTGTGCCTGACTTCCAGGGATCTAATTTGGGTGTAATTTGGGAGCCATATTTTAATGGCCCTGACGAGGGTCCGATGCGGCTCTGACCCCGGAGGACGTTGCTCCCTTGAAGTACATCGTCAGAAAAACAAAACGTCCAACGCGGCCGTGAAAGATTTAGAGCCGACTCGAGACAAAGTTTTAAATTTGCTTGGCCACGGTTCATGTTGCTGCTTTATTCCTCAAAGACTCAACGCATTAGCACATGCTTTCATGTTTTTACACATTAGATGCTTCTGATGCTGCAAAGGACTCATGGTATTTACAGCAGTGGAAAGTAACTGAAAGACAAGTAGCCTACTTTGTTACTGTATTTAACTACATTTTTCAAGTAGCCTATATGTACGGTAGTCAGTTTTGCAGTCCTTAGACTTTAGAATGTAAGTCCACTACTCCACTTTTTCTTAATATTTTGTACGTCGATGTGTGACTCTTTGAAATTGTTGCGTTACATAAAATTTTGACTCAACGACATTTCAAAGCAAATATCCACATATATTTTTATATTTCTATTTACATTGTTTTTTACAGTTGTTTCATGTTTCAGTTGCATTTATATTTATATTTGTAAATAACCACAATTCCACCAATACTACTGTATGTGTTTTTCTTCTCAATTATGCATATGCATTAGAAAACAATAACAATGAACAAGAAAAAAATGAAGAGTTGGCAAATGAGAATAATCCATAAAAATCTTAAAAATAATTGTGAGGGTGCGTACTGGTGCCAGGCCAGGGAATGAGGAAGAGGAGGCGAAATATCTCCGGTTGGCGTGTTATTGATTGGTCTTTTGAAAATCAAACGTAGGCTTGTGGGCCGAAAGAACAACTCAGGGTCTCCCAGGCCAATATATACATAGTTCATGCGTTATCACCAATTTCCGCTCTCCCGTGGTCTGTCCAAGAGCTTGCCTTTCGGGCAGAACTCGCACTGGGCGTCTCCTCTCTCAAGGCACACCAATCCTTACTGCGGGGACAACTTAACAATTATTCCTTCCTGTTTTGGGATCAGGCGAATAAGCGGAGTCCCTGCACCGCCTGTCTGCAGTGGCAGCTTGACCACGCCACCTTGGTCCATCACATATCTCTACCATCGCACTTAGGCCGGTCAACAGTCGACCACCCCCCCCCCCCCCCCAAACCCCCGGAGTGGGAGAGGAAGTCTGCTACGACCATCTGGGTATCCGGCCTGTGGATCACCCGGAAGTTGAAGGCCAGATACCACCGTGTGATCCGCACATTGGTGTCTTTCATTCGGTGGAGCCCTTGTAGTCGGGCGTGGTCCGAACAAAGGGTGAAGGCCCTACCCAGGAGGTAATTGCGGAGGGTGGTGACAGCCCACTTTATCGCTAAACATTATTTTTCTACAGTGCTGTTCTTCGTCTCCCGCTCTACCAGCTTGCGGCTGAGGTACAGCACCGGCTGGTCCACACCCTCGACCTCCTGGGACAGAATGGCTCTAAGCCCCCTGTCAGACGCATTTGTCTGCAGACAGAAAGGAAGGGAAAGTTAGGGGTATGCAGTACAAGCACAGAGTACACAGAGAGCTGCCTTTTATTTGACAAATGCCTGCTGGCACGGCTCTGACCACTGGACCAGATCTGGGGCACCTTTTCGAGTTAAGTCAGTCAAGGTGCTGGACAGTGCCACAAATTCCGGCACAAACCTCGTATAGTATCCGGCCAGCCCCAAAAACTGCTTTACCTCCTTCTTAGTCTTAGGTCTCAGCGTGTTTGCGACTGCGGCGGTCTTATCTACCTGCGGTCAGAGCAGGGCCCCCCCACCCAAGTGGTACCCCAAATACCTCCCTCCAACCGCACACTTCTTTGGGTTGGCGGTAAGCCCCACGCATCTTAGGGACACTAGCACTGCATCCACATGCTGCAGATGCTCCTCCCACGTATCACTATGAATAATAACATCTATCTAAATATGCAGTGGCAAATGCTGCATGCAGATGCAGGACACGGTCCATAAGTCTCTGAAAGGTCGCGGGGGCACTTTCACCCCCGGAGTCATCTCCACCTGGTGGAATATGAGGGGCGTATGGACGGGCAGGGGAGAGAACACATCAGCAAAGCACTGCTGCAGCACCGCAACGTCAGCGCTCTGGCCGGGAGAGAGATGGTCACTTAAAAGGGTCGTGGTGCGATCTGCTGGCTTTGGAACCTTTGGCCCCAACTCGTCCCTCTCAATCATCGCTGTTGGCAGTGCTACGGGCACACCTTCCCTCCATTGTTTTAGGTGGTAAATTTGGACAGACCCCCCCCCCCGTCTGTGTGTTTGACCTTATAATCGACCTCCCCCACGAGTCGTGTGACCATGAAGGGCCCTTGCCACTTTGCCAGTAATTTTGAGCTGGACGTAGGGAGTAGTACTAACACCTTGTCTCCAGGTGACAAGTGTCTTAACCGAGCCTCTCTGTCGTACAGAAGGTGCTGACATTCCTGGGACTGTAGCAAATTCTCCCGTGATTAGTGCCCTAATGCGTGTAGCTTTGCTCTCAGGTCCAGGACGTACTGGACCTCGTTTTGACTGGTGCTAGGACTTTCCTGCCAGTTTTCCTTAATCAGGTCAAGCACCCCACGAGGTCTCCTGCTGAATAGTAGCTCACTGGAAGACAAAATCCTGGCAGCTTTTAGGGACTAACAATTGTAAGCGCAGACTCCAGACACACTAACACGTCATCGATTTTATCTACCCGCTCAAAGGCCGAAGCGTATCCTCCTGCGATTGTTCCAGAGGAAAGTCCTCCATGGGATGGACTGGGGTTTCCGGGGAAGTTCCCACCTGGGACTCCCTCGGTAGTCCCGAGTCAGCACTGCCCAGGAAGGATCGGGGGGTGGAGCAGGGTAGGAGGTCTCCCTCTTGTGGTCGCCCTCCTCTGGCGGGTGAAGGACGGGAGGTGTGCCCCTCCTGGGGCCCCGAGGGAGGCTGGTGATGGCCGCCAGGTCCGCAGTGTGACTCCCACGCCGGGTTGAGGCGCGGGCCCCTTGGTGGTCCCTGACGGTCCTTCGGTAGGCCCCTCTTTGGTCCAGTGTTGTACGCCTCGCTGGCGTTGGCGTCGGCCTGCACGTGGTCCTCAGCAAGGGCTATGGTGGCTTGAAGCGGGGCTGGTCGGTGGCATCTTACCCAGCCAGTGGCGCAGGCCGGGATATTGTCCACAAACTGTTCAGTGGCCACCGCCTCCACGATCTGGTGCGGGGAGCGCTCCTCCGGTTGGAGCCACCACTGGGCCACGTCCAGGAACTGCTGGGCGTGCAGGAACGGCCGGCCCGCGGGTGTCATAGCGAAGTGACCAGAGGCGCAGGCGGTGGCCCTCAGGTGTCCTCTGTACCTGTTCCATCACCGCCCTCTGGATGACAGCGTATCTCATCCGCTGCTCCGCCGGTAGGGCATGCGCCGCCAGCTGGGCTTCTCCCGAGAGGAGAGGAATGAGCCGCCACGCCTGTTTCCGGTCCGTCCAACCGGCCGCCTCGGCCATCTGATTGAGTGCACTCCCAGAGGAGGATCTGCTGGGCTAACTAACCGCAGCCTTAACCATATGCTTTTTCCCCTCATAGCAAATTTCAAGCCGCACTATCAGATATGTATGAATATCCCCATGCACACAACAAATATCCACCCAGGATGCCTCTACCAAAGCCCTGTGTCAAACCAGGTGTTGCTGAATCATTGTCTGCGAGCAGCCCTAGTCCAGCAAAGCCTGATGTCTACCCCTTTGTAACCTTACAGGCACACGGTAGGCCCCCCATCATCTTCTGTAGCGGTGGACGGGGGGCCCAGCGGTCTTTCCTCGCCGGGTCTGGTGCGCTACCGCAGGAGGACCTGGATGGCCTGCTGGTTTTCCCAGCGCACCCCCTGCTCCTGCTCACGGACCCTCGCCATCTCCTGGGATTGCAGGGCTGGTTGCTCCTACATTGTGGTGAGGGCCGCCACCATCTGTTCCAGGGGGGAACAGATGGTGGTAATCACCACTTTCCGCTCTCTTGTGGTCTATCCAACAGCTTGCCTTTCAGGCGGAACTCGCCCTGGTCGTCTCGTCTCTCAGGCCCACTGATCCTTACTGCGGAGACAACAAAACTATTATTCCTTTCTGTTTTGGGATCAAGCGAATCAGCGGAGTCCTTCAGTTGATTTGCCTGATCCACAGCAGCTGAGCGGCCCCGGGATGGAAGCCTGCACTGCCTGTCTGCAGCGGTGGCTTGACCACGCACCTTCCACAACAATAATATACAATAAAAAATTACAATTACAAGTAATCATAAAATAATTAATAAGAAGAACTATGCAATAAACAAGAAATAATTCAAGAAAAAAATGGGCTATGATAAATCAGCGATAAAATAAAAAAACACGCAATAAATGTGATTGTGGGGAGAAGCGGCCAGAAGCGGCCAAAACCTCATTGTACCGACAGTATAATATGAAACTGAATCTTTAATTAATCTGCAGCTGCGCATGTACAGCGGAGGCTCTAACACGTTAAATGGCAACCGGATTAAAAACAGGGGGAAAAAACAAAAGCAGGACCAAAGGGAAAGTGTCCCAGGAGGAGACATGGTTGTCTCATCCTTTATCTAAGTCGGATGTCGTTGTTCCTCCCTGTTATCTCACATGCGCGCCGTGTTTTTCGGGGCCCCTGAGATGCAGGGGGGCCCCAGAGACGCTGCTCTGGACGTGAAGTCCGGTTTAAAAATGAGGAAACAGAGAAAACAGACTCTCAGAGGGATCGGCTGAGAGACAAGAGTATAATAGAATAAATGGGTTTAAGAGATGAAATTTTCAATTATATGAATATCACGTGAAGGTCATGAGGAGAGAGAGAATTGTACCTTGAGAGAGAGAAATATGGGATAAATGTCTTCTTCTCTCAATTTTCTCATTCTAGTTACTCAATTCAAATTAGCTTTTTGGCATGACACAAATTCTTACTGAATATAGCCCAAGCTTAACGAGATATGTATGTGATAATTATAATATTACACATGACATATGATGAAGTAAAGAAATTAAGACAAAAATGAAAGAAGTAAATACTGTATTTCCTCAAATAGTGCACCAGGTCTTTCTTGGAAACAGGCTAATATTAGAAGCAGGCTTTTATATCTTATTCCCTCTGTTTAGTAGGTATATTTGATCATATTTTATGATCAAATATCATATATCATCATATATATGTGACATAGATGACATATATGACTATCATATCTATATATCATATATAGATATGATAGTCACACTTGCAGTGTCCGCTGATGGGAGAATTAAGAGTTTTGCAAGTTCCCCTTGAATGCACTACTTCCTGCATGGAGCGCTCAGAGCAGGGCATTTGCCCCAAGAAGCGATCTTTGATCTGCGACCCAGCAGTAGCACATGGAGTAAATTAAATAAATCTACAATAAAAAACAGCTCCCATTAGTTTTTCCCTGTATTTGGGGCAGGGTTTAATTTGTTTGTGTAGATGCCCATCATTTATTAGAGGCGTGGTTTTATTTGACTACCAGTTTATTTGAGGAAATATGGTATAAGATATTGAATAAATTATACATCAATTTGAAAAATAACAACATTTTGGGTAATTGAGTCAATAATAATAATTATAATAATTATAACAAGAACAAAAAGAAGACATGGTAAAATCGACAAAAAATACAAAAAACAAGGAAAACAAAAAGACAAGGAAAACACAGCAATGGTATGGCGTCCCACAGGGCTCCTGCTCGGGCTAGGTTTCATTTGAAAAATATAAAGTATTTGAATATTATTTGACCCAGCAGAAGCCTCAGGAACCTTGAGGAGGCCTCCTACCATCCTTCCTTCCACTCCATTAGTCTCTCTCTCTCTCTCTCTCTCTCTCTCTCTCTCTCTCTATCTCTCTCTCTCTCTCTCTCTATCCATCAATCAGGATTCATTCTTATTCAAATTGCAGTGTGGCTGCTCATAAACACAGCATTAGATTATGCAAATGAGCGGGCCGCATCTATTCTCATTTAATTCCTATCGGTAAAGTCATTTAATTTAAACAAGTATAAATATAGAAACGCTGCTGCATCAGGTGTTTATGGTGAAGGGTATTGTGTAAATTTAGCCGGGAAAACTGAATAATAATTACCTCAGTTTGACGATGTGCTTGCAATCACCAATCACTAAACACTTCATTAGGGCGTTGATTTGCCTTTTAAGTGTGTGGGACAGAGGACACCTGACCGGAGGCGTAGCCCTGGGAATATTCTGTCTGTCATTCAAGACACTCAAGAACCAAATTCTGCTGTGGTTGGGTTTGAATCGACAATAGACTATAGAGCAACCTTTGATTGAATATTTTAAGTCCACCCAAAATTACCAACATTTCAATAAATACACAAGTTTTATTTTTTCTCTGTCATAATCATATTTGGTTAAATAGCATTTACTACAGGAACATGACCACCAACGATCTGCTAGGGCTCTGTGAACTGAGTCTACCCCATGAATAAAATAAAAAGATGAGGACAATCACGAAGATGCCGGCCAATTTTAGCCGATCTATGTACAGTTTTACTGTATGTATCTTCTTTTTCTTTTGGCTGCTCCCGTTAGGGGTCGCCGCAGCAGATCATCTGCCTCCAATAGCTTCTGTTCTGGAGAATGAATTCCGCCTGCATGTCCTCCCTCACCACATCCATAAACCTTCTCTTTGGCCTTCCTCTTTTCCTCTTGCCTGGCAGCTCCATCCTCAGCATCCTTCTCCCAATGTAACTCTCATCTCTCCTACACACGTGTCCAAACCACCTCCATCTGGCCTCTCTCACTTTTTCACCAAACTGTCCAACCTGAGCTGTCCCTCTAATGTCCTCATTCTTAATCCTGTCCATCCTTGTCACTCCCAATGAAAATCTCAACATCCTCAACTCTGCCACCTCCAGTTCAGCTACCTGCCTTTTTGACAGAGCCACAGACAGATGATCCTGCACTTTGGCCCCATGTAGAGTTTGGAAACACATGGATATTTGATCCTGAAAGACCCCCAACTCCATGAGAAGTAACCCAAGTTACATATCTAATCTACAGTTTATGACAGATTTATTTCAACAAAATATACGTTCTTTAAGATATAGACATTGAAAGCCGGAAGAGTTCACTGTGTCTGACGTCAAATGTCAAATGACGTCAGACTTGTGTGTTTGCACTCGATGCTCTGTAGAGTTTTGTTGGATTTATTTGTGTTGTTGCTGCTTTGTGGTGCTGAAATAACTCCAATCTCACAAGGTTTTCTTTTTTTTTTTTTTTTTCCATTGCTGGACTCTGTGGTTGCAAAGCTTAACACTGTTGTCAGGGAAACATGATTGTTGGTTGCTGCATGTTTCCTTGACCTCATTTAATCTGTAGCCTTGCTGTCATGTGGCACTCCACATGTGTACGGTCTATCCATCTCTTTTGCTTTTTATTTTAGCCATATTTTATTTCCATATTCCTTGGCAAGTGGGGCGTACAAAGTAAAGGATTTGTATGCCGCTGCATCCGAGAGAGAGTTAATCTGCTGGGTGGAGT
The DNA here is from genome assembly GCF_960531495.2 of Zeus faber. Classification (NCBI taxonomy): domain Eukaryota; kingdom Metazoa; phylum Chordata; class Actinopteri; order Zeiformes; family Zeidae; genus Zeus; species Zeus faber. The sequence continues at coordinate 23,191,922 of NC_137206.1, read as the reverse complement.
TCCAATTCCCAACCTGAGATGCCTGTCTTTAATATTCATCAAAAACAACTTACAATCCCCCAACATTAAGCTGACCTGCGCAACATCCTGAGCAATGCTGATCATCAACCATGTTCGTCTTTTTCGATGTTTGAATTCACAACTAACCCTCCCAGCACACACGCAAAATGACACATTTATTTAAAGCAACTGGGAAGAGCCTCCCCACGTCTCATCATCATCGTCATCGTCATCATCATAATCACTATCATCCTTGACAAAAAAAATCATTTCCAGAAGGTATCCAAGTGTGCATGCCGTAGATATTAGTGTAGATATTGTGAACATGATGATTTTGTATGATTTTGTATCGGGTGTTCTTTAATTGAGGCTCTGCAGCTGCAAAAACACTCCAAGCCCAAAGCCCCAAGCCCCAGAAAACTCTGGACCTGCAGAAAAGTTTGGACTTGCCGGTGGTAGCTGAGGACAAGTGGCAGCCACTGAGGACAACGTGTTGCACTGGCGGCGTATTGAAAGTACCAGTGGGATTAGGTTATAACAATATAATGTATCCAGCATTGCATAAAAAAAGCATCATTTATCATTCAACATCAGAGTTGCATATTTTCTCATGGCGTTCCACAGCGTAGCTTCGTACGATCGTCAGCCTGCTGGGGTGTTCTCGTACCAGGTGGGTATTTACCTCTGTGAATTAACCTTTCTGAGCGGCTGCAGGGGAGGCAGTGCTATGGCGGGGTCCAACTACAAAGCAGGTCATTAGCATGATTAGCAGGGATGCTAAGGCTGACCAACCTCCACCTGCCCAAGCTCCTTTATTATTGTTACATCGTCCAGAGAAAGATGAAAGATTAAAGACCTTGGACAGCTGAAGAGTTTCAAACAGTGTACTGAACCTGGATTCATATAGAAACAATAATATAGAAACAAGAATGTCTACTTTGACTTGGAAATCAGCCCCAAACTGCCGTCCTAGAGAAAGTTCTGAGAGGTTTCATCAGTTTATTATTCAAGTAACTCTAACATTCTTAGCTGGGTTATTGATGGAGCTAATTAAACACCGTTCTATGGATAAACAGTGGAAAAATGAATGCAATTTACAGAAGCTTTTTGCTCGAGCCGCTATCTATTCCTTTTTGGGAGGAACTGTTAATGTTTTATTAGTTCTCTCGAAGGTAAGATGAAATTGAATTTTTCTTCTTTTTTTTTAAGGTGTATGAATAAAACATGGCTGATACCTTTTGTGGCTGTTGGTAGCAGTGTCCAGAATGTTTGATTGACTTTATATTGAGAATCACTCTATCAAGCCATGACTATTTAGCACCGAACCGCCGTCGAATATAAATGAGATGGACGCCCGTAGAGGAGGCAGCGCCGGGTGGTTCTTTTTGTGAAAAAATGTACAAAATTAGATGCAAATGGTGTGAAGGAAATGCTGCATTTTAATATGCCCCACTTCCACGCCATACACCCTCGGTGGTGGTGGTGCCAGTGGTGTTGGTGCTGGTGGGGAAAAGAGGGAGCGCAAACCAAGTTTAGACCAAAAATTGGGACTCAATTAGATGAGTCAGACGCATGGTCTGCTGGACGACAGGAACTGGCGTCAGGAAACGGCAGGAAATAATACCTTCATTTCAGCTCTGTTATATGCCTCTGCCTCCACCCAATATAACACCAGAGGGCTGCAGAACGACAGGAAATTACCCTTTCAGTTCAGTTCTACACCTCCATGATGCCTTCTTCCCAGAATTGCCAGGGGTATGATAATTGTCGTATTTGTCCGATACTTTCAACCACTGTATGATATCCGATCAATGATTCCAAAATAGCCTAAATGCACCATAGTTTCCCCATTTCGATAAACCCACAATGAAAGGCTGTTTGTGATTTGTTTGAGAGCAATGGTGACTTAGCTTCCCAGTGCTGGTTCCCGATCAGTGAATTCACCTTTATCTCAAATGCTTGATCCTGGATCTACTGTGGAATCAGTGGAATTACTAAAATACAACCAATTACAGTCCGGAGTCAAGGTTCCGTGTATGTTTGCTGATGGATTGTGATTGTATAGCACCATGGGGCGGTGATACTGCAAATTCATATGTACTCAGAGTAATGTGAAAATGGCTTTGTTACCGTACTTAGTGACATAGTTTTACCATTCAGTGTAGTATTCAAGCCCCTTCCCAGCTCTTTATATGTTATATACGACAGTTGCTTAGAATATGCCAATTTCAAAGAACGATATTGCTATATGTATAACACTGCTCCTTCTTCACCGACCTCACTCACAACAGAGGATGAGGTGGGAAGGCGGAGTTTGGACAGTAAGATCCTCGCAATTAGAAAGTCAGTGTTCAGGGAGGACGTCCAATCAGATCGTTCCTCAGCAGAATGGAACGCCATGTCATTTAACCAAGTCAGTTTATTCACAACGCATATTCAAACCGCCAGCGTTGGATAGGAACACAGATATAATGCATGTAGAACATCAAAACTCTATTTGAGCCGAGGAGAAAGGGTTTCAGCAGAGTTTGGGGGCGGAGCTAATATGGCGGGCGAAGCTAAATACACGATCACTCTTTCGATTTAATCCTTTAGTCCATTAAAGCGCAAGGAAACAAAAGAGTAAAACCTTCAAATCTACTCTGACATTCGTGATATGGATGATATGATGATGTGAATATCTTACCGATGTGCGTTGGAAATTGTTCTGACGAGAAGCAAGGACTTGTGGACCATTCGTTTGTTGCGAACGACTCGTGGGTCGGAGGAAACTCTGGCAAAAGAGTCGTTAATTTGCAGCTCGGCCAGCAGACACTGAATTGAACTGAACTGAGACTCGATTCTTCTTTGGGCCAGTGAGAGAGAGAGAGATAGAGAGAGAGAGAGAGAGAGAGAGAGAGAGAGAGAGCAAGTGAGTGAATCTATGAATCATTTGGCATATCTCATAGTGAACTAGACTGATTCACACTTTGCATTGCATCAACAATATATTTTTCAGCGCCGAACGGACTCTTCTGGCAAATGAAAGGTTGGGACTTAATTTTTCTTACTGAGTCAGTCGTAAAGAGCCGAATCTTTAAAGAGGAGTCAAACCTTTCATCACGAGTTGTGACCACAATCACAACCTGCAGGTATCACAATCATAACGCTGCTTCACACCTGCCTCGCTGTCGCCTCGGAGCCCTCTCCCACCCCCTCTCGGCGTGCCGCAACAAAATCATGATCCTGTGGTCCATGACAGACGTATGGCGCGCCCCGCCATGGGGGGTAGGCGCATCGGCACTTTGTTTACTTTGCACCCGGAGTTGGGTGTAAGCGATCTGCCATCTGTGGAGCTCCTCGTGCAGGCTGCTGGAGGAGGACCAGCGCCAAGCAGGGCTCAGATGTCCAACACCCCTCCCCACCCGCCCCCACCCCCGCCCCTCACTCCATCCAGACTCTTATTAGTGTCATGGAGGCCGCCGTCCTCCAGCTGTGGGGAGTCTCTGGCCAGGTGGGGGAGACGGGATATCAATTTGTTTGTGCTCGTAATGTCAGCGCTAATCTGTGATCCGGGAGCGCCGCCGCTCTTGTTATGTTTCGGCGGCGAGATGTTTGTTTAATTCGGCTCTCGTAGAGGAGAGGAGGACGGAAGCATTCGGATGCAAACACATTTTGATCAATCAATTTCTGAATTTACTTGAAAAAAGGAATGTCGATAGTTTGTTTGGAAGGTAGGCGACCACTTTTTGGCTAAATGACATGATAGTCGCAAATGAATTGAGCTATTACACACATCAGCTGTAACACACATCAAATGGATAGTGATTGGGTAGTGATTCTCATTATGTATAAAATGTTGATATATTGATATAGAATCATATCGTGAGCCGTCACTGCGATATTGGATCAAATTAATATTGAATCGAATCGTGAGCCTTAATTTGTATCGTGATCGAAATTGAATCGTGAAATTGATGATTTGTGGATAAGACTGAACATTATTAATGCACAACAAATGGTATATTGAAAAGTTGACAGCAATTCTCATCATGTATAAAATTTATAAAATGTTGATATATGCATATAGAATCGAATTGTGAGCCGTCTCATCAATATGGAATTGAATCTAAGTGATTACTTTATGTATCAAAATCCAATCGTGTATCAAAATGTTTAATTTGTGTATTCGACTGACTTTATTCTGTGAAATGTTTTTGGGAGCAATTCTCCTCATGTATAAAATGTCAATATAGAGATATAGAATTGTATCATGAGACGTCTCATCAATATTGAATTGAATACTGAATTGAAATGCGAGCCTTAGTTTGTAACACAATCCAAATTTAATTATGAGATCCTGCCTTATACCCAACGCTTACTGAACAATAACATTTTTCCAAGAAGAAAATGTACTGTACTCATCATACTTATATTGTATTACGATTTGTATCGTAATAAATACAGATTTAATCGATATCAAATCAATATCAAAGAAAGCCTCTTTGAATCGCAATCAAATCTGGCATCAATATGTATAATTTGTGTATTTCACTGAATTTGTAGGTATCAAATCGTATCGTGAGCGATCTCATCAACATCGGATTTAATCAATATTGAATTGAGTTGTGACCAAGTAACAAAATTGAATCAAAGCGTGCGATCCCGCCCAACACCCATGCAATGGGATGCAATAGTTCCATTTTTACAAGGGAAAGAAACTTTACTGTACTTCTAATACTCGTAAATGTATTATGATTTGTATCGTAATAAATACAGATTGAATCGATAACAATCGTGACTCAAATAGAATCAAATCCAATCTCTAGATCCTGCTATGAAACTATGAAACTTCCTTCCGTCCATGTTTTTCCTTGAAACAGATGAATTAATGAAGACCTTCAGCCACAAAACTAGAATGTAAACAGAACAAACTTTAAGGTTGCAACTGGCTGGTAGTGGAACCGAGTCTCTCTGATGGCGTTCGAATCCCCTGTGACAAGTCGTACTTTCTGTACAGTATCAAAGCGAAATGCAAATAAACTGAATTGCCGTGACGAGACCGGACACGCTGCCGTATCAAACCGTAATGTTTAAAAAAAAAACATGATCTATTCAAACAGTTCTAGATCAATGCCTATTCTGTTTGTGCTTTGATCTTGGCCTTTATATGATGATAAATTAAGAATGTAATCAGTAAATGCGTGGTGCATAACAAAGCAGTCCTTGAGAAAATAAAAATAAAAAAGCATATGAATTATATTGGGTTCATTAGCCTGATTCTACTTCCCTCGCTCCCTCTAGAAGTTTCTTTCGACATATTCCATCTCTAGATTTAAACTCCAATTTTTCTATTTTATTTTTTTCCCCAAAGTGAAAACGGCGACTCATTATCTAAATAATGATTAATGTCCAATGCCGAGACAGCTTGTTTGTATCAATATACGCTGTCAGACAGATTTTTTTATTTTTAATATTACTATTTTTTTTTTCGTCCCAGGTGCACAACACATGGTGCATTGGAAATAGATTCTTGTCAAGGGGGAAACATTTTTTGAAAATAGCTGCCAGACAAGCTGTCAACTTTAATATGTCCTGGTCCGTCTCTCGTATTACCTGGAAAAAAGCGTAGCGATGTAGAACCATGTAAAACGTCTGACAGAGAAGGACTGGGCGGACATTTTATTAGCCGTGTGTCATCAGCATAAAATCGTGTTTTGCTGATGGCTTATTATTGAAAAAATACAACATTTAAAAAGTTGCTGTTGCCGTGCTGCGTGACAATTATACTACAGCTCTTTATTAATCGAAAGAAAAATTGCATTGTTTATTTTTATTATTGTTATTATTAGTTTTAAAAGAATGAGATGTACTGAATTGGGATCAGTACAACACAATGATTTTTACCCCTTTTCAACGCAGGGGATGGATAATACGGGGAAAAACAAATTACAGAGCCCACACATCCGACTAGAAGAGATGGAGGAAAGTGATTTTCTTCCTGTAATGCAGGATGGCTCGGCAGATTAATAATGGAATGACAAACGCGGAGGCTTATGCTGTTGCTATGCGCGGCTGTTTGCTGCACCGCCTTATTTGTCGTGCTGATCGGGCGGAGCCGGCAGTGTCGTCGGCTAAACTCGGATCACTGGGGCCCGCCTTCCCCCGCTTTTTTCCCGGGGAGCATCCCAAAACACACGGTTATTTATACTTGCACCCTTCCCGGCTGCTCCCTCACGCCTTACGGATACGAGTGGTGGTGAATTAAATTGAAGCAGCCGAGCTGCTTTGGTGTCGTCACCAAAACAACCATTCGCACTTTGCCAAAACCCCGGATTCGAACACAACTGGGGCCTTTGCATGTTCTCCCCGTGGTCGCATGGCTTTCTTCCCACCCCTCAAGACATGTGTGTTAGGGTTGGACACTCCAGCTGATGCCCTTGACCAAGGCTTTGGTCAAAAACCGGCGTTGGTCCCTGGGTGTCATGCTGTGGCCGACAACTCTTCCTAAATGGTTAAGATGGGTTAAACACAGTGGACTCACCGCCACCCCCTGGCGATTAATAACGTATGTAATCTATTTTCTTCTCCACCCACATCCACCCAGCATCCAATCATGTTTGTTGTACCAGGCCTGGTCTTTGTGAGTAATTGCTTATTTGTTGTCCACCCTGTACACGCGGTGGCACAGTTCGATTTGTAAAAAAGCCCCGCCGTGCTCGAATGGGGAAAAAATAAGTCGAAGAAAAGCTGAGAATATTTCCAAGGAGCGCACCATCACACAGGCCTTTCATGTATCCAACCAAAATGTCTGGTCAGTGAACAACCTCAAAGGCCAGCACCAGAATAAAATACCGACAAGAATCATCTGAAGGCTTTAAGAACATGCACTTAAAGCGAAACTTGACACGCTGTCATAGCTCATATGCAAACCCGCCCCTTGCCATCCAATAGCTGGCCTCGCCATGGCAAGTGTTTTGTAGAGCTTCTTGACGCCTTGACCGCTTAGTCTGGTCCCAAAATGTCCGTCCAAGAAGCAGCCAAACCTGATCAGATAGTGAAATTCAATCCAAACCGTTGATCTGGAACCGCTGACGCTTCAAGGCCGCCGCCGCCTCCAGAGCGCCGTGGAAACATCGGGAGCAAAGCTTCGATAACCCGCGGGTCGACACCGTGACAGCCTTTATGCTTCAACGTCTACATTGTGAAACCATATCATATCCCAAATTAAGAATTAGGAATCTTTATTTGTCACATGACCACACTACAACACATGCATACATACAGTATATATATATCCACACACACACACACACATTTTGGGGTTGTGGCCAATGTGGCCTCTGCATTTTCCCATCCTGGCTTGTCCTTCCTCCCAGGGGGCAGCCAGGAGCAGTGGGCAGAATTCGTGGGACGCGCCCGGGGACCAAGTGCACCAGTGTAATGCACTGCGCCGCCGTGCCACAAATAAGAAAGGATGTATGTTTTTGAATCATTTCGTCATCTTTTTTTTTGGTTCGCTCTTCGCCAAACTCCTGTTCCCCGTGCTTGAGTCAGGTGCACAGCGGCGGGGTTCTCTCCTCGTGAGGCGCTCAAAGGTGGCGTGAACCTGCAAAGGCATCCTTCCGTGATTACTTTGACCTTTCCCTGCGATTGAATTAGGTTTTGGCAACAGTTCGCCCTCATGGGGTAATGCCATTATGTTTCCAAATTTAATTGTACAGCTACGTAATAGTTTCATGATACATGCCTTCAAGCAAGTCCACCAGGAAGTCTGGAAGCTTCTATCTGACCTCCATATACACGTAAGCCCCCGGGACCTCGGCCTGGTCCTGGTTCTGGCTTTGCTGACGGATGCCTGGCGCTGATCCTTTTTTAAATATGTTTTTGGCGTCATGTGTATATATATATATATATATATATAATTATTTTTTATTTTTATTTTTTTAAAGGTTGCACAGTATTCAACATCGTTTTGTCTCGCGTGCGTCCATGGGAGACGTTCTGGGCTTAGTTCGTAGCATTCTGAAGATAATCTAGCTTGAAAGATCCTCACACCACGCCTTCCGTGGACTGGAGGCCGTGTAGACTGGTCGCAAACAAATCGTAAACAAGCGCCAATGCGTCATCGTTACATGAAACGGAGATGTACTGGTGTTGGTGGTTTTTTGGGTTTTTGGGTTTTTTTTGGCTGGCTTTTAGTAAGACCGAGCCCGAGACTGCGTTTTAGGAGGACGCGGCTCGGATTTCCTCTTCACGCCGGAATTAGCGCGACTAATCTGCGAGGAGAAGGGAAGCCGCGCATTCATGTCGTTTTTTTTTTTACAAAGTTGCCAGGTCTTTCCTTTGCTTTCGGTGAAGGTTTTTCTTGTTGCTTTCAGCCGGCGTGATACATCCCGGAGTATCAGAATCAGACACTCGCACGCCCCCGTCCCCCCACCCCGTCGAAAAACACTGGCTTAACTGAATGCAGCGTGGCGGTTCAACATTTAAATTCCCGGCTGCGTTTTTCTGTGCGAGGATACGGAGATTTTCCGCAGGCGACCCCGACACACTTTGATGCGCCGACCCCTGGTTCCCATTGAAGCCGCCGCCTATTCACTCCTCCTTTCGTAACGTCCATCACGCTTACTGTGGCAACACTGGAATTCCTAGAAATATTGTTGCTGCAGATTTTGGCCGGGGGGCAGGGCGGTACTTATTCATGTCAGGTGGAATGCAGTACACCGTGGATAAAGGTACGTATCAGCAAGTGTTTAACTCAAAAACAGGTTCTGAATCCCCTTTCTACTCGTTCTAAATGATTAAAGACAGTCGTTTTTTGGCTGTAGATGTAATCAGCATCTAACACGACATCAATTATATAAAAAGAAAGTCTTGTCTTTGAAAGCACAGCTTGAGCCTCGCTGCTCGCCAACAAGAGATTTGAAGGTCAGCGCTCGCCGGGTCGAAGGTCAAACTTTGGGCACGGGGATTCTGGGTGAATTTCCAGTGGATAAGAAATCGGTTGCCAGCTTTGGCTGTCGACTTTTCCTCCCTCCGTAGGAAATTCATGCCCAAAAACCTGCATCGAGTGTCTTTTTTGGCACTGATGAAGTGCCTTAATACTGCTCTAGGCATTTTTTTTCATCAAGTTTGTCATGTTTTTTTCTTTTCCTAATTTAGTGACTTGAAGGGAAGCGAAGGTTTAGAAAATGCTGCAAATAACCTATTCAGATACTCAGCGAACATCTGAAATGGTCACAGTTAAATCAAAAATGCTGATTCAGGGATTCCAAACCGAACACTAAAATTACATTTGCATATTGCATGAAGTATTTATGAAAAATGGAAATATTTTCCTGAACGTTACTGGTTTCATAGTTTTGCATTCATGCAATAGAATGATCAGAAAATTAATATACTATTTATATACTGTATGCTGTATATTATTTAACATTAAGTAGTCCATTTGGAAACAGCCAGTGTGCTGTGCTGTATAGAAATTAAAAAGGTAGAATTCGTGTTAGTTAGATAACAATAGTAATAGGTAATAGGAAGGAGTAATAGGAATAAAAGTAGAAAAATGAACATTGCAATCTCTTAATTTACCAAACAATTAAACTGAAATGTTGAAACAAATGAACAAAAAATGTTAATATACAATCACCTTTTGATAAACAATAAACAATATAAACCTAAAAAGTAAGAAAAGGGTACCAAAATGACACAAAAAAATAAATAAGATAAATAAAATATATTTGCTTGTACAGAAAATATAAGCAAAGGGAGACACTTTTAACAGAGATGCAAATGCATGCACATTATTTTGAAATTAAATTACAGACATTGGAAACAACAAGCAGACAGAATGACACATGCTATGTTTGTGTGTTTGAGCGTGCGTGTGTATGAGTGTGCGTGCGTGCGTGTGTGTATGGCCGTCAGTGGTGCGCGTGTGTATGTAATAGCGGTTTGGCACAGCGTGTGATTGGCTCCGGATAGAATCTTGTGGAATCGTGTAGAACAGGCGGCCGCTCGTCTTTCTTTCAAAACGCTGTTCAAAAAAGAAATCAATGTTGTGATGATGGTTTAGTGTTTCCTGTTCAACACAACCAACCTGCACCCGGTCCCAGTCTAATACTGATACTACCACTGTCTCAGTCGGGTGGGTGGTCTTCCCTTTCACCCAATAATAAAAATAATACGATTATAAATAATAATAATAATAATAATAATAATAATAATAATTATTATTATTATTATTATTATTATTATTATGATTATTATTACAAAATATATATTATTAAGACATTTACATAAAAAGATGTAGAGTAGAATAGAGTAGAATAAACAATTAATTGAATACTCTTCATGTATAGCCAATCTCACTGCTTCTCTTAAAATGTTTAATGATAATAAGAAAAATATTATCATAATAATTTACATATTATTATTATAAATACATATTCAGCATATATATACGTGTGTGTGTGTTTATAATAATAATATAATTTACACATACATACATAGTACATAAACACATAAACACACACTATATATATGTATATACAGTATATATGTATATTCTGTATGTATGAAATTTACATATATACATATACTGTATAGTCAAACTCTTAGTCCTGATCATGAATAACTAACTACAATGCTAATGATATTAATTAATAAATAGATAAACATATTAATAAATATATTGTAAATATATTCTTCATATATATCTTTAGTTACAGGCCGTTTCGACCGTGCAAAAAAAATTCAAAATTGAGGATGATGGCCATACTCTGCTAATAATGACTACATGACAAAAATAAAATTGCTATTTCTCATTTCTATATTTTTGTTTCATTGCATTTGAGATAGTTGCTAATGACATAATACAGTATACTGAATATACTATATGTTTGTATTTATATATCATTGTATGTGTGAATATCTATATATGTATTTATTAAAAAATAAAATCTATAACCCTATTTATTGCTCCATGTACTGCATATAACTAGGTGTATATAACATATGTCATATGTCAACATATACATATGTCATATACATATAACATATACATATGTCTATGTACATATACAAAAGCCAAGAAAATAAAAAGAAAACAGCCAGTGCTCCACATCTACTGGGGTAATGTTAGTGTGTTTATACATTATCTGCAGTCTAATCTAAGCGTCATTTATCTACATTGCCTTGGTTGAGATATGTTTTCCCAGGAGGCCCCTCTCTCTTTTTGGATTTCCTCACAGTGGGAATCTTACTGTACATTCACCTTTTTTCCTGCGACTACAAACCACAGAGTTGGAGATTAAAACCTTTAAGGACCAGAATGTGTTGGGCTGACAGAGATTATTCCCCGTCTAGGTTTTCTCTTTAAGGCTTATATGGTTAGACAAATCCTTAGGGGCACCCAAAACAAGTCTGCGGGCCAAATCTTAATCCTTGGGAACCTAGTCTACATTAAAATTAGCATTTATATTGTGTGGCGATGTGAACATTATCCTGTCGGAAGAAGCAGGAAACTGACGTTGGGCAGTGATTGAGCGGAGGAACAGCATTTCCATCGGGTCTGTGATGGTCTGTAGCACCGACACAGCATTTTAGCGACTATCTACCGGTAATTATGGACATTTTAAGCAAGGATTATAATTAGATCGATATTAATAATAATAATAATAATAAATAATAAATAAATATAGCTGCAGGCAGCAATGCATGGGGTCCAAGTTAGTCACATTAGTCACAAATTAAAGTTTTCAGAGTTCCCATGAAACATAGCATCCCTTCAAACTCATTTTCCAAGTTCCCATGATCAAGCCAGTCTGTTTTTTTATTAATATTTTGCCTGTGTGGTTCAAAAGCTGCAATGTAAAGCGCAGCAAAATTGGGGTAAAGCAATAAGATGTACAATAATAGTAAAAGAAGGCAGGGCTGCCACCAGCTTCTTGTGGCATCTGCAGTCAGCGCGGCAGAATGGCTCACCACCAAATTTCCCTCTCGAACAGTCGCGTGACGACACCCAGCGCTCAGCCTTTGACCAGGTGATTAACTGGTCAACTGGTGTCCCCTAGCGTAGCTCCCACTCACCCTTACTTTGGCCAGGAAAAAATGTACAAAGAGTGTTGTGTGACATTCAAGCAGGGGGGGAGGTTTAACAATTACTCGTGCCATTGGGAAATTGTTTTCCAGGTGGCTCATCACAATTGTATGGCCGGTCACCTGTGTTACGATAAAACACTGAGCCGGATAATGGCGCGTTTCTATTGGCCGGGAATTCGCGCAGACGTGTGACAGTGGTGTAGGTCCTGCCGCGAATGTCAGTTAGTTAATCCACCGGTCATCCCAAAAGCACCATTGAGGCCCCTTCCCTTAGTCGAGGCCCCCTCCGAAAGAGTTGGGATGGACCTCGCTTGTGTTAGTCCAGGTCGATTATGCAACATGGTATCCCTGCTTAGCATCTCTGCAGAGTGTTGCACAGGCTCTGTTCCATGTCATCTCCCAAGTCAGAATCCTGAAAGAGATTCTGTCTGATCAAGACACATCATTTATTACATTATTTATCATGCACTCTGGGAAATGTACGAATTGTTGGGTGTTCACTCCATTCGGACCAGCGTGTACCATCCCCAGATAGATGGTCTGGTGGAACGCCTCAATAAAATGCTGAAGAACATGGTTTGTAAGTTCCTTCACGAGGACACCAAAATTTACCACTTTTAACCTCCTAAAAGCAAAGAAGGAGGAGGCCCCTGTCTCTCAACTGTAACTGTAACTCTCACCTGTACTGGCAACAACTGTAGTAGAGAAAGACAAGTTGGGACCAAAGGTCCAAAAGTCAAATCAATCCACCCCGTTCCCTTGTGATGACCATCTCTCACCTGGCAAATGACAGGGTTGCTTTCTTGCAATGGCGGTTTGCTGATGTTTTCTTCCACTTGCGAGAGTGCACCATCCTCATAGACCACCACATTGAAACATCCCCATAGGTAATAGTACTTTTATGGCCCTATTGTTCGCCTGAGCACAAAATAAAGGTGGTGCTGGCAGAGATCAAGAACATGTCAGACATGGGATTGATTGAGCAGTCCAACAGCAACTGGTATAGGCCCATTGTGTTGGTATGGAAGCCTGATTGGTCTATACGATTCTGTGTGGACTACCGGAGGGTGCATGAAGTGTCCAAGTGGGATGCCTATCCAATGCTCCAGTCGACAAACTGCTAGACCAACTTGGAATGGCCCGCTTTTCCACCACTATGGATTTGACCAATGGCTCCTGTCAGATTCCCTTGTCTTCAGAGTCTCAGGAAAAAACTGCCTTCTCCACTCGGTACGGGTTGTACCAGTTTCTCACACTTCCATTTGGGTTGTTTGGGGCCCTGGCCTTTTTCAAGCGCCTCATGGACGGGGTGCCGCGCCCACATGCGGCATATGCTGCGGCTTACCTGGATGACATTATTATCCACAGCAACAGCTGGCAGCAGCATATGCGGCGGGTGGGGGGCATCCTGGAGTACTTGAAGAGGCTTCTTTGGGCTGACAGCCAGCCCAAAAAGTGTGTTGGATGGAGGGTAGTACGGTATCTGGATGGAGGAGGTTACGTAAGGAGGTTACGCAATTGCTTATGCCGAAAAGTAGGAGCTTTTTCAAGCAGGTCAGGAGGTGGAAGGCGCCGAGCGCATGGTACTGTATGTCAGTAGGAAGCTCTCCCAGCAGGAGACCAAGTACAGCACTGTACTGAAAAGAAGTGCCTGGAGGTCAAGTGGGCAATCAGCGCTCTCCAACACTACCTCCTGGTACCCCACTTCACCATTTATTTGGACCACGCCCCGCTCCAATGGCTTCACAGCATGAAGGATGCCAATGCCTGGATCACATGGTGGTATCTGGCTTTACAGCCTTTTAAGTTCAAAGTGATCCATAGGCCAGGGGCTAGGATGGTTCAAGTTCAAGGGGGGCTGACTTCCTCTCTCACTCTGGGGAAGGAGAGGAGGAGAGTTAGCTGTCAGCCGGATGGTTCCCTGGCCTAAATCGGGCGGTGGGGGTATGTGGTATGGGGGCGTGGTTAGGCGTCTGCCCCAGGGGGATGGAGAGAACAGTGGCTCAAACGGCAGCAGACACAGCTCTGGCTAGTTGAACTAATTGAAAGAGGCTTTAAAAACGGGTCTCATCTCCGTCTCTTCTCTCGCAAAGTGAGGCTGGGTCCTGACCCCAGCACATATGACACGCCTGAATCAGAATCAGAATCAGAATCAGAAATACTTTAATAAAAAGCGGTGTTTTGCGTTCCCCGAGTGTGCAGGAGTGTCCCTGAATTTTTGTCATTTTTTTCCTCAATACTTTTTGTTTGATTTTGAAGGACAATAATTCCTGACTGTATCCGAACCCCATTGTCTTTTACTCCAACCCGGCCCACACAACAGACAGTCTTGTCACAGGGAGTTGAACTTTTTGCAGCCTCTTTGTCTTGAGTGCAGACAGTGAGTTATTTCCCATGATGCAGTGTGGTTCTGTCCATATTAAAAGGCGTTGACAGCAGAAAGACGGAGCAGCCATTATGGGAAGATGAAAGCAGCGGTTCATTGTTTTGTAGTTAGAATCTGCTCCATTCAACACAACACTGCGCTATTAATCAAACTCTCCCTGCATGCCGGGGCCCGGGGCCACGAGCCAATCAGCTCCTTTAAGAGCAGGGCGCTTTGTTGTTTCACGAAAACGCATTTTCAGCGCCGAAAAAGCAAAATTACAAACAGCTGGGAAAAGCACATAGCGCCAGAGGAGGGATGTCGCAAACTGGAGAAACACAGATCGACACTTAAAGGCTGGAACTTTAGTTGAGTGGATGCTGCCTCCACCAAAACACAAAACATATCTTTCTATCAGGATGTGAACTGTTGATACAGAGCTTTTTTCTTCGTTGTTAATTTTTGGGATTAATTGTATATTGACATTTTTTTTTCTTATTTTTAAGTTTCATTTTATGTTGCCTTTTTTTTTTATTTTAAGGTTCATTGCACGATTCTGTTTTTCCCCATTTTTTAATTCATTGTTAGGTTTGTTTTATATTTGTTTTGATTTCTATATATCTCTCTATAGAATATATATATATATATATATATATATATATATATATATATATATATCTCCCCCTCTCTCTATCTGTCTGTCTGTCTGTCTGTCTGTTGTTCTATCCGTCTATCTGACTTTTCTTTAATCTTATTTGATCTATAGTTATATTTGCATTGGGCAGGGCATTCCATCACCAACATTCTGTAACTTAATCACAATGTGCATTTTTTTTAACAACGTGCACTTTAAAAGACGACACACACACACACACACACACACACACACACCCACACACTCTAAAGCCAAACCTTCACAAATAACTGATTGAGCCAATCAGAGGCGGAACAAACAGCCGCAATCATGTTTCCTGGAGAACACACACACACACTCGCACGCACGGACGCACGCACGCACGCATGCACACACACACATACAAGCACAAATGCTATAATGTGTTGAAGTGGGGTTCACGGGGGCATGTTGTGGCATCCAACTCCCCTCCCTGATGCTGCTGTATCCTTCTGGATGGTGCTGCTGGAGAAGGTGGAGTTGGTCAATTTTAACAAGGTCAAACAAGGGTTAATAACATCCTACACACACGTGCACCAACACTCATATGTGTACCAACACACAGACCACATACAAGAACAAACATCAACACATTATTTTCAACAATTAAATGGCTCTCATTTTGTCTCAACATGGGAAGGCAACTTGTTCATTGTATTTGGATCTGAGCAATAATATTGATATTGTGATATGAGACTTGATATTAGATTAGGGGATAATCAGACAGAAGGGCAACCATATAGCGCAAGAAGGTTGCCAATAGCTCTAATCTGGCTGCCAATGGCTGAAGTATTGTTGTCAATGGCCCAAATCTGGTTGCCAAGTGCTCAAATTTGTTTGTCAATGGCTCAATTCTGGCTGCCAGTGGTTTAAAACTAACTGCCAACGGCTGAAGTATGACGAGAAATCTGGTAGCCAATGGTTCATGTCTGCTTGTCAGTGCCCTGGAACCTTTGTCAGTGGCCTAAGCCTGGTTCCCAATGGCTGAAATCTGGTTCCCAACCAGGAAAACATTATTGCCTGTTCCAGTCTGTTCAAAAAATGCATCCAGTGGGAATCTTCCTTTCGACTGCGCCTTCTGTCACAGCATCGTACACAAAATAAGGTTTGATGTGATCCTAATCGCAAGCCGCCATTGTTTCCCCATGGTGCATGCTGGGAGTTGACTGCCCCCCCCCCCCCCCCCCGTCCTTGGGGTGGTTCTGTCAACCGACGCTGCCGTCCCGCTGAGAAGGGAATCGGGCGTTCTGCTCTCCCCACTGTCACTTCTCATTAAAGAGATATGAATCATCCCTGACATCGGGTAATTGGTAGATGGTAATTTCTGAGAGGAAATTCTACGAGGAGAAATCACATCATTTCGTTTATTTTTTTATAAGATCTGTGGGATTACGACACGTATAGAGGAAGAAGATTGGGGCTTAGCGGCTTCATCGTACTGTATTTTTTCCTTTTTTTTTGGTCTATCAGATAGCCACGGTTTCTGCTCGCTTAGCAGTCGGGGAAGCGGTTTTCTGGCTATCCTCCGATAATAATCTCACCACTGTGAGTCACCACGTGTCATCAACCCCTGTGTCTCGACACTCGTTTGCTCTTTTTTTTATTTCATCAAGGCATCGTTTCAGAAACTGGGCTGCTTTTTTTTAAAGACGTTTATTCAAGATTCAAGATTCAAGAGGTTTATTCGTCACATACATATACATACTTCCATACATATATGCAGTGAAAAGTCACACACTGTGAAATGCTTATTATCCCTAAGTCACCAGTGCGGCGAACAAAGAAGGTCTCCATTATTCATTAGCCTGTTCAGCTATTTAAACACACAAACAAGACATAATGATAATAATAATAATGTCAACGTTAACGTTTTAATAACGCGTTAACGCAGTCAATTTTTAGTGCTGCTAAATTTGGTTAGCACCTTTTGCTAGTTTGATCCAAATGCTTGTGTCTCATATTAATTTCACTTTCTATTTGAATGACGCAGAATGAAGCTGTGACCTCACAAAACGATCATGCGATTATCTGTGATGAATTATTTGAATAGTTTGACAGACCTGATACATATATATTACCTGATTTGCCCTTCCTCTCATCAGCTGCCACACATCCATCAGTGTGTGTCTATATATATATATATACAGACACCGATCACTCACAACATTAAAACCACTGACAGGGGAAGTGAATAACATTGATCATCTCGTTCCAATGTCACCTGTCAAGGGGTGGGATATATCAGGCAGCAAGTGAACAGTCAGTTCTTGAAGTTGATGTGTTGAGGCAGGAAAAATAGGCAAGCGTAAGGATCTGAGCCACTTTGACAAAGGCCAAACTGTGATGGCTAGACGACTGGGTCAGAGCATCTCCAAAAGGTCTTGTGGAGTGTTCCTGGTATGCAGTGGTTAGTACCTACCAAAAGTGGTCCACGGAAGGACAACCGGTGAACCGGCGACTGGGCGCCAGAGGCTCATTGGTGCATGAAGTGAGCCCGTCTGGTCCGATCCCACAGAAGAACGATTGTCGAACAAATTGATGAAAAAGATAATGTTGCTATGATAGAAAGGTGTCAGAACACATAGTGCATTACAGCTTGGTGCGTGTGGGGCTGTGTCCCTCAACCCCATTCATATTGTTAATGCCTCCACTTTGAGTACAAACATAACCAGCTATGTGTCAATCTAGCGGCTCCCCCCGTAAGAGTAATCTGCATTTATTACATGCGTATGTGAAAACACTCCTTTTGACCTCCCTCCACCTCTTTCTCTCTCTCTCTCTCTCTCTCTCTCTCTCTCGATCTGTCTTCTCTCTAAATGCTTAAATTCCTCAGAGCTTGCATGGAATGCAAGGTAAAGTGCAGAAAATGTACACGGTGTTCTTTTGAGAGCCGACATTCAGAACAAATGTGTAGAATTTTGCAGATGAGCACAAAAGTGCACATCTCTTAAGGAGCCTTGGTACAAAAACAAAGCTTTCCAAACGCGTAAGTTTCTGTTTATTATCTTTATTTCATTTTATTGTGTTTCTTCACCATTTGAAGAGCCTCTAAAGCTGGTTTAGTTTCAGTTCCTTTATAGAAAAATGTGCAGAAAGTGGGCGCGGCTCTATGTGTAACCATCGGGCCATAGGCCACGCCCCTTTTCAACTGCCCTGCCAACACTTACTCTTCATCTCTGCCGTCACCCGACTCAACAAACCAAAACTGACGTTAATCCAATCTAAATAGTTGAGTGGATGTGGCTCTGACATGGGGCGGGGCTTAATAAATCCAACCAATTGGGAATTTTTAGCATTATGAATTTTCAGGGTCTATGCTGCGTCATAGCACTTCCTTTCTCAGACTCAGAATTGTAGCATCAGTTTCCTGTTCTTAGCTGACAGGAGTGGCACCCGGTACTCCTGTGGCACCCAGTCCATATATATATATATATATTTATATATATATATATATATATATATATATATATATAGTTATAGGTATAGTTTTATAGGTATAGTTATAGTTATATATATATATATAGTTATATAGTTATCGGTCTATACATGTCTATACAGTTTTTTCTCTGGCACAAAGCCGCCGGACTGGAGTTATCGGCGAGACGTTTCCTTTCTTTTGTGTGAGATGGGTCTCTTGAAGAAAAACAGCAGATAAATTGACAATCATTATGCTAATGTTGATGAGTAGCATAATCATCCAAAGAAAATTAGCTGGTAATGAAATAATGCAGATAGGCTTAAGTGGCCACGTTTGCGCTTTTTAATTGAGTTAGAGATGCTGCCGACGTTATTTATTTATATTTAGAATAGCTGAAAAGGTTTTGCGTCTGAAGAGCCCTCCATCCTCGCACAAGCTGATTAGGGTGAATAATGCAAAGCTTGGAGTTATTTTCAGGCTAATTATTATTATTATTATTATTATTATTATTATTATTATTATTATTATTACTAGAGGTCCAGCCCTTAGGACTGGAGCCCTATTGATATTGTTCCGGGAAAAATTAAAATAATTTTGAAATCTAAAACTATCTGGAACACAAACTTCGGCAGAACCTACAAAAACAGTTGATGTCTTGGATCGCTATGTCACAAACACCTCGTGGTTGATGTTTCATCCAAATTGATCCACATACGAAGCAGACATTAGTGAAAAACCAAACAAATTTGACCGATATCATAGAAGCCGTCCAATGCACTTCATGACAAAATATGTCCAACCGAGCTAAAAGTATCTGGACCACAAACTTCAGCATAAGCTACAAACACGGTTGAGATGTCGTCAAAACCGTTATGTCACAAGGATCTCGTAGATAAAATTTAATGCAAATTGATCCACATACGTAGCAGATATTTGTGAAAAACCAAACAACTTTGACCCAAAATATTCAGCTAGTCTATTTTAACTGCCACGTCGCACGTCTCGTTCTCAATTGAACGAGATGAGATTTACAATAAGATGGTTTATGACTAAATCATATGATTTATTATGAATTAGATTTACAGTAAGACGCTTTATGACGTCATCATATCATTTACTATAAATGTACAGATTCCGATTGAGAATGTCCAGTTGGACCGTGTCCAGTGTGCGGCGTGGACTCGGTCACATTGTAGTCTTTAGACATTACCAAACTATTGATTTATGAGTGTGTTTATGTACTGTACCTTCTTACCTGGTAGATGTTAGTAGATCTGTTTCATTTATATTTTATTTATCTGGTACCTATTACTTGTCTAATTACTTTGTCTTGTGACCACATCGACTAAAATCTACTGGAATGTGAAACTGAGTGATGCGTTCAAGATCAGGCGAGGCGTCGGAAAAATAGAAGCCGTGCAATGGTAATTACCCACGGAAATACCACAACATTTTTCGTATTTCATGGAAACATAACTTACTGTAAATGTAATCCAGGGAAAAATGTCAACAAATAAATTATGTAAATTCAACTGTTATCGTAAATCTACTTAAATACGTCATAATTGACGTTTACGAGAAACAACGTCACCGACCATCACTGATACTCTGGATGTATTTCAATGCAACAAGGTAAGTTATAATAATGACCAGATGTTGTTTAAAGTAAAAAATCTAATCCGTTTTTTTTAATAGACTTCATGATAAACATTTTCCTTCACCTAAACTTAACAAATGTTAATGAAAAGGCAGAAAGTGTTAAGTATTGACAAATTCTTCCATAGTAGATCTAATGCCAAAATTAAATATATTTATTGTTATTGTTATGAAAAGTAATTTCAAAAGTTGTTTTTGTTACTGTTGCAGATGCCGAAAAAAAGACGGAAATCAAAGACAATAAAATCCATGATGTTGCAACTTTTTAACTTGTGATGCATTTCACAGAAACCAAAAAACTGTAACAGGTACCTAAAACAAATAAACTGGACCCGGTGTATTGCTGCCCACAGCTATATTTATATTTATATTAATTATTATTATTATTATTATTATTATTATTATTATTATCTATGCAGTGGAAGACGGACAGACCATGAGATCAGATTGGTTGAAAGTTATTGTATTTTCTATATTGTACATATATGGTCTATCATCATTGAAATCATCAATCATAAATTCTTTCTGCAGTTATAGGATGGAGAAAAATAATAATGTATTTCTGACTACTTGAGTGTTTATTTTGACCAGTGTTGGAGTCGTTACTCAAAAAATATATTGAATAACGCAATACTTGTAATTGGAAAAAAGTAATCCATTTCTTTACTTAATTACTCCCAGTAGAAAATAATTAGTGACACTGCTTGTTACATGACTTCTGCTTTACTCCGCAACATCACCTGAGAGGCATCGGCATGCAATTGCAAGTTGACAATATAACGTTAAAACTTAAATGTGCCCACATATCAGCACAAATCCCTATCCCGATAAGGACACACAGGATCTTTCTCTTTAATAAACAAAGCCCAAGTCAAAGTCGGCGCAAACCAGCCCAAAGAAACATGCTGTGGTGCAAACAACACCATTTTTGTTCTGATCTCCTGCATAAGCTCCCGCACCAGCCGAAGTCACACAAGAGGTGCAAGCGAAAAGCCAATCAGTTTGGACGATCTCAAGCTGACCTTTCACCTCCAACCAATGAGGTTTGTCTAAAAAGGAATAAGCCCCGCCCCCTCCCTCCTGGCTAGGTTGCAGTTGCACTAACACACCACAGCGGAGAGGGAGCAGTAGTGTCATTTGTTGTTTTTAATGTGGTTATTTTTTGGTAGATGGACTATTTTGTATATTTGCCTTTTTTTATTCGTTTTTATTTGGCCAGTTTTTGGAAATATTGCGAGTTGAACATATTAGGTTATTATTTTGGCGGGGGACCATTTTGTTGTTGTATTTTTTGCCTTGTGATTTTTCTGCTAATTGCCTGTAAAAATTCCTTTTGTATGAAAATGTACTGAATTAAGAAATAAACATTCTTATTCTGATGGCTGCCTTTAAATATGAAAGCAAGATATCTGGAGCGCCCCTGGTGGCCGTTTCCAGGATGGCATGTTATGTCGGCCCCGCTTCCAATGCAATTAAATGGAGGACTGGCCAAACAAAAATCTTGAAATACATGTTCAATACATAGTTTGAAGGAGTAGCTATCTAGCTACCTAATATCTGTTCCAGTATTTATTATTTACGAGAATGTTATTTTATCTTGGTTATTTGATTAAATTCAAAGGGGGCCAGGTGAGGGTTAGGGTTAGTTGATCGTCCGATGATCCTCTAACTCTATATTGCGATATCTTCTCACGTCCCAATATTGAGATCATAACAGCACGTCTCCCAAGACCTAAATTCCGAAATACTACCGCTAATTCAGCGTATATGTGAACTTTACTCAACAGATTCTGATTCTGAGCGTCGAAGAGTTAATCATGTTATTTTTCAACCACAAAACCCAAAAGTTGAACAACCTGAAACCAGACACAATGGAGCAGTGCAGATACCGACGCCATTAATTACAATTATCATTTGCATTCATTCGTGGTGCAGCACCGTCACAATGTGCACTGGTCAGTCCATTAAAAATTCAAAAGTTTATTCTTATTTTTTGTCATTGTTATATGGGAGAGAAAAAACACAAGCCCTGCACATGTAACCTTTGCACAATGGTTCAATGACATGATTATATGTAAATAAAATAATTTGCAATCCCTCGTATTACATAGCGGGCTGCATATAAATAGGCATCATTACGGCCGTGGAAGATTTCGGCTAAACCATCCCCACCTTTGGAGAAAAAAGCAATTTTGATCTAAATTGATTGCTGCGGGATTATCCGGGATTTATTAAATATTAAGGCATTGACTTTGGGTTAATGCAGATAATTGGGGTGTATATTCAAACTCAAAATGGGCATCGGCATTAAATGTGCATGGAAAGCGATTCATTACGGAGCCGCTCGTCAATTCATCAATTATGATTTTCATTATATATCGTAATTAAGTGCGCTCAGACAGGATGGGTGTCGTCGAAAACTCTCATTACCCGCTTATTTGGATTAACAAAAATGCACTTGGGCATCGTGTGGGATATAACAAATCGAATAATTACCTTTCAACCCAGGCACAGGTAAAATAATTCATCAATTACTGGACGTAATCTGCGGGGCTCAGGGCAGGGTTGTTTTTGAGTCGATCGATTACGACTAACGTGCGTGCAATGATCAGAGCCATTCCACTTGTTTATGTTTTTTATTCCTATTTTATTTATTTTTTATATATTTTTTTGTCACCGTGTCAGGCTGCAGTTCGCCTTCCTCCCCGGGGGTCGAGGGGACGTGGAAAAACAACGGTGTTATTAGGTTGTTGTTGTCGTTTTCTTTCCTCCCCCGAAACGGGAAAACGGACACGACCCAACCAGGGTGAAGCCGGCGCTGCTGGAGTGATGGATTGCACCCAAATGAAAGTAGCGACAAAATAAAAGTTCCCATAAAAGCGACGAAAAGCGTTGGGAAAAAAAAACAAAAGAAAAAAAAAACAAAAACAAAACACTGAATGGGAACACAGTGTGACCTTGGAATTTAGAAAAACAAACCTTTTTTATTTTTTATACCATTGAATAAATATAAAAAGAGTTGTTTTTTTATTTTGTTCCGTAGAGACAATGTTTCACCCAAATGGAGATTTAAATTGATGGACTGACAAAGTAGTTTGTGTTCCATCTGTCATTCTTTCTCTCTTTTCCCGTCTTTCTGTCTCATTCTCACATTTGTTCCCTCATTCTTTGTTGCATTGTTTCTTTCTTTCTGTTGCTGTCTGTCTTCAATTGCCACCGGGAGCAATTAGGGGTTAAGTGTCTTGCTCAAGGACACTACAGCATGCTAGCAGGAGGAGCCTGGGATTGAAACAGCAACTTTTAGATTACTAGACGACGCTACCATCCTCTTTCTCTATCTTTCCTACTTTTCTCTTTCTTTCAATCTTTCTTTCAATCAATCTTTCTTTCTTTCATTCTTTCTTTCAATCTTTCTTTCAATTTTTCTTTCAATCTATCTTTCCTTCAATCTTTCTTTCAATCTTTCTTTCTTTCTTCGATCTTTCTTTTAATCTTTCAATCTTTCTTTAAATGTTTCTTTCAATCTTTCTTTCATTCTTTCTTTCAATCTTTCTTTCAATCTTTCTTTCATTCTTTCTTTCAATCTTTCTTTCAATCTTTCTTTCAGTCTTTCATTCAATCTTTCTTTCATTCTTTCGTTCAATCTTTCTTTCAATCTTTCTTTCAATCTTTCTTTCATTCTTTCTTTCATTCTTTCTTTGAATCTTTCTTTCAATCTTTCTTTCAATCTTTCTTTCTTTCAATCTTTCTTTCATTCTTTCTTACAATCTTTCTTTCAATCTTTCTTTCAATCTTTCTTTCAATCTTTCTTTCTTTCAATCTTTCTTTCTTTCTTTCTTTCTTTCAATCTTTCTTTCCTTCAATCTTTCTTTCAATCTTTCTTTCTTTCTTCTATCTTTCTTTTAATCTTTCAATCTTTCTTTAAATGTTTCTTTCAATCTTTCTTTCATTCTTTCTTCCAATCTTTCTTTCAATCTTTCTTTCATTCTTTCTTTCAATCTTTCTTTCAATCTTTCTTTCAGTCTTCCTTTCAATCTATCTTTCATTCTTTCGTTCAATCTTTCTTTCAATCTTTCTTTCATTCTTTCTTTCAATCTTTCTTTCAATCTTTCTTTCAATCTTTCTTTCATTCTTTTTTTCAATCTTTTGTTCTGTCAATCTTCCTTTCATTCAATCTTTATTTCAATCTTTATTTCAATCTTTCTTTCATTCTTTCTTTCAATCTTTCTTTCAATCTTTCTTTCAATCTTTCTTTCATTCTTTCTTTCAATCTTTTGTTCTGTCAATCTTCCTTTCATTCAATCTTTATTTCAATCTTTATTTCAATCTTTCTTTCATTCTTTCTTTCATTCTTTCTTTCAATCTTTCTTTCAATCAATCTTTCTTTCTTTCAATCTTTCTTTCATACTTTCTTTCAATCTTTCTTTCAATTTTTCTTTCAATCTTTCTTTCTTTCAATCTTTCTTTCAATCTTTCTTTCTTTCTTTCGATCTTTCTTTTAATCTTTCAATCTTTCTTTAAATGTGTCTTTCAATCTTTCTTTCATTCTTTCTTTCAATCTTTCGTTCAATCTTTCTTTCAGTCTTTCTTTCAATCTTTCTTTCTTTCAATCTTTATTTCAATCTTTCTTTCATTCTTTCTTTCAATCTTTCTTTCAATCTTTCTTTCAATCAATCTTTCTTTCTTTCAATCTTTCTTTCAATTTTTCTTTCAATCTTTCTTTCATTCAATCTTTCTTTCAATCTATCTTTCTTTCTTCGATCTTTCTTTTAATCTTTCAATCTTTCTTTAAATGTTTCTTTCAATTTTTCTTTTAATCTTTCTTTCAATCTTTCTTTCAATCTTTCTTTCAATCTTTCTTTCATTCTTTCTTTCAATCTTTCTTTCATTCTTTCGTTCAATCGTTCTTTCAATCTTTCTTTCAGTCTTTCTTTCAATCTTTCTTTCATTCTTTCTTTCAATCTTTCTTTCAATCTTTTTTTCAATCTTTCTTTCTTTCAATCTTTCTTTCAATCTTTCTTTCAATCTTTCTTTCAATCAATCTTTCTTTTAATCTTTCTTTCAGTCTTTCTTTCAATCTTTCTTTCATTCTTTCTTTCATTCTTTCTTTCAATATTTCTTCAATCTTTCTTTCAATCTTTCTTTCCTTCAATCTTTCTTTCTGTCTTTCGATCTATTTTCAATCTTTCAATTGTTCTTTTAATCCATCTTTCAGTCTTTCTTTCATTCTTTCTTTCAATCTTTCTTTTGCTGTTTCCTTCATTCTTTCTTTCAATCTTTCTTTCATTCTTTATTTCAATCTTTCTTTCAATCTTTCTTTCATTCTTTCTTTCAATCAGTCTTTCAATCTTTCTTTCAATCTTTCTTTCATTCTTTCTTTCGATCTTTCTTTCATTCTTTCTTTCAATCTTTCTTTCAATCTTCCTTTCTATCAATCTGTCTTTCATTCTTTCTGTCAATCTTTCTTTCAATCTTTCTTTCTTTCAATTTTTTTTCAATCTTTCTTTCAATCTTTCTTTCGATCTTTCTTTCAATCTTCTTTTTTTTCAATCTTTCTTTCAATCTTTTTTTTAGGCTTTCTTTCAATCTTTCTTTCAATCTTTTGTTCTTTCAATATTTCTTTCTTTCAATCTTTCTTTCATTCTTTCTTTCAATCTTTCTTTCATTCTTTCCTCCAATCTTTCTTTCAAACTTTCTTTCAATCTTTCTTTCATTCTTTCCTTCAATCTTTCTTTCAATCTTTCTTTCAATCTTTCATTCTTCCTTTCTTTCAATCTTTCTTTTAATCTTTCAGTCATTCTTTCATTCTTTCTTTCAATCTTTCTATTGCTCTTTCTTTCAGTCTTTCTTTCAATCTTTCTTTCAGTCTTTCTTTCAATCTTTCTTTCAATCTTTCTTTCAATCTTTTGTTCTTTCAATCTTTTGTTCTTTCAATCTTTCTTTCAATCTTTCTTTCATTCTTTCCTTCATTCTTTCAATCTTTCTTTCATTCTTTCTTTCAATCTTTCTTTCAATCTTTCTTTCAGTCTTTCTTTCAATCTTTCTTTCATTATTTCTTTCAAACTTTCTTTCAATCTTTCTTTCAGTCTTTCAATCTTTCTTTCAATTTTTCTTTCCCTCAATCTTTCTTCCATTCTTTCTTTCAATCATTCTTTCTTTTAAATCTTTCCATCAATCTTTCTTTCAATCTTTCTTTCAATCTTTCTTTCAATCATTCTTTCTTTCAATCTTTCTTTCAATCTTTTGTTCTTTCAATCTTTTGTTCTTTCAATCTTTCTTTCATTCTTTCCATCAATCATTCTTTCAATTTTTCTTTCAATCTTTCTTTCAATTTTTCTTTTAATCTTTCTTTCAATCTTTCTTTCAAACTTTCTTTCAAACTTTCTTTAAATCTTTCAGTCTTTCTTTCATTCTTTCTTTCAATCTTTCTTTCATTCTTTCTTTCAATATTTCTTCAATCATTCTTTCATTCTTTCTTTCATTCTTTCTTTCAATCTTTCTTTCAATCTTTCTTTCAATCAATCTTTCTTTTAATCATTCTTTCAGTCTTTCTTTCAATCTTTCTTTCATTCTTTCTTTCAATCTTTCTTTCATTTTTTCTTTCAATCTTTCTTTCAGTCTTTCTTTCAATCTTTCTTTCATTCTTTCTTTCAATCTTTCTTTCAATCTTTCTTTCAATTTTTCTTTCAATCTATCTTTCCTTCAATCTTTCTTTCAATCTTTCTTTCTTTCTTCGATCTTTCTTTTAATCTTTCAATCTTTCTTTAAATGTTTCTTTCAATCTTTCTGTCATTCTTTCTTTCAATCTTTCTTTCAATCTTTCTTTCATTCTTTCTTTCAATCTTTCTTTCAATCTTTCTTTCAGTCTTTCATTCAATCTTTCTTTCATTCTTTCGTTCAATCTTTCTTTCAATCTTTCTTTCAATCTTTCTTTCATTCTTTCTTTCATTCTTTCTTTGAATCTTTCTTTCAATCTTTCTTTCAATCTTTCTTTCTTTCAATCTTTCTTTCATTCTTTCTTACAATCTTTCTTTCAATCTTTCTTTCAATCTTTCTTTCAATCTTTCTTTCTTTCAATCTTTCTTTCTTTCTTTCTTTCTTTCAATCTTTCTTTCCTTCAATCTTTCTTTCAATCTTTCTTTCTTTCTTCTATCTTTCTTTTAATCTTTCAATCTTTCTTTAAATGTTTCTTTCAATCTTTCTTTCATTCTTTCTTCCAATCTTTCTTTCAATCTTTCTTTCATTCTTTCTTTCAATCTTTCTTTCAATCTTTCTTTCAGTCTTCCTTTCAATCTATCTTTCATTCTTTCGTTCAATCTTTCTTTCAATCTTTCTTTCATTCTTTCTTTCAATCTTTCTTTCAATCTTTCTTTCAATCTTTCTTTCATTCTTTTTTTCAATCTTTTGTTCTGTCAATCTTCCTTTCATTCAATCTTTATTTCAATCTTTATTTCAATCTTTCTTTCATTCTTTCTTTCAATCTTTCTTTCAATCTTTCTTTCAATCTTTCTTTCATTCTTTCTTTCAATCTTTTGTTCTGTCAATCTTCCTTTCATTCAATCTTTATTTCAATCTTTATTTCAATCTTTCTTTCATTCTTTCTTTCATTCTTTCTTTCAATCTTTCTTTCAATCAATCTTTCTTTCTTTCAATCTTTCTTTCATACTTTCTTTCAATCTTTCTTTCAATTTTTCTTTCAATCTTTCTTTCTTTCAATCTTTCTTTCAATCTTTCTTTCTTTCTTTCGATCTTTCTTTTAATCTTTCAATCTTTCTTTAAATGTGTCTTTCAATCTTTCTTTCATTCTTTCTTTCAATCTTTCGTTCAATCTTTCTTTCAGTCTTTCTTTCAATCTTTCTTTCTTTCAATCTTTATTTCAATCTTTCTTTCATTCTTTCTTTCAATCTTTCTTTCAATCTTTCTTTCAATCAATCTTTCTTTCTTTCAATCTTTCTTTCAATTTTTCTTTCAATCTTTCTTTCATTCAATCTTTCTTTCAATCTATCTTTCTTTCTTCGATCTTTCTTTTAATCTTTCAATCTTTCTTTAAATGTTTCTTTCAATTTTTCTTTTAATCTTTCTTTCAATCTTTCTTTCAATCTTTCTTTCAATCTTTCTTTCATTCTTTCTTTCAATCTTTCTTTCATTCTTTCGTTCAATCGTTCTTTCAATCTTTCTTTCAGTCTTTCTTTCAATCTTTCTTTCATTCTTTCTTTCAATCTTTCTTTCAATCTTTTTTTCAATCTTTCTTTCTTTCAATCTTTCTTTCAATCTTTCTTTCAATCTTTCTTTCAATCAATCTTTCTTTTAATCTTTCTTTCAGTCTTTCTTTCAATCTTTCTTTCATTCTTTCTTTCATTCTTTCTTTCAATATTTCTTCAATCTTTCTTTCAATCTTTCTTTCCTTCAATCTTTCTTTCTGTCTTTCGATCTATTTTCAATCTTTCAATTGTTCTTTTAATCCATCTTTCAGTCTTTCTTTCATTCTTTCTTTCAATCTTTCTTTTGCTGTTTCCTTCATTCTTTCTTTCAATCTTTCTTTCATTCTTTATTTCAATCTTTCTTTCAATCTTTCTTTCATTCTTTCTTTCAATCAGTCTTTCAATCTTTCTTTCAATCTTTCTTTCATTCTTTCTTTCGATCTTTCTTTCATTCTTTCTTTCAATCTTTCTTTCAATCTTCCTTTCTATCAATCTGTCTTTCATTCTTTCTGTCAATCTTTCTTTCAATCTTTCTTTCTTTCGATTTTTTTTCAATCTTTCTTTCAATCTTTCTTTCAATCTTTCTTTCATTTTTTCTTTCAATCTGTCTTTCAATCTTTCTTTCTTTCAATCTTTCTTTCAATCTTTCAATCGTTCTTTTTTCAATCTTTCTTTCAATCTTTCTTTCGATCTTTCTTTCAATCTTCTTTTTTTTCAATCTTTCTTTCAATCTTTTTTTTAGGCTTTCTTTCAATCTTTCTTTCAATCTTTTGTTCTTTCAATATTTCTTTCTTTCAATCTTTCTTTCATTCTTTCTTTCAATCTTTCTTTCATTCTTTCCTCCAATCTTTCTTTCAAACTTTCTTTCAATCTTTCTTTCATTCTTTCCTTCAATCTTTCTTTCAATCTTTCTTTCAATCTTTCATTCTTCCTTTCTTTCAATCTTTCTTTTAATCTTTCAGTCATTCTTTCATTCTTTCTTTCAATCTTTCTATTGCTCTTTCTTTCAGTCTTTCTTTCAATCTTTCTTTCAGTCTTTCTTTCAATCTTTCTTTCAATCTTTCTTTCAATCTTTTGTTCTTTCAATCTTTTGTTCTTTCAATCTTTCTTTCAATCTTTCTTTCATTCTTTCCTTCATTCTTTCAATCTTTCTTTCATTCTTTCTTTCAATCTTTCTTTCAATCTTTCTTTCAGTCTTTCTTTCAATCTTTCTTTCATTATTTCTTTCAAACTTTCTTTCAATCTTTCTTTCAGTCTTTCAATCTTTCTTTCAATTTTTCTTTCCCTCAATCTTTCTTCCATTCTTTCTTTCAATCATTCTTTCTTTTAAATCTTTCCATCAATCTTTCTTTCAATCTTTCTTTCAATCTTTCTTTCAATCATTCTTTCTTTCAATCTTTCTTTCAATCTTTTGTTCTTTCAATCTTTTGTTCTTTCAATCTTTCTTTCATTCTTTCCATCAATCATTCTTTCAATTTTTCTTTCAATCTTTCTTTCAATTTTTCTTTTAATCTTTCTTTCAATCTTTCTTTCAAACTTTCTTTCAAACTTTCTTTAAATCTTTCAGTCTTTCTTTCATTCTTTCTTTCAATCTTTCTTTCATTCTTTCTTTCAATATTTCTTCAATCATTCTTTCATTCTTTCTTTCATTCTTTCTTTCAATCTTTCTTTCAATCTTTCTTTCAATCAATCTTTCTTTTAATCATTCTTTCAGTCTTTCTTTCAATCTTTCTTTCATTCTTTCTTTCAATCTTTCTTTCATTTTTTCTTTCAATCTTTCTTTCAGTCTTTCTTTCAATCTTTCTTTCATTCTTTCTTTCAATCTTTCTTTCAATCTTTCTTTCAATCAATCTTTCTTTTAATCTTTCTTTCAGTCTTTCTTTCAATCTTTCTTTCATTCTTTCTTTCAATTTTTCTTCAATCTTTCTTTCAATCTTTCTTTCCTTCAATCTTTCTTTCTGTCTTTCGATCTTTTTTCAATCTTTCAATTGTTCTTTTAATCTTTCTTTCAATCTTTCTTTCAGTCTTTCTTTCAATCTTTCTTTCATTCTTTCTATCAATCTTTCTTTCATTCTTTCTTTCAATCTTTCTTTTACTCTTTCTTTCATTGTTTCTTTCAATTTTTCTTTCATTCTTTCTTTCAATCTTTCTTCAGTCATTCTTTCAATCTTTCTTTCATTCTTTCTTTCAATCTTTCTTTCAATCTTTCTTTCATTCTTTCTTTCAATCTTTCTTTCATTTTTTCTTTCAATCTTTCTTTCAATCTTTCTTTCTTTCAATCTTTCTTTCATTCTTTCTTTCAATCTTTCTTTCAATCTTTTTTTCAATCTTTCTTTCTTTCAATCTTTCTTTCAATCTTTCTTTCAATCAATCTTTCTTTCTTTCAATCTTTCTTTCAGTCTTTCTTTCAATCTTTCTTTCATTCTTTCTTTCAATCTTTCTTCAATCTTTCTTTTAATCTTTCTTTCCTTCAATCTTCCTTTCCTTCAGTCTTTCTTTCTATCTTTCGATCTTTTTTTCAATCTTTCAATAGTTCTTTCAATCTTTCTTTCCTTCAATCTTTCTTTCTGTCTTTCGATCTTTTTTCAATCTTTCAATTGTTCTTTCAATCTTTCTTTCAATCTTTCTTTCATTCTTTCTTTCAATCAGTCTTTCAATCTTTCTTTCAATCTTTCTTTCATTATTTCTTTCGATCTTTCTTTCATTCTTTCTTTCAATCTTTCTTTCAATCTTCCTTTCTATCAATCTGTCTTTCATTCTTTCTGTCAATCTTTCTTTCAATCTTTCTTTCTTTCAATTTTTTTTCAATCTTTCTTTCAATCTTTCTTTCAATCTTTCTTTCATTTTTTCTTTCAATCTGTCTTTCAATCTTTCTTTCTTTCAATCTTTCTTTCAATCTTTCAATCTTTCTTTTTTAATCTTTCTTTCAATCTTTTTTTTAGGCTTTCTTTCAATCTTTCTTTCAATCTTTTGTTCTTTCAATATTTCTTTCTTTCAATCTTTCTTTCATTCTTTCTTTCAATCTTTCTTTCATTCTTTCCTCCAATCTTTCTTTCAAACTTTCTTTCAATCTTTCTTTCATTCTTTCCTTCAATCTTTCTTTCAATCTTTCTTTCAATCTTTCATTCTTCCTTTCTTTCAATCTTTCTTTTAATCTTTCAGTCTTTCTTTCATTCTTTCTTTCAATCTTTCTATTGCTCTTTCTTTCAGTCTTTCTTTCAATCTTTCTTTCATTCTTTATTTTTATCTTTCTTTCAGTCTTTCTTTCAATCTTTCTTTCAATCTTTCTTTCAATCTTTTGTTCTTTCAATCTTTTGTTCTTTCAATCTTTCTTTCAATCTTTCTTTCATTCTTTCAATCATTCTTTCAATCTTTCTTTCATTCTTTCTTTCAATCTTTCTTTCAATCTTTCTTTCAGTCTTTCTTTCAATCTTTCTTTCATTATTTCTTTCAATCTTTCTTTCAATCTTTCTTTCAGTCTTTCAATATTTCTTTCAATTTTTCTTTCAATCTTTCAGTCTTTCTTTCATTCTGTCTTTCTTTCATTCAATCTTTCTTTTAATCTTTCATTATTTCTTTCATTCTTTCTTTCATTCTTTATTTCAATCTTTCAATCTTTCTTTCAATCTCTCTTTCAATCTTTCTTTCAATCTTTTGTTCTTTCAATCTTTTGTTCTTTCAATCTTTCTTTCAATCTTTCTTTCTTTCAATATTTCTTGCAATCTTTCTTTCATTCTTTCTTTGAATCTTTTGTTCTGTCAATCTTTCTTTCTTTCAATCTTTATTTCAATCTTTCTTTCATTCTTTCTTTCATTCTTTCTTTCAAGCTTTCTTTCAATCATTCTTTCAGTCTTTCTTTCAATCTTTCTTTCAATCTTTCTTTCAATCTTTCTTTCAATCTTTCTTTCTTTCAATTTTTTCTTCAATCTTTCTTTCAATTTTTTTTTTTCAATTTCTTTCACTCTTTCCTTCATTCTTTCTTGCAATCTTTCTTTCTTTCAATCTTTCTTTCATTCTTTCTTTCAGTCTTTCAATCTGTCTTTCAATCTTTCTTTCAATCTTTTAATCTTTCTTTCACTCTTTCTTTCAATCTTTCTTTTAATCTTTCTTTCAATCTTTCTTTCAATCTTTCTTTCAATCTTTCTTTCCCTCAATCTTTCTTTCATTCTTTCTTTCAATCATTCTTTCTTTTAAATCTTTCCATCAATCTTTCTTTCAATCTTTCTTTCAATCTTTCTTTCAATCATTCTTTCTTTCAATCTTTCTTTCAATCTTTTGTTCTTTCAATCTTTTGTTCTGTCAATCTTTCTTTCTTTCAATCTTTATTTCAATCTTTCTTTCATTCTTTCTTTCATTCTTTCTTTCAAGCTTTCTTTCAATCATTCTTTCAGTCTTTCTTTCAATCTTTCTTTCAATCTTTCTTTCAATCTTTCTTTCAATCTTTCTTTCTTTCAATTTTTTCTTCAATCTTTCTTTCAATTTTTTTTTTCAATTTCTTTCACTCTTTCCTTCATTCTTTCTTGCAATCTTTCTTTCTTTCAATCTTTCTTTCATTCTTTCTTTCAGTCTTTCAATCTGTCTTTCAATCTTTCTTTCAATCTTTTAATCTTTCTTTCACTCTTTCTTTCAATCTTTCTTTTAATCTTTCTTTCAATCTTTCTTTCAATCTTTCTTTCAATCTTTCTTTCCCTCAATCTTTCTTTCATTCTTTCTTTCAATCATTCTTTCTTTTAAATCTTTCCATCAATCTTTCTTTCAATCTTTCTTTCAATCTTTCTTTCAATCATTCTTTCTTTCAATCTTTCTTTCAATCTTTTGTTCTTTCAATCTTTTGTTCTTTCAATCTTTCTTTCATTCTTTCCATCAATCATTCTTTCAATTTTTCTTTCAATCTTTCTTTCAATTTTTCTTTTAATCTTTCTTTCAATCTTTCTTTCTTTCTTTCTTTCAAACTTTCTTTAAATCTTTCAGTCTTTCTTTCATTCTTTCTTTCAATCTTTCTTTCATTCTTTCTTTCAATATTTCTTCAATCATTCTTTCATTCTTTCTTTCATTCTTTCTTTCAATCTTTCTTTCGATCTTTCTTTCATTCTTTCAATTGTTCTTTTAATCTTTCTTTCAATCTTTCTTTCAGTCTTTCTTTCAATCTTTCTTTCATTCTTTCTTTCAATCTTTCTTTCATTTTTTCTTTCAATCTTTCTTTCAGTCTTTCTTTGAATCTTTCTTTCATTCTTTCTTTCAATCTTTCTTTCAATCTTTCTTTCAATCAATCTTTCTTTTAATCTTTCTTTCAGTCTTTCTTTCAATCTTTCTTTCATTCTTTCTTTCAATTTTTCTTCAATCTTTCTTTCAATCTTTCTTTCCTTCAATCTTTCTTTCTGTCTTTCGATCTTTTTTCAATCTTTCAATTGTTCTTTTAATCTTTCTTTCAATCTTTCTTTCAGTCTTTCTTTCAATCTTTCTTTCATTCTTTCTTTCAATCTTTCTTTTACTCTTTCTTTCAATCTTTCTTTTACTCTTTCTTTCATTGTTTCTTTCAATCTTTCTTCAGTCATTCTTTCAATCTTTCTTTCATTCTTTCTTTCAATCTTTCTTTCAATCTTTCTTTCATTTTTTCTTTCAATCTTTCTTTCAATCTTTCTTTCTTTCAATCATTCTTTCAGTCTTTCTTTCAATCTTTCTTTCAATCTTTCTTTCAATCTTTCTTTCAATCTTTCTTTCTTTCAATTTTTTCTTCAATCTTTCTTTCAATTTTTTTTTTCAATTTCTTTCACTCTTTCCTTCATTCTTTCTTGCAATCTTTCTTTCTTTCAATCTTTCTTTCATTCTTTCTTTCAGTCTTTCAATCTGTCTTTCAATCTTTTAATCTTTCTTTCATTCTTTCTTTCAATCTTTCTTTTAATCTTTCTTTCAATCTTTCTTTCAATCTTTCTTTCAATCTTTCTTTCCCTCAATCTTTCTTTCATTCTTTCTTTCAATCATTCTTTCTTTTAAATCTTTCCATCAATCTTTCTTTCAATCTTTCTTTCAATCTTTCTTTCAATCATTCTTTCTTTCAATCTTTCTTTCAATCTTTTGTTCTTTCAATCTTTTGTTCTTTCAATCTTTCTTTCATTCTTTCCATCAATCATTCTTTCAATTTTTCTTTCAATCTTTCTTTCAATTTTTCTTTTAATCTTTCTTTCAATCTTTCTTTCTTTCTTTCTTTCAAACTTTCTTTAAATCTTTCAGTCTTTCTTTCATTCTTTCTTTCAATCTTTCTTTCATTCTTTCTTTCAATATTTCTTCAATCATTCTTTCATTCTTTCTTTCATTCTTTCTTTCAATCTTTCTTTCGATCTTTCTTTCATTCTTTCAATTGTTCTTTTAATCTTTCTTTCAATCTTTCTTTCAGTCTTTCTTTCAATCTTTCTTTCATTCTTTCTTTCAATCTTTCTTTCGTTTTTTCTTTCAATCTTTCTTTCAGTCTTTCTTTCAATCTTTCTTTCATTCTTTCTTTCAATCTTTCTTTCAATCTTTCTTTCAATCAATCTTTCTTTTAATCTTTCTTTCAGTCTTTCTTTCAATCTTTCTTTCATTCTTTCTTTCAATTTTTCTTCAATCTTTCTTTCAATCTTTCTTTCCTTCAATCTTTCTTTCTGTCTTTCGATCTTTTTTCAATCTTTCAATTGTTCTTTTAATCTTTCTTTCAATCTTTCTTTCAGTCTTTCTTTCAATCTTTCTTTCATTCTTTCTTTCAATCTTTCTTTTACTCTTTTCTTTCAATCTTTCTTTTACTCTTTCTTTCATTGTTTCTTTCAATCTTTCTTCAGTCATTCTTTCAATCTTTCTTTCATTCTTTCTTTCAATCTTTCTTTCAATCTTTCTTTCATTCTTTCTTTCAATCTTTCTTTCATTTTTTCTTTCAATCTTTCTTTCAATCTTTCTTTCTTTCAATCTTTCTTTCATTCTTTCTTTCAATCTTTCTTTCAATCTTTTTTTCAATCTTTCTTTCTTTCAATCTTTCTTTCAATCTTTCTTTCAATCAATCTTTCTTTCTTTCAATCTTTCTTTCAGTCTTTCTTTCAATCTTTCTTTCATTCTTTCTTTCAATCTTTCTTCAATCTTTCTTTTAATCTTTCTTTCCTTCAATCTTCCTTTCCTTCAGTTTTTCTTTCTATCTTTCGATCTTTTTTTCAATCTTTCAATAGTTCTTTCAATCTTTCTTTCCTTCAATCTTTCTTTCTGTCTTTCGATCTTTTTTCAATCTTTCAATTGTTCTTTTAATCTTTCTTTCAATCTTTCTTTCAGTCTTTCTTTCATCTTTCTTTCATTCTTTCTTTCAATCTTTCTTTCATTGTTTCTTTCAATCTTTCTTTTACTCTTTCTTTCATTGTTTCTTTCAATTTTTCTTTCATTCTTTCTTTCAATCTTTCTTCAATCATTCTTTCAATCTTTCTTTCATTCTATCTTTCAATCTTTCTTTCAATCTTTCTTTCAATCTTTTGTTCTTTCAATCTTTTGTTCTTTCAATCTTTCTTTCATTCTTTCCATCAATCATTCTTTCAATCTTTCTTTCATTCTTTCTTTCAATCTTTCTTTCATTCTTTCTTTCAATCTTTCTTTCAATCTTTTTTTCAATCTTTCTTTCTTTCAATCTTTCTTTCAATCTTTCTTTCAATCTTTCTTTCATTTTTTCTTTCAATCTTTCTTTCAATCTTTCTTTCTTTCAATCTTTCTTTCATTCTTTCTTTCAATCTTTCTTTCATGCTTTCTTTCAATCTTTCTTTCAATCTTTTTTTCAATCTTTCTTTCTTTCAATCTTTCTTTCAATCTTTCTTTCAATCTTTCTTTCAATCTTTCTTTTATTTTTTCTTTCAATCTTTCTTTCAATCTTTCTTTCAATCTTTCTTTCTTTAAATCTTTCTTTCAATCTTTCTTTCTTTCATTCTTTCTTTCATTATTTTTCTTCAATCTTTCTTTCCTTCAATCTTTCTTTCAATCTTTCTTTCTTTCTTTCAATCTTTCTTTCAATTTTATTTCAATCTTTCTTTCGTTCTGCATTTCTTTCAGCATTTCTTTCTTTCTTTCTGTCTCTCTTTTTTTCTACTTTCTTTCTTTCTTTCTGTCTTTCTGTCTTTTTCTGTCTCTTTATATTTTCTTTCTTTCTGTGTTCCTGTATCTCTTTCTTTCTTTCTTTCATTCTTTCTTTCTTTCTTTCTTTTTTTCTTTCTTTTTTTCTGTCTCTCTTTCTATCTTTTGGTCTTTCATTCTTTCTGTCTCTGTCTTTCTTTTGTTCTTTTTTCTGTGATTTCTCTTTCTTTGTTTCTTTGTTTCTTTGTTTCTTTCTTTCTTTCTTTCTATCTTTCTGTATTTCTGTCTCATTTCTTTCTTTCAATCTTTCTTTCTTTCTTTCAAGCTTTCTTTCAATTTTTATTTCAATCTTTCTTTTGTTCTGCATTTCTTTCTGCATTTATTTCTTTCTTTCTGTCTCTTTCTTTCCTACTTTCTTTCTTTCTTTCTGTCTTTCTGTCTTTTTCTGTCTTTTTCTGTCTTTTTTTTTCTTTCTGTGTTTCTGTCTCTCTTTCTTTCTTTCATTATTTCTTTCTTTCTTTCTTTCTTTCTTTCTTTCTCTTCGTGTTTCTGTCTCTCTGTCTTTCTGTTGGTTTTTCATTCTTTCTGTTTCTGTCTTTCTTTTGTTCTTTTTTCTGTGTTTCTTTGTTTGTTTGTTTCTTTCTTTCTTTCTTTCTGTTTGTCTCTTTCTTTCTTTCTTTCTTTCTTTCTTTCTTTCTTTCATTGTTTCTTTCAATCTTTCTTTCATTCTTTCTTTCAATCTTTCTTTCAATCTTTCTTTCATTCTTTCTTTCAATATTTCTTTCTTTCTTTCTTTCAATCTTTCTTCAATCTTTCTTTCATTCTTTCTTTCAATCTTTCTTTTAATCTTTCAGTCTTTCTTTCATTCTTTCTTTCAATCTTTCTTTTACTCTTTCTTTCATTGTTTCTTTCAATTTTTTCAATTGTTTCTTTCAATCAATCTTTCTTTCTTTCTTTCAATCTTTCTTCAATCTTTCTTTCAATCTTTCTTTTAATCTTTCAGTCTTTCTTTCATTCTTTCTTTCAATCTTTCTTTTACTCTTTCTTTCATTGTTTCTTTCAAATTTTCTTTCATTCTTTCTTTCAATCTTTCTTCAATCATTCTTTCAATCTTTCTTTCATTCTTTCTTTCAATCTTTCTTTCAATCTTTCTTTCAATCTTTCAATCTTTCTTTCATTCTTTCTTGCAATCTTTCAATCTTTCTTTCAATCTCTCTTTTAATCTTTCTTTCAATCTTTCTTTCAATCTTTCTTTCAATCTTTTTTTCTTTCAATCTTTTGTTCTTTCAATCTTTCTTTCATTCTTTCTTTCAATCTTTCTTTTAATCTTTCAGTCTTTCTTTCATTCTTTCTTTCAATCTTTCTTTTACTCTTTCTTTCATTGTTTCTTTCAATTTTCTTTCATTCTTTCTTTCAATCTTTCTTCAATCATTCTTTCAATCTTTCTTTCATTCTTTCTTTCAATCTTTCTTTCATTCTTTCTTTCAATCTTTCTTTCATTTTTTCTTTCAATCTTTCTTTCAATCTTTCTTTCTTTCAATCTTTCTTTCATTCTTTCTTTCAATCTTTCTTTCAATCTTTTTTTCAATCTTTCTTTCTTTCAATCTTTCTTTCAATCTTTCTTTCAATCAATCTTTCTTTTAATCTTTCTTTCAGTCTTTCTTTCAATCTTTCTTTCATTCTTTCTTTCAATTTTTCTTCAATCTTTCTTTCAATCTTTCTTTCCTTCAATCTTTCTTTCTGTCTTTCGATCTTTTTTCAATCTTTCAATTGTTCTTTTAATCTTTCTTTCAATCTTTCTTTCAGTCTTTCTTTCAATCTTTCTTTCATTCTTTCTTTCAATCTTTCTTTTACTCTTTCTTTCAATCTTTCTTTTACTCTTTCTTTCATTGTTTCTTTCAATCTTTCTTCAGTCATTCTTTCAATCTTTCTTTCATTCTTTCTTTCAATCTTTCTTTCAATCTTTCTTTCAATCAATCTTTCTTTCTTTCAATCTTTCTTTCAGTCTTTCTTTCAATCTTTCTTTCATTCTTTCTTTCAATCTTTCTTCAATCTTTCTTTTAATCTTTCTTTCCTTCAATCTTCCTTTCCTTCAGTTTTTCTTTCTATCTTTCGATCTTTTTTTCAATCTTTCAATAGTTCTTTCAATCTTTCTTTCCTTCAATCTTTCTTTCTGTCTTTCGATCTTTTTTCAATCTTTCAATTGTTCTTTTAATCTTTCTTTCAATCTTTCTTTCAGTCTTTCTTTCATCTTTCTTTCATTCTTTCTTTCAATCTTTCTTTCATTGTTTCTTTCAATCTTTCTTTTACTCTTTCTTTCATTGTTTCTTTCAATTTTTCTTTCATTCTTTCTTTCAATCTTTCTTCAATCATTCTTTCAATCTTTCTTTCATTCTATCTTTCAATCTTTCTTTCAATCTTTCTTTCAATCTTTTGTTCTTTCAATCTTTTGTTCTTTCAATCTTTCTTTCATTCTTTCCATCAATCATTCTTTCAATCTTTCTTTCATTCTTTCTTTCAATCTTTCTTTCATTCTTTCTTTCAATCTTTCTTTCAATCTTTTTTCAATCTTTCTTTCTTTCAATCTTTCTTTCAATCTTTCTTTCAATCTTTCTTTCATTTTTTCTTTCAATCTTTCTTTCAATCTTTCTTTCTTTCAATCTTTCTTTCATTCTTTCTTTCAATCTTTCTTTCATGCTTTCTTTCAATCTTTCTTTCAATCTTTTTTTCAATCTTTCTTTCTTTCAATCTTTCTTTCAATCTTTCTTTCAATCTTTCTTTTATTTTTTCTTTCAATCTTTCTTTCAATCTTTCTTTCAATCTTTCTTTCTTTAAATCTTTCTTTCATTCTTTCTTTCATTATTTTTCTTCAATCTTTCTTTCCTTCAATCTTTCTTTCAATCTTTCTTTCTTTCTTTCAATCTTTCTTTCAATTTTATTTCAATCTTTCTTTTGTTCTGCATTTCTTTCAGCATTTCTTTCTTTCTTTCTGTCTCTCTTTTTTTCTACTTTCTTTCTTTCTTTCTGTCTTTCTGTCTTTTTCTGTCTCTTTATATTTTCTTTCTTTCTGTGTTCCTGTATCTCTTTCTTTCTTTCTTTCATTCTTTCTTTCTTTCTTTCTTTTTTTCTTTCTTTTTTTCTGTCTCTCTTTCTATCTTTTGGTCTTTCATTCTTTCTGTCTCTGTCTTTCTTTTGTTCTTTTTTCTGTGATTTCTCTTTCTTTGTTTCTTTGTTTCTTTCTTTCTTTGTTTCTTTCTTTCTTTCTTTCTATCTTTCTGTATTTCTGTCTCATTTCTTTCTTTCAATCTTTCTTTCTTTCTTTCAAGCTTTCTTTCAATTTTTATTTCAATCTTTCTTTTGTTCTGCATTTCTTTCTGCATTTATTTCTTTCTTTCTGTCTCTTTCTTTCCTACTTTCTTTCTTTCTTTCTGTCTTTCTGTCTTTTTCTGTCTTTTTCTGTCTTTTTTTTTCTTTCTCCGTTTCTGTCTCTCTTTCTTTCTTTCATTATTTCTTTCTTTCTTTCTTTCTTTCTTTCTTTCTCTTCGTGTTTCTGTCTCTCTGTCTTTCTGTTGGTTTTTCATTCTTTCTGTTTCTGTCTTTCTTTTGTTCTTTTTTCTGTGTTTCTTTGTTTGTTTGTTTCTTTCTTTCTTTCTTTCTGTTTGTCTCTTTCTTTCTTTCTTTCTTTCTTTCTTTCTTTCTTTCTTTCATTGTTTCTTTCAATCTTTCTTTCATTCTTTCTTTCAATCTTTCTTTCAATCTTTCTTTCATTCTTTCTTTCAATATTTCTTTCTTTCTTTCTTTCAATCTTTCTTCAATCTTTCTTTCATTCTTTCTTTCAATCTTTCTTTTAATCTTTCAGTCTTTCTTTCATTCTTTCTTTCAATCTTTCTTTTACTCTTTCTTTCATTGTTTCTTTCAATTTTTTCAATTGTTTCTTTCAATCAATCTTTCTTTCTTTCTTTCAATCTTTCTTCAATCTTTCTTTCAATCTTTCTTTTAATCTTTCAGTCTTTCTTTCATTCTTTCTTTCAATCTTTCTTTTACTCTTTCTTTCATTGTTTCTTTCAAATTTTCTTTCATTCTTTCTTTCAATCTTTCTTCAATCATTCTTTCAATCTTTCTTTCATTCTTTCTTTCAATCTTTCTTTCAATCTTTCTTTCAATCTTTCAATCTTTCTTTCATTCTTTCTTGCAATCTTTCAATCTTTCTTTCAATCTCTCTTTTAATCTTTCTTTCAATCTTTCTTTCAATCTTTCTTTCAATCTTTTTTTCTTTCAATCTTTTGTTCTTTCAATCTTTCTTTCATTCTTTCTTTCAATCTTTCTTTTAATCTTTCAGTCTTTCTTTCATTCTTTCTTTCAATCTTTCTTTTACTCTTTCTTTCATTGTTTCTTTCAATTTTCTTTCATTCTTTCTTTCAATCTTTCTTCAATCATTCTTTCAATCTTTCTTTCATTCTTTCTTTCAATCTTTCTTTCATTCTTTCTTTCAATCTTTCTTTCATTTTTTCTTTCAATCTTTCTTTCAATCTTTCTTTCTTTCAATCTTTCTTTCATTCTTTCTTTCAATCTTTCTTTCAATCTTTTTTTCAATCTTTCTTTCTTTCAATCTTTCTTTCAATCTTTCTTTCAATCAATCTTTCTTTTAATCTTTCTTTCAGTCTTTCTTTCAATCTTTCTTTCAATCTTTCTTTTACTCTTTCTTTCATTGTTTCTTTCAATTTTTTCAATTGTTTCTTTCAATCAATCTTTCTTTCTTTCTTTCAATCTTTCTTCAATCTTTCTTTCATTCTTTCTTTCAATCTTTCTTTTAATCTTTCAGTCTTTCTTTCATTCTTTCTTTCAATCTTTCTTTTACTCTTTCTTTCATTGTTTCTTTCAAATTTTCTTTCATTCTTTCTTTCAATCTTTCTTCAATCATTCTTTCAATCTTTCTTTCATTCTTTCTTTCAATCTTTCTTTCAATCTTTCTTTCAATCTTTCAATCTTTCTTTCATTCTTTCTTGCAATCTTTCAATCTTTCTTTCAATCTCTCTTTTAATCTTTCTTTCAATCTTTCTTTCAATCTTTCTTTCAATCTTTTTTTCTTTCAATCTTTTGTTCTTTCAATCTTTCTTTCATTCTTTCTTTCAATCTTTCTTTTAATCTTTCAGTCTTTCTTTCATTCTTTCTTTCAATCTTTCTTTCATTCTTTCTTTCAATCTTTCTTTTACTCTTTCTTTCATTGTTTCTTTCAATTTTCTTTCATTCTTTCTTTCAATCTTTCTTCAATCATTCTTTCAATCTTTCTTTCATTCTTTCTTTCAATCTTTCTTTCATTCTTTCTTTCAATCTTTCTTTCATTTTTTCTTTCAATCTTTCTTTCAATCTTTCTTTCTTTCAATCTTTCTTTCATTCTTTCTTTCAATCTTTCTTTCAATCTTTTTTTCAATCTTGCTTTCTTTCAATCTTTCTTTCAATCTTTCTTTCAATCGATCTTTCTTTCTTTCAATCTTTCATTCAGTCTTTCTTTCAATCTTTCTTTCATTCTTTCTTTAAAATCTTTCTTCAATCTTTCTTTAAATCTTTCTTTCCTTCAATCTTCCTTTCCTTCAATCTTTCTTTCTGTCTTTCGATCTTTTTTTCAATCTTTCAATCGTTCTTTCAATCTTTCTTTTAATCTTTCTTTCAGTCTTTCTTTCTTTCAATCTTTCTTTCAATCTTTCTTTCTTTCATTCTTTCTTTCAATCTTTTTCTTCAATCTTTCTTTCCTTCAATCTTTCTTTCAATCTTTCTTTCTTTCTTTCAATCTTTCTTTCAATTTTATTTCAATCTTTCTTTCATTCTGCATTTCTTTCTGCATTTCTTTCTTTCTTTCTGTCTCTCTTTCTGTCTCTCTTTCTTTCTTCTTTCTTTCTTTCTTTCTGTCTTTCTGTTTTTTCTGTCTCTTTATTTTTTCTTTGTTTCTGTGTTCCTGTATCTCTTTCTTTCTTTCTTTCATTCTTTCTTTCTTTCTTTCTTTCTTTCTTTTTTTCTTTCTTTTTTTTCTGTCTCTCTTTCTTTCTTTTGAGTCTTTCATTATTTCTGAATCTGTCTTTCTTTTGTTCTTTTTTCTGTGATTTCTCTTTTTTTGTTTCTTTGTTTCTTTGTTTCTTTGTTTCTTTGTTTCTTTGTTTCTTTGTTTCTTTGTTTCTTTGTTTCTTTGTTTCTTTGTTTCTTTGTTTCTTTGTTTCTTTCTTTGTTTCTTTCTATCTTTCTGTATTTCTGTCTCATTTCTTTCTTTCAATCTTTCTTTCTTTCTTTCAAGCTTTCTTGAAATTTTTATTTCAATCTTTCTTTTGTTCTGCATTTCTTTCTGCATTTATTTCTTTCATTCTGTCTCTTTCTTTCCTACTTTCTTTCTTTCTTTCTGTCTTTCTGTCTTTTTCTGTCTTTCTTTCAATCTTTCTTTCATTCTTTCTTTCAATCTTTCTTTCTTTCAATCTTTCTTTCATTCTTTCTTTCAATCTTTCTTTCAATCTTTTTTTCAATTTTTCTTTCT
This sequence comes from Zeus faber, assembly GCF_960531495.2. Lineage (NCBI taxonomy): Eukaryota > Metazoa > Chordata > Actinopteri > Zeiformes > Zeidae > Zeus > Zeus faber. Next base: position 23,148,935 of record NC_137206.1, on the reverse strand, counting down.
CTCAATCTTTCTTTCAATCGTTCTTTCAATCTTTCTTTCATTCTTTCTTTCAATCTTTCTTTCAGTCTTTCTTTCATTTTTTCTTTCAATCTTTCTTTCATTCTTTCTTTAAATCTTTCAATCTTTCTTTCAATCTTTTGTTCTTTCAATCTTTCTTTCTATCTTTCTTTCAATCTTTTGTTCTTTCAATCTTTTGTTCTTTCAATCTTTCTTTCAATCTTTCTTTCATTCTTTCCTTCAATCTTTCTTTCAATCTTTCTTTCAATCTTTGTTTCAATCTTTCTTTCTTTCTTTGTTTCAATTTTTCTTTTAATCTTTCAGTCTTTCTTTCATTCTTTCTTTCAATCTTTCTTTCAATCTTTCTTTCAGTCTTTCTTTCAATCTTTTGTTCTTTCAATCTTTTGTTCTTTCAATCTTTCTTTCAATCTTTCTTTCATTCTTTCCTTCATTCTTTCAATCTTTCTTTCTTTCAATCTTTCTTTCAATTTTTCTTTCAATCTTTCAATCTTTATTTCATTCTTTCTTGCAATCTTTCTTTCTTTCAATCTTTCTTTCAATCTCTCTTTTAATATTTCTTTCAATCTTTCTTTCAATCTTTCTTTCAATCTTTGGTTCTTTCAATCTTTTGTTCTTTCAATCTTTCTTTCGATCTTTCTTTCATTCTTTCCTTCAATCGTTCTTTCAATCTTTATTTCACTCTTTCTTTCAATCTTTCTTTCATTCTTTCTTTCAATCTTTCTTTCAATCTTTCTTTCCTTCAATCTTTCTTTCAATCTTTCTTTCAATCTTTCTTTCTTTCTTTGTTTCAATCTTTCTTTTAATCTTTCAGTCTTTCTTTCATTCTTTCTTTCAATCTTTCTTTTACTCTTTCTTTCATTGTTTCTTTCAATCTCTCTTCAATCATTCTTTCAATCTTTCTTTCATTCTTTCTTTCAATCTTTCTTCAATCTTTCTTTCATTCTTTCTTTCTATCTTTCTTTTAATCTTTCAGTCTTTCTTTCATTCTTTCTTTCAATCTTTCTTTTACTCTTTCTTTCATTGTTTCTTTCAATTTTTCTTTCATTCTTTCTTTCAATCTATCTTCAATCATTCTTTCAATCTTTCTTTCATTCTTTCTTTCAATCTTTCTTTCAATCTTTCTTTCAATCTTTCTTTCAATCTTTCTTTCATTCTTTCTTTCAATCTTTCTTTCAATCTTTTTTTCAATCTTGCTTTCTTTCAATCTTTCTTTCAATCTTTCTTTCAATCAATCTTTCTTTCTTTCAATCTTTCTTTCATTCTTTCTTTAAAATCTTTCTTCAATCTTTCTTTTAATCTTTCTTTCTTTCAATCTTTCTTTCAATCTTTCTTTCATTCATTCTTTCTTTCAATCTTTTTCTTCAATCTTTCTTTCCTTCAATCTTTCTTTCAATCTTTCTTTCTTTCTTTCAATCTTTCTTTCAATTTTATTTCAATCTTTCTTTCATTCTGCATTTCTTTCTGCATTTCTTTCTTTCTTTCTGTCTCTCTTTCTTTCTACTTTCTTTCTTTCTTTCTGTCTTTCTGTCTTTTTCTGTCTCTTTATTTTTTCTTTCTTTCTGTGTTCCTGTATCTCTTTCTTTCTTTCTTTCATTCTTTCTTTCTTTCTTTCTTTCTTTTTTTCTTTCTTTTTTTTCTGTCTCTCTTTCTTTCTTTTGGTCTTTCATTATTTCTGTCTCTGTCTTTCTTTTGTTCTTTTTTCTGTGATTTCTCTTTCTTTGTGTCTTTGTTTCTTTGTTTCTTTCTTTGTTTCTTTCTATCTTTCTGTATTTCTGTCTCATTTCTTTCTTTCAATCTTTCTTTCTTTCTTTCAAGCTTTCTTTCAATTTTTATTTCAATCTTTCTTTTGTTCTGCATTTCTTTCTGCATTTATTTCTTTCATTCTGTCTCTTTCTTTCCTACTTTCTTTCTTTCTTTCTGTCTTTCTGTCTTTTTCTGTCTTTTTCTGTCTTTTTTTCTTTCTGTGTTTCTGTCTCTCTTTCTTTCTTTCATTATTTCTTTCTTTCTTTCTTTCTTTCTTTCTTTCTTTCTTTTTGTGTTTCTGTCTCTCTGTATTTCTTTTGGTTTTTCATTCTTTCTGTTTGTCTTTCTTTTGTTCTTTTTTCTGTGTTTCTTTGTTTGTTTGTTTGTTTCTTTCTTTCTTTCTGTTTGTCTCTTTCTTTCTTTTTTTCTTTCTTTCTTTCTTTTTTCTTTCTTTCTTTCTTTTTTCTGTCATTCTTTCTTTCTTTCTTTTTGTGTTTCTGTCCCTCTTTCTTTCTGTATGTTGGTCTTTTATTCTTTCCGTTTCTGTCTTTCTTTTGATCTTCTTTCTGTGTTTCTGTGTTTTCTCTGTCTTTTTTTTCTTTCTCTCTTTCTTTTGTTCTTTTCTCTGTGTTTCTGTCACTCTTTCTTTCTTTGTTTCTTTCTTTCTTTTGTATTTTCTGTCTCTTTTTAATTCCTTCTTTCTTTCTTCCTTTGTGTCCGTCTTTCTTTCTGTCTCTTTCTGTCATTCTTTCATTTTTCAAGAAAGAACATTTTTCTTTCTTTCTTTCGTTTGTTCTTTTCTCTGTGTTTCTGTCATTTCTTTCTTTTTTGCATTTCTCTCTTTCTTTCTGTCTGTCTGTTTGTCTGTCTGTCGGTTGATCTATCTGTCTGTTTGTCTGTCCATCTATCCATCCATCCGTCCTTCTTTCTTTCTTTCTTTCTTTCTTTCTTTCTTTCTTTCTTTCTGTCTGCTTGCCTTTCTTTCTGTCTCTCTCTCTTTCTGTCTTTCTTTCTTTCTTTTTTCTTATTCCTTATCCTTTTCCCACTATTCCTTCTCTCTTTCTTTCTGTCTGACTTTCTTTCTCTCTTTCTTTCTTTCCTTTTGTTATTCCTTCTTTCTTTCTATCTGCCTCTCTTTCTTTCTTTCCTTCTTTCTGGCTTTATTTATTTCTTTTTGTCATTCCTTAACTCTTTCTTTCTTTCTTTCTTTCTTTCTTGCCTTTTAACTGTCTGTCTGTCTGTCTGTCTGTCTGTCTGTCTGTCTGTCTGTCTGTCTGTCTGTCTGTCTTCCTACTTTCCTACCTTCCTGTTGGAAAGTAGTAGCTGTTTTTTTCCAGTGCACAACAACCTCAGCACCGCTCTACGGAAACATTCCTCACACGCGGCAGCCTGAACCCCCAGCATTCTGGGCGCCATGGCAACAGTGCCGATAAAAACACATTTGAGCACCTCCTTGGTGTGGAGTCAGAAGCTCTGACAGAGAGCGAGAGAGAGAGAGAGAGAGAGAGAGTGAGAGAGAGTATTGGTAAAGGGCTGACAGAGTCCTGAGTGCTTCCGTTGTGATTGGTGATTAGCTGGCGTTTTGTCCTAGCCCCCCGCCAGAGCCTGGAGTTAATCACACAACAATGAGGTTCCTGGCAGAGAAACAGAGAGGGGGAGGGAGGGGAAGGTGAGGACGAGGGAGGGATGAAATGGAATGGAGGGATGGACGGATGGATGGAGGGGATGGAGGGGATGGAGAGTCCCCCAAGTTTAATTGCCTTTGGATAATCTCATTGTCTGGAGGTTGGAGGAGGTTGGAGGGGGCGGACGCCACTCTGTCTTATACTCCTGATACTCCCCCTCTTCTTCCTCTTCTTCTTCTTGCTCTTCCTCTTCCTATTCTTCTTCTTCAGAGCCGTGACTCTCTGGAAGTCTCAGCCCGACGGAACAAAAAAAGGTAGAGAATCAGAGGAGGAAAAAATAAATAGATCCACGAGTCTGGTTGAACCGGAGGACAGGCTCGTTCCGAATAAAGTGAAGTAAAGGATGATTAATACTTCCCATGTTTTAATACCCAAAACCTGAAGGTTGAAATTACTTTCTTGGCCAGTTTGTTTGTTTTTGGTAGGCTGTATGACACACATCCAAGAAAATATTATTATTTTTTAGAATATACATAGATAAATAATATTTATCTATGCATGTTCTTAAAATAATTATTACAAATAAAGATAGATGGATTGATAGTCATTATATATTTTTTGTTTCGCAATTACTGGTGTATTTACAGTAATATCTATATTCCTTTTCCTAGATAGTTAGATATATTGCTGCAGTGTGACAGCAGCTCACATAAAAATGATGGGCATTAATAACAAATTAATAACATTAGACAAGGGCTAAACAATAAAAAATTACCTAAAATTGACAATAGATAATAAACTTTTCCATCAAATATTAACATACAAAAAAAGTAAATTGTGCCCATTCGCATACATATTAATTTAAAAAAACAATGCTTCAGTATTCATTCAATTCAGCATCAAGCTACTTATGGGCCCTTGGGCCATCATTTTCCGAGACCCACTCACCCACCGACCCACACAAATTATCCTATTTATGTAGACTTTAAATCAAATTCAATAGCGTAGTACATTAAGAATCTCTTTCACAAGTAAGTCATTTTCATATGACTTATTTCATATGATGACATACAGTATATTGACCTTTATGTTAATACCACAAAACACTATGAAAAAGAACCCATGTTTTTAGTGTAAAAAGTACTGTATATACATTCATATATAAATTACATTGACCAACAGATGTACTGTAGGTGTCTCCTCTCTTGTTTTAGAACATTTCACGCATGGCTTAAAACAACAGCCTGTTCTTCCAGCTCTTAGTATAAGGCAACTGCTTCCAGTCAGAGCTAATTACCCGTAATGACTCCTATCGACCTCTAGGATTAGCTCATGAATCACCGCCTCAATTAGGCGCTGGTGAATTGCTAGATTCATTTTGTCCTGGTAAGTGAGAGATAAGGCTTTTTTATTTATTTTTTATTTTTTTGCGGACGGCAGGGGGTGGCGTCTAAAAAAACTGTCCATGTAAAGTATCAGTATAGCTCATGTTTAACCTTTGGCGTGTTACACCATGTGGACAAGTAAGGGAGGGTTAGGACGATTCAAAGGGCCTGTGACTGACAGGGGCCCTAAAAATTTATTAGAGCATTAATAAGGTGAGAACATGTGAATAAGGGGAGTATCGGCACATGAATTTTCTGCTGTGCGTCACCATCATCAAACAAAACAAATAAAAAAGTGTTTTTTTATTTTACATGTTTTTTTTTCCCTCCGTTTCCTAATTGAATTAAATTGCGTCTGTGCCTTCCATGCCACATCACCCAGGGCAACCCTGATAACATGCATCGATAACAACCAAACAATCAAACATTATGACACTACTTCAGATTTGTACTGCCCTTTCAACCATTTTTTCAGCATCGATTTGAAGTTATTGGAGTTACTAGTTGTCTTAAGACTCCCAGACGACCTGTTCCAAAGCATTGTTGCCACGTACACAAAATGATTCCTTACCTCGTTTACCTTTAAATCTGGGAAGAACAAAATCAGTGGGACTGCCCCCATGAGAATAACTATGAGCATCCCTCACACGGGTTAAATATCACGAGAGGACACAGGAGAGGCCGTTTTTTTTAAGCTTTTAATGAATGCCAAAGAATGGTATATTGAATGGTGAAGAAGCGATGGCCTCTGAGCCCAGGAGTGTGCCCTCACCTGCGGAATTTCCCAGACTCTTTCAGAGAAGTTCTATTTGGAGTAGTAAAGGTGTCACTTCACTTCCAGCCTGACACCTGGTTGCACCTCTCCTTCCTCCCCACACACACACACACACACACACACACACACACACACAGACACACACACACACACACACACACATACACACACACCCTGAACAAAATGTCTGCAGAGGAAGAATCCACCACAACATGTCAGGCGGTGCAGTGGCGGTCCACCAATTACCGCCCTGAGCGGCGGGGAGCTGAGGAGCTGTCTTCCCCCCTCGGCCGACTTCCCCCCTCGTGCCACCGCGCCTCGACTCATCCAGCATTACACGCTTACCCCGATGTTTAAAACATCAGATGTTGTCGAGTGGAAAGAAGGGGACATGAATAAAAGACGGATTAAGGATGGGAAGATGGAAAGAATAGCGTCGGGGTTGGGGGGGGTGGTTGAGGGACTTAATTCCAGATGATCAGAGGGACTGGCCTGGCGTGCTTTGGTGACAGTGTAATGTGCTGTGGACAGGGACACATTCGACAACGGACAATGTCCCTAATGAACTCGCGGGGGGGGGGGGGCGGGGGCCGTCACGGTGGAGACGACAACACGTCGACGAGCACGGTCACCGTGCGGTGAAGCTGGCGGCTGCGGCCCCGCGGGCCGGTGAGGGTTTTTCAATGAGACGGGTGCCAAAGCCTCTCGTTGGGGTAGCGGCACAAGAACGACGGGAGAGAGGGAGAGAGAGAGAGGGAGAGAGAGAGAGAGAGAGAGAGAGAGAGAGAGCGAGAGAGGATTATTAACCCTGCGTTGTGAGTTACATCAGAGGAACTGAGCTTCTTAAATTGAAGTCGGACACATACGGAGCGCACCGTCCTTCCAGGGTTCTTGTCGATAGAAACTGTAAAATACCCCTCTGGGGCAGCAGGGGGGGTTTACCCTGCTGTTGATGGCAAAACACAGAAAAAGCCCTGTGGTCATTAGTGGACAGCGGCCATATTCACAGTTTCACATCATATGTAATGTATTGTGATGAAGATTATTTTGTGTTTCTGTTCGATAATCAAATCATATTATGGCTTTAACTGTGCACTGCTTTTTAAATTGAAATATCTTTCTTTAGTGTCAAGTTTGAGAAATGTAAAAATTGCATTTAATCTCACAGATATAATTTAATTATTAACAGTTAATTATCAAATAGTTTAACAGCCCTAAGTGTTTTAAATGACTCTTGTTGGCTGGGTGGGTCATTGACAGGAAATTAAACTCTTTTTCAAGGAAGTGTCTAAGATGCTGGTGAGCACAAGACGTCCCTGGAAAACTACTGGGTACCAAACATTTAATCTTTATTGGGCATTAACACCTTGAATTGAACCGTATTGAGTGGGGAAAAGAGCTGCGTCGGCACCCTGGGCATCACTGCATTGCTAGATGTGAATTTTGCGGTTAAAGTCTTAGAATTTTAGAGACACTTTCCAATTCTATAGCCACAGGAAACACATTCAGTGTCAAAATGCTTCAAATTTCGTCTGAAGAGCGTATGTTATTTGATGGTCCCTTGATGGTATCTGAAACCGCAAAGGGTTTTTACAACACGAGGCAAAGCTATCTAAACCAGATCACAACATGCGTTAGAGCCAGGTTTCCATCTAATGCCGACATGCCTGCCCATGCACCGTTCCCATTCGGGCCTTACAGGACTCATGTAAGTTCTGCCGGGTCGATATGTGTCCAGCTGTCATGGAAGGACGAGAAATTGAAATTGATTTCTGCAGGAAGTTAAAAGGCCCAAGCAGTGGCGTACCGCGAGGCTGCCGTGTTCAAAATGTAACAACCAATTATCAACGGACGGACGGGGGGAAAGCCTGTTGATTAAGGCCGAGAACAACACGTGAAGTGATGCGTTGGCCTGTTCTGATCTAAACGGTAGAAGCCTGTGTGCCAGTTTCTCCTACCACGCGCCACCCAAGCCGCGTTTTCCGGGACCACCGGCACAGAGACACAGAGGACGGGGTTGTAGACACACAAAAGTTTATTGTAGAGAGGAGGTTAGGTGGAATAAGCCCAGGAGCAGATAGACATGTGTCATGACAAGGGCTCCTCTCCTGAGTGAGTGTGGGGATGGGGGTTTTACCTGTTGCTCGTTAGACCAACCAACAAGCAACAGGTAAGCAGCCACTCTGATCCTGGCCCCAATTACTGATAGGTAGGTCTATCCAATGCACTGATTGGTTGTAGGTCTATCCGTTGCTCTGATTGGTTGTGTTTCTATCCATTGCTCTGATTGGTTGTTTGTATGGTTGAAGGTTTATCCAATGCTCTGATTGGTTGTAGGTCTATCCGATAGTCTGATTGGTTGTAGGTCAATCGATCCTCTGATTGGTTGTAGGTCTATCCAATTGCATCCAGATATTTTGCTCTGCACCCGATGGTAACAGCAGTTGGAAAACAAAGATGAACAGAGCCATTACAGACTAGTACACATTTGCTGGCAATGCCAAGCTCGCTCAGGACAACATCAAAGGTCATATACAGGACATCTTTTATAACATATAAAAAAAAAATCAGTGAAAGTGCATTTCGGGGTCTGAGGTCAGTGCCTGGAAAACGGGGACGTCTGTTCCCTCCATCATAACTGATTCTCTTTCAAACTAAAGAACAATGGACCAGAAGGAATTCAAGTACCTGTTGATGGTAAAAAATAAATAAATGATATTCAAAGATTCAAGCTGTGTAAATAATTTAGTTGTGGACTGAATTGCTATTACCGCCGTTGGGTTTTTGTCATACTCTTTTCTATTTCAAGTTTGCACCTTTTGACACTGATTAAAGTTTGAGGATTCTTCTCTTTTGCTGAGTGTCAGAAACGTGATGCTTTCATGAATAATGAATTATGTCAGTTTAGCCATGCAGGGATAGCAGCAGCAGGTTAGCATATCATATGCATCATGCATGGGCGTGCGCATTGCACTGGGAAAGACGAAAAACAGCCGAGTTAGCATCGATACAATCATATTTAAAAATATTTTTTCTCACGGAGCAAGTGTTAGCGCTACCTCTCCCGCTGGAGGTTGTTTTGATACTTGTCGAAAGAGAGCACGGCGTGTTAGCATGCTAGCTTGGGTCACTAATAGGGTCAATCAACCAGTTAGCGCATTTTTTAGAACTCTCAACACACCCCAGCAGGGCGCGTGTCAGCACAATAGCATGATAGTGTGACAGTGTGATAGCGTGATAGGTCAGGGCAACTTTTGCCTGGGGACGACCCGAGCAAACACTGTTAACCTCGACAGTTTAATTACATGTGTGGCTCCTCGTGGGGGCAGACATTCCAATAAGTGAACAGGCGTTGAAAATTGAATAGGACATGCATGCACACACACGTGTGTGTGTGTGTGTGTGTGTGTGTGTGTGTGTGTGTGTGTGTGTGTGTGTGTGTGTGTGTGTGTGTGTGTGTGTGTGTATTAATTAGCTAAGTTTTTTTTGTTTTGTTTTTGTTTTTGTTTTTGTTTTTTAGGGTCTGTGCTGTCAGCATGCTGGACATACAACGGAAGTTTAGTTTTGAACGCTGACTGACAACGTGACTGACGGGCGTGAGGATATCACACTTCATCATCAGCTATCAGCAGTGGGTTATTACTGGCTATCTTTTAACAACTGTTACACAACCCATTGAATTAATGGATGAAATAATGAATGATGATAGATTCAATTAATGGATGGGCGAATGAATAAATGACTGGATAAATTAATGCATGATTGAATAAATGGATGAATGACTGAATAAATGGATAAATGATTGAATGAATGAATAATTAATTAATTAATTAATTAATTATGGATGGATGGATGGATGGACGAATGGATGGATGCATGGATTAATGAACGGACGAATGGATTAAAGAATGAATGAATTAATGAATTAATGCATGAATGAATGCACGAATGAATGAATGAATGAAATAATTAATTAATTAATTAATTAATTAGTTTATAATTTTATGTATAAATGAAATAATGGAATAATGAATGAATTAATAGATGAATGGATAAATGATTGGGTGGATGGATGAATGATTGAATGAATGGACACATTAATGAATTATTGAATGAATGGATGGATGGCTGGATGGATGAATGGATGAATTGATACATTAATGATTTTTTGAATGGATGAATGAATTAATGGATGATGGATGATGGATGAATGGATGAATGGATGGGTTAATGGATGGATGAATTGATAAATGAATGAATTGTGAATGACTGAATGAATGGATGAATAAATAGATGCATGAATGGATGACAGAATGAGTGGATGGATGAATGATGGATGGATGCTCTAATTCCTGCCCCGTCCATTGTGACATTTTTCGCATCATTTAAAAGAGGAGAATGAGAGCTTCCAAACAAGGTGTCACTTGTGCAAATCAAGCAAATATTTTAAAGCTATGACTTGTTAATGACAAGGGTCTGGCAAACTGTGTTTCTGAGATAATCACCTTCAAAGCTTTACCCCACACTTGGCTTCATTCAGCCAGCTCCCAGAATGCAAAGGGATTGAAGGACCAACAAAGCCGCATGGCTACTTGTCACATGACCACTTGACACCCTGATGAATGGGGCAATCTCTGCATTGTTCTTGTGTTTTGAGAGAATGTTAAACAGCATCATCGACACACAACATCTTTTGATTTTAAAAAGGCTTTTATTCAACAGTAAGAATATACATGTTATATAAAAGTGAAAATATTTAGGAGTTAAAAAGTGCGGACGACTCAACAAAATGTAGAGTCCATCAATAATATGAGTCTCTGTATATAAGCCTCGGTGTGTCATTTAGTATATAAATGTGCGTATGCCAAATATCTTCAAAGTTCTTGGAGTTATGTTGGCTAACTTTATCTTTATTTGTTGGCTCATCATCACATTCAGGTTGAAATCTGCTGTTTGAAATGTTCTTCAAGTCCAGGATAACGCCGGTATCAGATTCAGAATCACTGTTGGAGAACTGACCATCATCGGGGAAAATGAAGTCCAGTCCTGCTTACACTGACTTGGATCTATCGCACTGGTCAGTTTAAGGTCCGCGATACGATTTAGATCTTCTGCCACCTGCTTCTCGTAATGCAAAACAACACCAGATGGGAGTTTTCTTGGACAAGTGAAACTGGATCCTCGTCTTGTTTACAGAAGTGACGTCAGCATTACTTCTTCATTGGTATATGGCCCCTACACAATATTGTCTGTGTGTGTGTGTGTGTAAAAGTAGTACGATTTAAAGATTGAACTCTATCAAAACTGTTTCACATTGTGACTTCACATCACATGGATAATGGAGGAATAATCTTCATCTGGAGGGTTGTTTAAAGGAAACGATCGATTGTAAGTGAACTGTGTTTTCCAAGTAATCTAAGGGGGGATAAGTAATCTTAACTCCACGGTTTAACATATTTCTGCTATGTATAAATCAAACCCGGTTTTGAAAATAAGTTGAGAAATAAAAAAAAACACAAAGCAACACGAATCTGGAAAAATATCCTTTCCCTTCCTGAAAGGATTTTTCAACTTATTTGGCTGCTCCTGGCAAATTAAAAAATGTGTGACAATACGGATTGTGCTGCGGTGGGTCACAAATGCAGTCAAGGGTGGAGCTCAGATGGAAGGGGGACATCGGCCTCCGTTCGCCTGCCCGCCCGTCCACCCGGCGGTCCCATCATCAACCAAAAACGTCCCCACATCCCTTTCACTAGCTATCACTACCGCTATTGTTATGGCTATCACTATCACTACCAGTACCACTAACACTATCACTATCACTATTGCTTCCACTATCACGATCACTACCACTAGCACTATCACTATCACTACCACTATTACTATCATAATCACTATCACTATCACTACCACTATCACTATCACTATCACTACCTATCACAATCACTGTCACTATCATTACCACTCTCACTACCTATCACGACTACTATCACTATCATTAACACTGTCATTACCTTAACGACCACTATCACCATCACTATCATTACCACTATCACTACCTATCACGTCCAATATCACTTTCACTATCACTACCGCTACCACTATCACTATCTCTACCTTTCTCTATCGCTACCTATCATTACCACTATCACTATCACTATCACCATCATTACCACTATCCTTAACTATCAGGACCACTATTACTATCAATATCATTAAAATTATCACTACCTAACATGACCACTATCCCTATCACTATCACTATCACTATCACTATCACTATCTCTATCACTATAGCTATCACTATCACTATCACTATCACTATCACTATCACTATCACTATCACTATCACTACTACTATCACGATCACTACCTCTACCACGATCACTATCACGAATACTATCTATCACTATCACTATAACTACCTATCACAATCACTGTCACTATCATTACCACTATCACTACCTATCACGCCCACTATCACTATCATAAACACTGTCACTACCTATCACGACCTCTATCAATATAACTATCATTACCACTATCACTACCTATCATGACCACTATCACGATCATTACCACTACCTATCACTAACACTACCACTATCACTTTCACTATCACTACCGCTATCACTACCGCTATCACGTCCACTATCACGTCCACTATCACTATCACTATTACTATTACAATCACTATCACTATCACTATCACTATCACTATCACTATCACTATCACTGTCACTATCACTACCGCTATCACGTCCACTATCACTATCACTATCACTATCACTACCACTACCACTACCACTACCACTACCACTATTAGTATCCCAATCACTATCACTATCACAATCACAATCACTATCACAATCATTATCACTATCACTATCACAATCACTATCACTATCACTATGGCTATCACAATCACAATCACTGCCACTATCACTGTCACTATCATGATCACAATCACTACCACTACCACTATCACTATCACTATCACTATCACTACCATTACACTATCACTACCATTACCACTCTCCCTACCTATCACGACCACTATTACTATCAATATTATTACAATTATCATTACCTAACACGTCCACTATCACTATCACTATCGCTATCACTATCACTATCACTATCACTATCACTATCACTATCACTATCACTATCACTATCACTACCGCTTTCACGTCCACTATCACTATCACTATCACTATCACTATCACTATCACTATCACTACCACTACCACTATTAGTATCCCAATCACTATCACGATCACGATCACTATCACTATCACTATCACTATCACTATCACTATCACTATGGCTATCACTATCATTATCACTATCACTATCACTATGGCTATCACAATCACAATCACTGCCACTATCACTATCACTATCACTTTCACTATCATGATCACAATCACTACCACTACCACTATCACTATCACTACCATTACCACTATCCCTACCTATCACGACCCCTATTACTATCAATATTATTACAATTATCATTACCTAACGCGTCCACTATCACTATCACTATCGCTATCGCTATCACTATCACTATCACTATCACTATCACTATCACTATCACGATCACTACCTCTACCACAATCACTATCACGAATACTATCTATCACTATCACTATAACTACCTATCACAATCACTGTCACTCTCATTACCACTTTCACTACCTATCACGACCACTATCACTATCATTAACACCGTCACTACCTATCACGACCTCTATCACCATAACTATCATTACCACTACCACTACCTATCACTACCACTACAACTATCACTTTCACTATCACTACCACTACCACTATTAGTATCCCAATCACTATCATTACCACTATCCCTACCTATCACGACCACAATTACTATCAATATCATTACAACTATCACTACCTAACACGACCACTATCACTATTACTATCACTATCACTACCACTACTACTATTACTATCACAATCACTATCATTACCACTATCCATTTCTATCACAACCACTATTACTATCAATATCATTACAATTATCACTACCTAACACGAACACTATCACTATCACTATCACTATCAGTATCACTATGGCAATCACTATCACAATCACTACCACCATCACTATCACTATCACTATCACTATCACTATCACTATCACTATCAATATCAATATCACTATCATTATCACTACCTATCACAATTTCTGTCACTATCATTACCACTCTCACTACCTATCACGTCCACTATCACTTTCACTCTCACTACCACTACCACTATCACTATCACTACCTTTCACTATCGCTACCTGTCACTATCACTACCTATCAATACTACTATCACTACCACTATTACTATGGCTATCACTATCACTATCACGATCACTACCTCTACCACGATCACTATCACGAATACTATCTATCACTATCACTATAACTACCTATCACAATTACTGTCACTATCATTACCACCATCACTACCTATCACAACCACTATCACAATCATTAACACTGTCACTACCTATAACGACCACTATCACCATCACTATCATTACCACTATCACTACCTATCACGTCCACTATCACTTTCACTACCACTACCACTACCACTATCACTATCACTACCTTTCACGTTCGCTACCTATCACTTTCACTAACTATCACTACCACTACCACTATCACTATCACTATCACTATCACTATCATAATCATTACCACTATCCCTACCTATCACGACCACTTTTACTATCTCCATCACTATCACTATCACTATCACCATAACTATCACTATCACTATCACTATCACCATAACTATCACCATAACTACTACTATCACTATCACTCTCACTACCATTATCTCTATCACTATCACTATCATTACCACTATCCCTACCTATCACGACAACTATTACTATCATTTTCATTACAATTTTCACTACCTATCACGGCCACTATCACTATCATTACCACTACCTATCACTACCACTACCACTATCACTATCACTATCAGTGGCACGGTGGCGCGGAGGCGCGGAGCATTGCACTGCTGCCTCACAGCAAGAAGGTCCTGGGTTCGATTCTCGCCTGGGGCGCTGTTGGCACCGTGCTCCGGCGGGTTATCTCCCAAATAGGAGCCTTTCTGTGTGGAGTTTGCATGTTCTCCTCGTTTTCACATGGGGTTTCCTCCACTCACGTCAGTAAGTGGAGGAAACCTCTGCATTTAACCAGGATGGGTTAAATGCAGAGGAACCATTTCACCGGCCACCATCCAAAGCGTGTGTGCAAGCATGTGTTGTGTGACAAATAAAGATTGTTTCCTTCTATCATTACCACTATCCCTACCTATCACTGTCAATATCATAACAATTATCACGGCCACTATCATTAGCACGATCACTATCACCACCTATCACAATCACTGTCAATATCATTACAATTATCACTACCTAAAATGATCACTATCACCACCAATCACTCTCATTATCACTACCTATCATTAACACTGTCACTACCTATCACACCCTCTATCACTATCACTATCATTACCACTGTCACGACCTATCACTATAAATGCCATTATCACTATCTATCACTATCACTAAAATTTTAAGTAACCAGTATATTCAGGATTTAACTAAACACCTTCAATGGTTGTCGATGATTTACGGTTTGTTATTCCACTCATTTTTCTTCCTTCGGAGCTTATACTGATTCCTAGAGACGTTTTAGCTGCTCTTCACTGTGATAAACAGTTGGTTTGATATTACCGACAAAATGTACTCATCATACGTTTCTTTTGAGTCCAATAGTGTCCAGTCATTATATAATGTAATGTAATGTAAAATTAACCAATTTGTGCTTTATATCCTTTTGTCTTTATGAATTTCTCAACATAAATTTGGACATTAATGGCACTACTACACCCCTAGTGACCAGAAAGTGAAAGAAAAAATCAAGAAATTAAAAATCCACGAACTCCAGAAAACAGCCAAATTTTAATTTGTAAAATCGTTCTCTGGGTCTGTCTCTGAGACGGTATCACAGCACCATGTCCTCGTTCAAATTCAAAATAAACCAAACCAAACATCCATCCTCCCCGTACACAGCAGCACATCCCTGTTTCCTTTAACAAACACCCCTGGTTCGGGAACAAAATGGGTCTGGGATGGAAGGCGGTGTTATCGGAGAAGGAGGCCGGGGAGGAGATCAGCCATGATACGACACCAGGCTCTCTTTTGTCGGCATGTTTTCGCAGAAATGAGTGAAAGGAAAAGGATCGAAAAAGGAAAAGGACCGGAGGAGGTTGTCGCTCTGGGCTGAACAGAAAATCGCCCAGGGGCCTCAGTCAGTCACTCAATGGACCACACACAAAAACACTTTTTATCACTTAAAAAAAAACGACTTCTATCATGAGTTCTATGCGACTCATAGTTCATGTAGCACAGCATGGTATGCTGTTTCATGCTGTTTAACATAAAAAACGAAATCCAAATTCATTCATCTTTAAATTTAGGTTTTCTGCTTTAACAGCCATGTGTGCATGCAGAGATATTGCCCTTTAAACATGAACTGATTCTGTGCATAGAATCACATTTGGTATATTATGTATTTTTATATTATATTTTTTGTATATATTGGCTGTTTTGCTTTTTATTCGGCTATTTTTGTATATTCTAAATTTTTTAGGGGGGCTTTTTTTATATTTGGCTATTTTATATTTAGAATATTTACATAAAATATAAATGGTATTTAGTATAAATATAGGGGGGATGGTAGCTCAGGCGGTAGAGCTGGTGGTCTAGTGATCTAAAGGTTGCTGGTTCGATCCTAGTGTCCTCCTGCTAGCATGCTGTAGTGTCCTTGAGCAAGACACTTCACCCCTAATTGCTCCTGATGGCTGCGTCCGTCGGTGTTTGAACAATTGTAAGTCGCTTTGGATAAAAGCGTCTGCTAAATGACTAAATGTAAATGTAAATGTAAATAAATATTATAAATATATTTATATATGTAAGATATATCTAAATTATTATAAATTCTAAAATGTAATAATAGATATATACCTATATATAAAATGTCAGTGCTGGAGTGCCTGAATAATGTGGTAGAGCTATTATTTTATATTCTTTATATATTTTACTGTCTGTGTGACATTCATTAAGCACTGGTGTCGCCCCGTGTGACAGAGGACAAAACAGGCTCCTCTGGTGGATGATTCACAGCGCGCTAACTAGCTCCTCCAAGGCTCCAGATGTCAGCCATTAATCTTGATGAAGTTGGGACTCCATCTCTCCCGCGCTGTCTCTTCTCTGCGTCTCCCAAACCTGCTGCTTAATGACCCTTCTCCCCGTTTTATCAGTTTTATCAGCTCGTTTCTTTATATCCATCCCGTAGATCACGGCTGCCTCTTTATGTAGATGCAGATGGAGGGGTGGAGGGTGGGTTTCTGTTGCTGGGAAAACTGACGCTATATAGTTGTATAGTCTTCTAGTGGGTTATGGAAATGACACAATTTAAAAAGTACAACAAAATAAAAATTCATCCATCTATCCGTGTTGCAAGAGATTCAGACAATTCGTTCGTATCGAACAGCTCCCTTAAATGACTCAGGAGTCGCCAGTCACTCCGGCAAAAAGAGCCGTTTGTTTGTTTTGCTCGAATCGTTCACGAGGCGGTAACGGCTCACAGGCGTTGGCTGCGACCTCAAGCCTCGCAGTGCGCCTAGTAAGCTCTTCAGGTTTCCAACTCAGTGAGTGGGCGAGCGAGAGAGAGAGTGAGAGTGAGAGAGAGAGAGACAGAGAGAGAAGTGCCGACTCGTGACTCACAAACCGAAAGTAATTGCTGAGGATTAAATTAATGTGGAAAAAAGGTCAAGGCATTTTGGCATAATTCATGTTTAATGAGTCCGATTTACACCAAAATAGGTAATTTTGAAAGACAGAAAATGAAAACCCGCGGCCCACTCTTCTGCCAACATGCCATGTGCTATGCCAACCGAATGAAATGGAACTCGAAGAGTTCGAAAAATCTTTTTGCTGAGTCACTCGCAGAGCGCCGAATCGCTTACAAGAGCTGAACTTTTCGATCCACTTTTCGGGGATACTGGGTTCGGATTTCGGATTGACGGAAGAATCGCGTACGAGGCATTGACGCGTACATTTAGATCAGTCATTTCCAGTGGTTACCGATCGCATTCAGTTGCGTTGTTGAAATAGCAACAACTGGTTCACTTAAAATAACTACCCCAGCCCTACACAACCGGTGGATGTAAGCAGGTTGTTTTTCATTCATTTTGAACACTTTTTGATCTGTTCGTATCTGCATGTATGAGTGGGTGAACAACGGGTTGAACCATGTTGAATGCAAGCGATCCATTAACCATTGGGAAATTGACCGTTATCCCGAAAAAAATGAATTCGTAGATGAAGACATTATAAACATGTAATCTAGAGCAAAAGTCCCAGGCCGCTGTCTGATTGACAGTGGTTTAATTTGTGTCGCTCACAAACGATTTGTTCATATTGAACAAATCTTTTAAGTGAAACAGCCACTCTGGCAAAACAGAAACTGAAAATAATTACAAGGACCAAACTAAAGTCCAGGGCAAAGAAAAAAAGGTCTAGTCTTTTGACTTAATTCATATTGAATGTGGTTGATTTACACTTTCACAGTTCACCAAAATAAATTATGTTGATGAAATGAAGGGATTCTTGCGAGAATTCCATTCACAACCACTCAGACGAAACCCACTCCCTTCGCTCTCATCACTTCAACTGAATGAAAACGAACAAAGAGCCGGAAAATCGAACGACTCCTTTAACGGAAAGAGTCGCCGAGAACAGATCTCAGAACAAGGGACGAACCGATTATCACTGGCACCGACTCGACTTCAATAACTATCACATCAAGCATCTAACGATTCATGAAAAAAAAGAAGGTAATCACTATCAGGAAGTGGCTCGGCGGCATCTGCTGACATGCTTCATTCCATTTGGAAACACAAAGAAAGCATTGATCCAGCTAATCAGATGAGATAATCAATGATGACACAATCGCTGGTGGTGTGAGCGTTTCCTCGCCACAGGGAAAACACAGATGAAGAGAGGCTGTTTTGTGCCATCACTGTTCTGTGGATACAAATTTGGGATTGAGCACTGGGAGATTTATTTACTGTGGAGTGATAATTACATAATAATAATAATAATAATAATAATAATAACAACAACAATAATAATAATAATAATAATAATAATAATAATAATAATAATAATAATAATAAATAATAATAAAAATAATAAAAAAAAAAAAATAATAATAATAATAATGATTTCTAAAAATTCTATTTGGCCTTACTAAAACAGACAGGAGTATCAAAATTATTTTTTTTATATATATATATGTCTTGAGGATTTGAATAAGTACTTCATGAATAGTTGAAAATTCAGTTTTATGTTGACCTTTGGAACCGCCTTCATAACGCTCACGTCGCTAAGAACCGGTGCACTGCTGTGCAGACAATTATCATCAAAACGCTCAACAGTCTGGGAAAAGAAAGAGTAGTTAAATGTGAATAAAGAGCCAAATAAAAAAAACAAAATAGCCAAAAGAGCCAAAAAAAAAACCAACAAGCAAAATATACAGAATAGGAAAATGTATACTATGAAAGTAGTAAGTATGAATTTTGACTGTTATTGCTAAGTTAGGGAGGGGAAGAAAAATTGACACCTATTGGTTGATTGAATTAAAAAGAGAAATCATATCCACTGTAATAACTTAGTATATACTGTTGCAGGAAACATGACTAATATGAACAATCACTGACACCTATTGGCTGACGTCTACAACACTGACAGTCTTGTAGACGTCAGCCTTTTTTATTATTACAATATAGGAGGCGATATGAACGAAAAGAGGAAGAATTATTGACACAATTTGTTCATAAGATGTATATATATACATATATATATATACAATATATTATAATTTTAATATTACATATTATACATTATAGTATATAACATTATAATATAATGTTATTAATAAGTTATTACAGTGTATCTACTGTTATTGCATGCAGCATTATTGCCATATAATAGCAGATATGAATGGAAGCGGAAGTATTCTTGACACCTTTTGGTTGACTGCATATGTGCATAATAAATCATTAATATGTTAATGCTAAGTTATAACAGTGTCTACATAGTTATCACGGTATTATTTTCGGAGAAGACATGTGAGTGGAGGATCCTTGACACCTCATTGGTTGATTTAACGGACCCCACTCCCACTCCCACGGTGGAAGATGAATTGATCGCCGGCAGAGAATGGACACGGAAGGTCATGAGAGAGTGGGAGAAGAAGCTGTGGAGGAAGGGATGGAGGGATGGAGGGAGGGAGGGTGCTGGAGGGCTGGAAGGATGGAGGGAAGAGGGCGAGTTAGAGCCTTCCCTATTAACTACGGCAGCCTGAAGGAGGCTCTATTTTCTTTCTTTCTCTCTCTCTCTCTCTCTCTCTCTCTCTCTCTCTCTCTCACTCTCTCTCTCTGCTCCCGACCCCACTGGGGTCCATCATTAGGCTGAGTTTAAGGCCCAGGGCTCCGGCTTATGCAGGACCAGTCTGACCCACACCCGCCCTCCCCCCCTCCTTCAGACACTCGTTCTTTTTATGTCATCATCGCAGGGGTTTTCAGGTGGTGGCGGTGGTGTAGAAACCACATTCTGTCCAAAACGGTGAGATAGAGATGGAGAGATTCAGCAGTAGAGCATGAATCAGATGAGGAGGCTGAAAGTGAACTCTGGGCTCACTTATTCCGTTGGAAGGAGTAACAGGGCCGAGGGGGGACATCACTGTTTTCATTTCGGAGTAAAATATGTTCTTTCTGTGCGGTATTATAAAGGTATATATTTCATTTGAATTTCCCCATTTTCATTTTATTTTACTTAATTATTTAGCATTTCTTTGTACTTAATGTACTTAATTATGAAGAACATATCCAGCATATTAAGCACCCACAAAAGAGCAGCTGATCTGGTGGAATGCCAGCAGACTGTACGGGCTGACACTATTCATCGCCAGCAAGTGCTGCTACATCTGATTATCATTGTTGGAGTCATGGCAATGCAAAACATGGCATTTGGCGGAAGTAGTGACAAGTTGTTCGAGCACAACCATGGTAACTTCCGAAAACTTGTGGGGATGACAAGCCTTTTTGATACCGTGATGGCAGAGCATGTCAGAAGAATAAGGTCTCATGAAACATCCATTATTCAGGAAAAAATATACAAAAGGAAATAATTGCAATGATTGATCTGATATCCAGCGCCAAATTCTCCCTTTGCTCAAGTCAGCAAAATATTTTTTCTGTCGTTTTAGACCAGTGTTTCTGAAATGGGGGTACCCCTAGAGATACTGCAGGGGGTACTCCGAAAAGTAAAAATTAATTGTTAAAAAATATCTGTTACATATAATGTTTAAAAAAACACATATGGCCCACATACAGTACATCATTTATGTTAATGAGCTTTTTTTCCCAGTGAAGGGATACTCAGCTGAAGAAAGATCTTAGATCTCAATGGATTTCAACGGGTTTACCTGTGTTTTTTAAGCTGAATTGTGACTATTGGTGTAGTCTGAATTTGCAAATAGGATATAAATGAAATTAAGCAATGGGTGTGCTACATCCTTAAAGGGCATTGATATTTTGGCTTTCCCATTTTGACATTCCCAGTATTAGACTGTAACTCTGTATGTCTATATTACACACACACCACTTTCTTTATTTGACTTTAATTATTCCACCATATTGACAAATTATTGAAACATGATAACGCTGTTAACCTCCCATCACCTATCTCCCCCATTTTTCTTTGGTTTGTGGGTTTATGGAAAAAGCCAACAGCGTGTTTGTCTGGCTCAGCGGGGGCCCCGCTCTGTTTGGTCTAGTCAAATATAATAACATTCCATTCAGCCCATTCATCCATCCAGCCCACAGTTCCAAGGGCGTCATCTCATTATTGATTTGGGGGTGAAGGGATATGGATATTAGCGGTGCTGAAGGCCACCGAGATGCTGAAGGTGAGTGATGGGAGGAGGGTCCTTCTCATCATAGCTCAAGTAGTTCCTGGTTTTCCGACCGTGTTTAGCGTTCAGAGGAAATCTGATCCAGAGGGTGAATTTCTAATCGCTGGGTTTTTTTGGAGGCGGGACCTTGAGCTGTGGGAGTTTGAGGTGGTTATCTTTCAATTACCACCCTGATATCTCTCTCCTTCATAATAAACAAGTTAGCCACCCGAGATGAAGAGTCTAGTATTTTTTTCGTTGGAGATTTGGCTCTTTTTACGAGTGACGCAGCAAAATAAAAAAAACATAGTTGTTGGATCTTCCCACTCGTTCATTTGATTCAGTCGGTGAAGAGTCACTGACAGAAGAGTGCAGAGTCAGAAGAAGAGTCGGTTCGGCAATGGGTTAAATTAAATTCTGTCAAAGTTATTTATTCAGGTGGAATGCAAAGTGTAAATCAGTTACATTCAATATGAGTTATGTTAAATGCCTGCACCCATTTTCCACACAAATTTAATCCTCAGTAATTATTTTATGCTCATATAAGTAGAACATTAATTATCATTCTTCAGTAATCGTTCACAACGAAGGAATCATTTGTTACGGAGGAATCTTTGGCAACTAAGGAATTGTTTGCTATGAAGGAATCGTTCATGAAAAAGGAATCATTCGCTACGGACGCATCGTTTGCTATGAAGGAATCATTCACAACAAAGGAAATGTTTGCAATGAAGGAATCATTCGTCATGAAAGAAACTTTGGCTATGAAGGAATTGTCGCTACGGCTTTATCGTTCAGTACGGATGAATCGTGGGAAGAAGGAATTGTCCGTTACCTAGGATTTGTTTGCAATAAAGGAATCATTCGCAACTAATGTATCGGCCTTCATGAAGGAATTATTTGCAACTAAGGAAGAGTTCACAATGAAGGAATAGTTTGTTAGGAAAGTAATAGTTTGTTAGGAACGAATCATTTGTTAAGAATGAATCGTTCACGAGTCGTGTATCCCTAGTAGCCACCAAGAGTATCAGGAAGCTAAGAGAAAGCTAAGTTTATACATATATGTGACACACCGCGTACTTTAGGGAAATTTGGCGTTTTTTCGAGATTTTCTTTATTCTGCATAATTTAAAAGTGGAGAATCAGCTTCCCAACAAGGTGTCACTTGTGCAAATCAAGCAAATATTTTTAAATCTATGACTTGTAAATGACAAGGATGTGGCAAACTTTGTTTCTGAGATAATCACCTCCAAAGTTTTACCCACACCAGGTTCATTCAGCCAGCTCCCAGAATGCAAATGGGGTTGGCGGACAAACAAAGTCTCATGGCTACATACTGCTGAATGGGCCAATCACGAACAGCCCAACAACACACAAATAATTTTGCTTTAAAAAAAAAAGCTTTTATTTAACAGTAATAATATACATGTTTTATGAAAGTGAGATTATTTTGGAGTTGAAAAGTACGGGCAACCCAACAAAATGTAGAGTCTATCAATAATATGAGTCTCAGAAAATCTGAATTCTGAAAATCTGCACCAACCTCGACAGACTTCATCACGTCATCAACTTCTTCTGTTGTAACAACAACGGACATATCGTCAGTCTCCTCTCGTGGTTCTTGAAAAAATGCCGTTTCATCGCCACATTAAGTTTGAAATCCGCTGTTTGAAATGTTCACCAAGTCTGGAGTAATATCAGATTCAGCAGCGCTGTCGTTCTCCGCGTCGCTGTTGGAGAACTGACTGTCTTCGTGGAAAATGAAGTCCAGTACGCGCTGCTAACACTGACTTGGATCTATCGCACTGGTCAGATTAAGGTCTGAAATATGATTCAGAGCTTCCGCCACTCGCTTCGCATAATCCATAACGATACAGAGAAGAAAGTTTTCACAGACAAGTGAGACCGAAACACCCCCGTGCTGCGCTTTAACTGCTGTTTACGGAGGTGACGTAGGTGCGTGACGCGAAGGCTTCTTCTTCTTCGCCATTTCACAACAGTGGCTCTGTGTGTGTATTCAACCTTTAAATACGATTTAAACGTTGAATTCTATCAAAATGTTTACACATTGTGACTTCACATCACATGGAATATGGATGAATGATCTTCACGTGGACACTCGCTTTAAAGGAAACCATCGATCCACGTTGTTCAGTGCTGTTCCGCGTCCCAGGAAGTGAACTGCGTTTCCACATGTAATCTAACGGGAATATTTAACGCCACGGTTTATAATTTTTCTAATATTTATGAATCAAACTCACTTCTGAAAATACGTTGAGAGATTGAAAAAAAAACGAAAAGGAACACAAATCTGGAAAAATCTCATTTTCCTCCAAGAAAGGTTTTTTCAATTTATTTGGCTGCTCATGGCGATTTTAGAAATGCGTGAGATGGCGATTTTTGCTGTGGTGGGACATATATATATATATATATATTAGGGCTGTCAATCGATTAAATTATTTAATCGGGATTAACCGATGATGGTCCATAGTTAATCACAATTAATTGCTAATGAATTCCACATTTTTATCGGTTCAAAATGTACCTTAAAGGTATATTTTTCAACTGTTTAATACTTTTATCAACATAGGAGTGAACAACTAGAGTATGCTTGCTTTATGCGAATATAGGTTAATTGGAAGTCAATTAACAACCCAAAACAATGACAAGTATTGTCCAGAAACCCTCAAAGGTACCTCATTTCAAATAAAAAAATGTCCAAATCACAACATGGCAAAGTCAAGCCCAACAGATACCATAACAGATTTTGACCATTTGGACATACTGACCTGCAGCAATGCCAATGGCAGCCTCTCCAGAAGCTCCGTCTGTGTACATTTACTTACTTCAGTTCTTTTACTCTTTTATCAAACTCTGTTTTCACTTTTAACTTTTTGGACTGCACACATTGTGCGTATCTCTTTTCATCATATGGATGGATACGGCTTTTCCTTATCTACAAGACGGTGGCGGAAACTTTGTTTATTCAAGGGAACAGCTACTCTCACTCCCAACAATGGGAACTAAGGTGCAGTTACCTGGGCTGCAGAGCTGGCGTTAAAGCTTAAGGCTAAGCAAATGGCAACGCGGTGGAGGTGCGAGCGCTATATCCCATCGGTAGTGATGGGAAAGGTGAACTCGCTGGCCAACAAGATGGACGAGGTGGCTGCTCTGGTGAAGAAGGAGGGGATCTACAGGTAGTGTCGTTTACTGTTTCACCGAACTGTGGCTAGGCAACACTGTGGGCCCTAATGTGGATATTCAGGGATTCACTACTGTGAGAGCAGACAGGGGCGCTAAGTTAAGTGCAAGTGCAAAGCAGGAGGACACGCACTCTCCATTAACATCAGGTGGTGCAACACAGGAAATGGAACCGTAAAAGGTGACTGGCTGCAGTTTTTACGTGGAGCTGCTGGCGGTGTGTCTCTGACCGTATTACACGCCCAGGAAGTTCGCGCAGAGATGAAGTGTGACGTCATCCACTCCACTAACACAAGGGTACAAACACAACATGCTGGGGCCTTCATTGGGATTTCATTCATTGTGTGATGGGTCGGCGCCATCTTAACAGCAGGTCGGGCAAACGGTCATAATAACAGAATGTACGTTAATGTGTCAAAATATTTAGTGCCGTTAAAACTAATTTGAGTTGCTATTATCACACTAACTTTGACAGCCCATATATATATATATACAATATATACACACACACACCAATAGGCCACAACATTAAAACCACCACTAATCACCACTAATATTGTGTAGCTCCCCCTATTGCCACCAAAAAAGCTCTGACCCGTCATCAGATCAGGCCAACTTCTTCCATCGCTCCATGGTCCAGTTCTGACACTCACGTGCCCATTGGAGACGTTTTTCAGTGGTAGACCTCTGACTGCTTTGCAGCGCCACAGCCCCATACGCAGCAAGCTGCGATGCACTGTGTGTTCTGACACCCTTTTATCATAGCAGCATGAACTTTTTCATCAATTCCCATTACAGTAGCTCTTCTGTGGAATCGAACCAGACGGGCTAGACTTCAGTCCCCACGTGCATCAATGAGCCTTGGGTGCCCATGACCCTGTCATGGGCACCCAAGATCCACCTCTGGATCACTGTTGATAGGTACTAACCATTGCATACCAGGAACACCCCACAAGACCTGTCGTTTTGGAGATGCTCTGACACAGTCATCTAGCCATCACAATTTAGTCCTTGTCAAAGTGGCTCAGATCCTTACGCTTGCCCATTTTTCCTGTTTCCAAATTCATCAACTTCAAGAACTGACTGTTCACTTGCTGCCTAATATATCCCATGAGATGAGCAATGTTATTCACTTCACCTGTCAGTGGTTTTAACGTTGTGGCTGATTAATGTCTTTATATATATATATATATATATATATATATATATATAATTATTTTTTTTTTCACTTATATTTTTCTTTTCCCCTCACTCCCCCTCTCCATATCCATCGCTGCTTTTAAAGGTAATGGCGACAGTATATTTTATGGTAACAGTCACTATTATTTCACAAAAATGGCTGTAAGATTATCATTCAGCGGATGTGGATGAAAGAAGGTAGAGAGGACAGGGGGAGGGAGGAAGGAGGGAGGGAGGGATGAAAAGTTTCCCCCACTCTTCCATGACCTTCTCTCTGACGTTGACCTTTGGCCCTCCTCCGCCGTGCTTCACTTCCACAATTATTATATATTTTTTTATAACAGGTGTCACTTGTAAAGGAAGCCCAATTAACATATAGCAGTCCATTCGCAAAGTCGTTCTTACCCACAATCCCTTGTTTTGTTCTTTGTCACGCGGCCGGCTAGCTGGCTAGCTGCTGGGGCAGAGTCGCAAATGAGCACCCGTGGAGCTCCAAGGCTCAATTACTGCTTTTTTTAAGGACTTTGCAGATAGTCTGTGTCCGTGTCAGCCCTGTCTCCCAACCTGCTGCGATAAGGGTGTGAAATGAGGGGGGGTGGGGGTGGCACAGGAAGAGGAGGAAGACAGAGGAGAAGAGGAATTGGTGTGTGTGTGCTGTTGGAGTCTGGGGTTAATTTCTAAATGATCCTATCCTGATACCTATCCCTCGCACTGTTGCCACCTCCCCAGAGACGATGGCAGCCTTCTTCTTCTTCTTCTTCTTCTTCTTCTTCTTCTTCTTCTTCTTCTTCTTCTTCTTCTTCTTCTTCTTCTTCTTCTCATCAGCCATCGCCTGCCCTCACCCCTTCCTCGCCCCATTCTCTCCAAAAAGTTCATTTGAACACGATGGCATGGGGGGTGGAAATGGAAGCATGTTCAACTATCTTAGGAAACATGGGGTCCATTTTATGTCTAATGACTTTTATAAGTATTTATTTTTAATTTTTTTGTTTCCGATTTTTTGAGGGAGCCCAAACTGCGCCCCTGTGGCAATTTAAATATTTTTTAATTTTTGCTGAAGCTGAATTTTAGAGTCACTTCATTTGATTTGTGGTTCCTTCCCTGCAAGAGCTCTAGTTAATAAACCAAACACACAGGCACACACGTGTTACGTAACACACACACGTGACTCATGGTTTTCATATCAACCAGCCAATCTTAAACGGTGCATCAATAAACTGACAGTTGATACGTCAAATTAAATTGCGTGTTCATTTAATGACAGGCTAGAAATCTGTTCAGTTCAGCTTAGTACAGACCAAAATGTAGAAGACAAAACCATCTGGAAGTGGATTTAAAAAGTCAAAACTAAAAGGTTGGCTGCTCAAGTTTGTACAGAATTCTAGAGTAGGCGCAGATGCTCGACCCGGCTAGACAGACACCGATATTGACCCAAGCATTACGGGACATTTCAGTGCAGACAGGACCACGAGTCAAAAATGTTAATTTTCCACAAAACAGCGCTCACAGGAAATTTTCGACTGGTCCTAAAAACTTGGGGGAAACTTGAGAGACCTTGGCTAGTTCATTCAAAGGTCCAGGATGCCTATTTTTGTGCAAGCTTTTTTGTGAATTTGAGCAGAAATCTGGTCTTACAAGAAATGGTGTCAAACATTCAAATAACATATCCAGCATATTAAGCACCCACTAAAAATCAGCTGATCTGGTGGAATGCTTCCCAAACTGGAAAGAATTGCACGTCAGGTTGGCTTCTCAAAGAACCTTGGATGAGCAATGCCAGCAGACACTATGGGCTGACACTATTCATCGCCAGCAAGTGCTGCAACGTCTGATTATCATTGTTGGAGTCATGGCAACGCAAAACATGGCATTTGGCGGAAGTAGTGACAAGTCGTTCGAGCACAACCATGGTAACTTCCTAAAACTTGTGGGGATGAGAAGCCTTTTTGATACCGTGATGGCAGCGCATGTCAGAAGAATAACGTCTCGAAAAAATATACAAAAGGAAATAATTGCCATAATTGTGTCTGATATCCAGCGCCAAACTCTCTCTTTGCTCAAGTCCGCAAAATATTTTTTTCTGTCATTTTAGACTGTACACCCGATTTGAGAAAAACTGAACAGATGACAATGATAGTGCACTTTGTCACAGTTAAAGACGATATTGTACAGGTCCGGGAGCACTTCTTGGAATTTATGGAATTGACAGATACCACTGGGGCTGGTGTGACAGATGTGCTTACAAGAAAGCCAGAGGAGCAGGGCCTTGATTTGGGGAACATGAGACGGTAAGGCTCTGATAATGGCTCCAACATGAGGGGGAAACATAATGCCGTACAGAAAAGAGTTTGGGACATTTATCCAAGGGTGTTCTTTGTTCCGTGCAGCACTCACTCTCTCTCAATCGGGTTGTTAATGATGCCGTGTATACACTTTCTTTTCTTCCTCTACTTTGCGCTGGAAAGTGCTTAAAGAGCACACAACAAAGAGGACTCACAGTGAAACCATCAAGTGACATGAGATGGGAAAGTAGAGTTGAGGCTGTTCAACCCATCCATTTTCAACTCTGAGAAATATGCGACGTCCTCTTGTCAATTGCTTATGACACTGGGAGTTGCAGTGTGAGAGCTAGGGCGGATGAGAAGGCATTCCCGCAAAAAATTAAGATGTACACATTCATGTGCTGCCTTGTTATCTTGTATGACATTCCTCTTTGTGTTTAACATCACGAGTGAAGAACAACAGGCTGTAAGCCTTGATTTGCAACAAGCAGTGACAGCTGAATGCAACAGTTCCTTCAGGACTACCGCATGGGTGTCTGCTTTCAGAGAGTGCTGTCTACCGCCAGGGAGCCGACTGAAGAGTCGGACACAAGAGGCGTCTTTTCCAGCACAAACGGCAGTGCGACCCCGAAAGAAGAAGAGGATGATCTCATATGGTGGAGACGAGGACCCCGTCCCAGATCCTCAACAAAAGTTCAGAGTCTATTTCTTTGACCGGGTACTTGACTGTGACACCCAGTTAATGCAGGAGCACTTTGCTCAGCTCCAGGAGCACGCTAAAACCTCTGGGGTCCTGTACGATGGATATCCCATCAATACGTGACAAGGAGGATACAACGGCAGCTCTCCAAGAATGCGTAGAATTTGAGAAGGCCCTGACACATGAAGACAAATCAGTGGATGCACTCTGGTACATTTGCAAGAATGATATGGCATTGGCTTCCCCTGAGCGCTTTTGTGGCATTGAGAGTGCTCCTCGCCCTTTCCTGGGGCTGTAGCTGCTGGAGAGCGCATGAATCAAAAAACGACCTACAGAGTACAATGACACAAGAAAGACTAAATGGACTTGGCAATGTTTCTACTGAGCTTGAATTGCCCTAAAACCTCAACCTCTCCGATGCCTTGAAGACCTTCACATCCATGAAGGCCGGACGGGTCAACCTTTAAAAAGGTAGAATCTTTTTATTTTTTTCTATTTCAAACTGAACTTGATGTGGTGGTCTGAAGGCCTTTCAGACTTTTTGTTTTGAGCTTTAAAAATCTTCGTGGTAGCGTTAGGTCCACAGTTCTGTGCTTTGAATATGGTTTGTGATTATTGTTCATTCTCTTGTTCTCTCTCCGACAGTATTACGCAATCACAGAGCCGACTACTTTCAATTATTTTGGGGAAAAAAGGTTTGGTGTTATACTACCCGCAGAAACGGCATGGTCTGTGTGTGACTGCTAGAGAGGGCTGCAAAATTATGTTTTGCCGAGAGTGGAAAATGGCCGGGGCCATTGTTAGTGCGGCCCGACTGCACAACAA